>NC_052101.1:20369375-20676250 GCF_015852505.1 Tachyglossus aculeatus | reverse complement strand
TGGGGCAGATACAAGATAATCAGGTCCCACATGGGGCTCACAGTCTAAGTAGGAGGGAGAACAGGTATTGAATCCCGATTTTGCAGAGGCTGGGACTGAGGCACAGCAAAGTAAAATGACTTGTCCAAGGTCACAAGCGACAGAGCTGGGATTAGAACCCAGGGTCTCTGACTGCCAGGCTCATGTCCTTTCCACTAGGAAAAAGAAAATTGATAATGGTGGCATTGGTTAAGCTCTTAAAATGTGCCAAGTACTGTAGTAGATATAAGATAATCGGGTCAGACGCAGTCCCTGTCCCACATTGAGTTCATAGTCTCAGAAGGAGGAAGACCAGGTATTGAATTCCCATCTAACAGCTGAGGAAACTGAGGCACCGAGAAGTTAAGTGACTTGCCCAAGGTCACACGGCATGCCAACGGCAGGGCCAGGAGAGAACCCAGGGCCTCTGATTCCCAGGCCTGGGATCTTTCCACTGGGCCACGCTGCACCTCAGTTCTTGGCCCTGAGGAGAAGACAATCTTAATGGGAAGAAAAACAGGCACAGCTTGTATGAATTTAGTGGGAAGAGGAGGAAAAACAAAGATGAGACTGTAGCAGCAAAAACATGGGGAAAATGCATAAACAAACACATAAATGACTAAATAAATTGATAAAAAATATATATTTAAGTGCTAAGACTGCCTAATGGGAAGAATAGCAGTAATAGCCGTAAGAGTAGTAGTTGTATTTATTAAGTGCCGCAGTGCATAGAGTACTATATTAAGTGCTAGGAAAGAATACATAGGTGGAAATTAGACAAGGTCTCTGTCCCTTGGTGGGGGGTAGAGAGGACCTCACAATTTAAGATTATCAGTGGGGAAAGGGCACTGAGACAGACACATCAAGAGTGATGAAACAAAAAGACACCAAAACAGCATAAAAGACCGGGACAAATACACAAAATAAAACCAGAAATCCACATGGTGCTGCAGCAAAAGGAGAATTTCATGCTCAGGAGTGGGAGTCAGAAGACCTGAGATCTAGACCCAGTCCTATCACTGGCCTGCTGCGTGACCTTGGACAAGTCACTTCACCGGAGATAAAACTGGGGTTCATTTCCCGCTCTCCCTCCCCCTAACACTGTGAGCCCCATAATTGGGCAGGGACTGTAACTAGTATGATTATTTTAGATTTCTCTCAGTGTTTGGCATAAAGTAAGGGCTTAATAATACCAATTAGCTGGGTACAGCTAATAAGCTAATAAACTGGGGATTGAATGGCAACTGGAAACGTTCAGGTTGGTTTTGAAGATGGGAAGGGATAGGGTCTGGTGGGGATCTTGAGAGGGAAGAGCATTCCGGGCAGAAGATAGGGCACAATCAATGAATTGAAGACAGGGAGAGTCAAGAGCTAGATATCGTAAGAAGGTTAACTTTAAAGGAGTGAGGAGTGCCATCTGGTTTGTAGTAGGTGAAGAGAGGATAGACAAAAACAAAACCTAAAAACTGGCAATCATGAGTTTCTGTTTAATTAAGCATGGCCCTCAACAACCCAGTTAATTGTCCTTTCCGAATACTATCTTCCAGTTACGTTCCATCTTTTCCGTCTCCACACTGTGTCATTTCAGCCAAGATTGCCTTCCCTTAGATTACTGCAGTAGTTGAAGACCTATAGGTGGAAGTGGCCCTCCCTGTTTGGAAGAATTAAATTAAGGAAAGTCCCCTCTGCCCCCTCGCCCTTCAAAAACATCCAATTTGTGTTGCTTAGAAATTCACTTAAAAATAATGGTATTTGTTAAGAGCTCACTACGTGCCAAACACGATGCTGGGGAAGATACAGGGTAATCAGGTCAGACACAGCCCCTGTCCCGGTAGGAGGAGAAACAAGTTTAGAATTCCCATTTTACAGATGAGGTAACTGAGGCACAGAGAAGTCAAGTGATTTGCCCAAAGTCACGCAGCAGGCACGAGGCAGAGAGGGATTAGAATCTATGTTCTTTGACTCCCTGCCCCTGACTCTTTCCACTATTCATTCATTCAGTCGTATTTATTGAGTGCTTACTGTGCAGAGCACTGTACTAAGCGCTTGGGAAGTACAAGTTGGCAACATATAGAGACGGTCCCTACCCAACAACGGGCTCACAGTTTAGAAGGGGGAGACAGACAACAAAACAAAACATTTAGACAGGTGTCAAAATCATCAGAACAAATAGAATTATGGCTATATGCACATCATTAACAAAATAAATAGGATAGTAAATATGTACAAGTAAAATAAATAGAGTAATAAATCTGTACAAATATATACAAGTGCTATGGGGAGGGGAAGGAGGTAGGGTGGGGGGGGATGGGGAGGAAGAGAGGAAAAAGGGTGCTCAGTGTGGGAAGGCCTCCTGGAGGAGGTGAGCTCTCAGTAGGGTTTTGAAGGGAGGAAGAGAGCTAGCTTGGTGGATGTGTGGAGGGAGGGCATTTCTAGACTGTGAGCCCACTGTTGGGTAGGTACCGTCTCTATATGTTGCCAACTTGTACTTTCCAAGTGCTTATTACAGTGCTTTGCACACAGTAAGCACTCAATAAATATGATTGAATGAATGCATGAATTCCAGGCGGGGGGGGGGGGGGATGTGGGTCGGGGGTCAACGGTGGGACAGGTAAGAATGAGGTACAGTGAGGAGGTTAGCAGCAGAGGAGTGGAGGGTGCAGACTGGGCTGTAGAAGGAGAGAAGGGAGGTGAGGTAGGAGGGGGCGAGGGGATGGACAGCCTTGAAGCCGAGAGTGAGGAGTTTTTGCTTGATGCTTAGGTTGACTGGCAGCCACTGGAGATTTTTGATCGGAGGAGTAACATGCCCAGAGCGTTTCTGCACAAAGATGATCCAGGCAGCAGAGTGAAGTATAGACTGATGTGGGGAGAGACAGGAGGATGGGAATTCAGAGAAGAGGCTGACGCAGTAATCCAGTCGGGATAGGATGAGAGATTGAACCAGCAAGATAGCTGTTTGGATGGAGAGGAAAGGGCAGATCTTGGTGATGTTGCGGAGGTGAGACCGGCAGGTTTTGGTGATGGATTGGATGTGAGGGGTGAACGAGAGAGCAGAGACGTTGATGACACCAAGGTTGTGGGCTTGTGAGACGAGAAGGATGGTTGTGCCATCTACAGTGATGGGAAAGTCAGGGAGAGGGCAGGGTTTGGGAGGGAAGACAAGGAGTTCAGTCTTGGACATATTGAGTTTTAGATGGAGGGCAGACATCCAGATGGAGATGTCCTGAAGGTAGGAGGAGACCCGAACCTGAAGGGAGGGAGAGAGAGCAGGGACAGAGGTATAGATTTGGGTGTCATCGGCGTAGAGATGATAGTTGAAGCCATGGGGGTGAATGAGTTCACCAAGGGAGTGAGTGTAGATAGAGAACAGAAGGGGACCAAGCACTGACCCTTGAGGAACCCCTACAGTAAGGGGATGGGGGGGAGGAGCCCACAAAGGAGACTGAGAATGAATGGCCAGAGAGATAAGAGGAGAACCAGGAGAGGACGGAGTCTGTGAAGCCAAGGTTGGATAACGTGTTGAGGAGAAGGGGGTGGTCCACAGTGTCGAAGGCAGCTGAGAGGTCAAGGAGGATTAGGATAGAGTAGGAGCCATTGGATTTGGCAAGAAGGAGGTCATTGGTGACCTTTGAGAGGGCGGTTTCAGTGGAGTGTAGGGGACGGAAGCCAGATGGGAGGGGGTCAAAGAGAGAGTTGGCGTTGAGGAATTTGAGGCAGAGGGTGTAGACGACTCATTCAAGGAGTTTGGAAAGGGATGGTAGGAGGAGATAGGGCGGTAACTAGAAGGGGAGATGGGGTCAAGAGAGGGTTTTTTTTAGGATGGGGGAGACATGGGCATGTTTGAAGGCAGAGGGGAAGGAACAAGAGGAGGGTGAACAGTTGAAGATGGAACTTAAGGAGGGGAGGAGGGAAGGGGCGAGAGATTTCATAAGATGAGAGGGAATGGGGTCAGAAGCACAGGTGGCTGGAATAGCACTTGAGAGGAGGGAGGAGATCTCATCTGGGGATACTGCTGGGAAGGATGGGAGAGTAGCGGAGAGGGTCGAGAGCAGGAGAGTTGGAGAAGGGGGAGGAATGATTTTGGGGAGCTCAGACCTGATGGAGTTAATTTTACTAATGAAGTAGGAGGCCAGATCGTTGGGGGTGAGGGAGTGAGGGAGGAACAGGGGGCCTGAGAAGGGAGTTAAATGTATTGAAGAGCTGATGGGGATGATGAGCATGGGTGTTAATAAGGGAGGAGAAATAGTTTTGCCTGGCAGAGGAGAGGGCAGAGTTAAGGCAGGAAAGGATAAACTTGAAGTGAACAAAGTCAGCTTGGTGTTTAGACTTTCACCAGCAGCGTTCAGCAGCTCGAGCATAAGAGCGAAGGAGGCAGACAGTGGCAGTGATCCAGGGCTGTGGGTTAATGGTACGAGAGCGGCGAAGGGAAAGGGGAGCGAGCGAGCGAGTTGAGTAGAGAAGGTAGAGTTGAGAGCAGTAATCTGGTCATCAAGATTGGGTAGAGAGGAGGGAGAGGGAGGTGAGGTGGGGTGTGAGGCGCTCAGAATTAGGCCAGGCTTCTCCTAGGTCAGGTTGTGAAATGCCCCTTGAATCTTCCCCTCCAGCCTGGTCAGATCCATCCCAGACAGGTGACGGCCTAGTCTACTTGGAACGCTTGGTTTAGTTCGTTGCCCAAGAGCCCAGGTGGTAGGAATTTTCTGTTCTAGACCCAACCCTGCCTCAGCTTTGTTGTATGACTGTTTGGGCAGGCTTGAAGCTTTCTGTGTATAAAATGGGAAGGACAACATCGCCTACCTCACGAGGGAGTTGCGCCGAGGAATTGCAAAAAGCCCGTAAAACACTGTGGGGAAAACTTAAAGAGGTCAAACCTGAGTATCCGACCAGAAGCCGGGTTTTCCTGCTGCCGATTACATTACCCTGTTCGTTGAAAATCTTCCTCCTACTGGGATATTCTCTGTAGAGAAAATAAACCAGACAGGGGTGGACAGGATTTTTCTTGCTGGGATCATTTTCCTCATCCCTAGAGTTCAGAGCGTACCCTTTTTTTGGTACGGTATCTGTTAAGTGCTTACTATTTGTCAAACGCTGTTCTAAGCATTGGGGTAGATTTAAGTATATCAGATGAGACTTAGTCCCTGTCCCAAGCGGGGCTCATAGTCTAAATACAAAAGAGAAGAGGTATTTCACTGGCATTTTGCAGTTGAGGAAACTGGGGCCCAGAGAAATTAAGTGATTTGCCCAAGGTCACACAGCAGACAAGAAGTAGAGGCAGGATTAGAACCCAGGTCCTCTGACTCCTGGGCCCATTCTCTACTCACTAGCCCATGCTGCTTCCCTCTTGTATGAAATCAATTCTCCGAGGGGACTCTGGGGCCCTTCTCTGCCACTTAATAATGATAATAATAATAATAATTATGGTATTCATTAAGCTCTTACTATGTGGCAAGAATTGTTCAAAGTCGATACAAGGTAATCAGGTTGTCCCACGTGGGGCTCACAGTCTTAATCCCCATTTTGCAGATGAGGCCCAGAGAAGTTAAGATGTGTGCCCAAGGTCACACAGCAGACAAGAGGCAGAGCCGGAATTAGAACTCACGTCCTCTGAATCCCAAGTGGGTGCTCTTGTTACTAGGCCATGCCACTTCTGCCACTTCTGCTGTTGTTCTGAGGGACGGATGTCATCGTGACCTGGTTCCAAATGTTAGCCACTTCTTCCTCTTCCCTGTCCCCCCATCTGGCCCGGCATGAAGAGTCAGGGAAGGGCAGAGACGGCACAGTGAAAACAGAAGCAGGAGCTCTCTAACTGCACAAAACCCTTTGGGAGGTCCTTGCGACGATAGCCTACGCTCAGTTACAGTTTTGAAAACTCTAGAAGAAAGCAACCCGCACATATGCATAAGCAAAAAATTTTTCCTGGTGAAATCGGACCGAGTCAAACAGCTCACTATTTTCTTTGAATCAACCTGGCTTGGGTAGTTGCCTCTCTGTGAGTCTTTGTCTTTCTTTCTCATTCTCTCTATGTGTTTGTGCTTGTCCCTGAGTCTTTGTCTCTCTGGTAGGTGATGAACATTTGTAACCACCAAGCTGATGTAGTCATGCTCCTCAAAAGTGAAATTCTAGGAGGCTGTGAAGGTCTGGGGGTGGGTTTAGGGGGTCGCTGGAATCTGATAATAATAATAACGATGGTATTTGTTAAGCGCTTACTATATGCAAAGCACTGTTCTAAGCGCTGGGGAGGTTACAAGGGGATCAGGTTGTCCCATGGGGGGGCTCCCAGTTTTAAACGCTATTTTACAGATGAGGTAACTGAGGAACAGAGAAGTGAAGTGACTTGCCCAAAGTCACACAGCTGACAGTTGGCAGAGCCGGAATTTGAACCCATGACCTCTGACTCCAAAGCCCGGGCTCTTTCCACTGAGCGATGCTGCTTCTGCTTCATCACACTGATCTAGACAGTGAGCTCGCTGTGGGCAGGGAACAGATCTACCAACTCTGTTATACCGAACTCTCCCAAGCACTTAGTACAGTGCTCTCTGCACACGGTAAGTGCTCAGTAAATATGATTGATTGATTGACTGATTGTTCGATCTGACCTTAGCAGATCCTGTTTATTCTTGTCCAACCAGACCCCCACAGGCTTGAGATTCACTATTGTTGTATTGTACTCTCCCAAGCGCTTAGTGAAGTGCTCCGCCCACAGTAAGCGCTCAATAAAGGTGACTGAATGAATGACAGAATGAATGAATTAAATTTGCAGTGCAATCTCAGCCTGTGTAAGGAAAACTCCAAAGCAGCGACTGGGGTATGTCTCCCTCGATTCATTCTCTCTATTTGCATGACAGGCAGGGATGGAGAAGCAGCATGGCCTAGTGGTTAGGACATGGCCGTGGGAGACAAGAGGTCATGGGTTCTAATCCCATTCATTCATTCATTCAATCGTACTTATTGAGCACTGACTGTGTGCAGAGCAACACGGTGCTTGGGAGAGTTTAAACCCTATTTTACAGATGAGGTAACTGAGGCACAGAGAAGTGACTTGCCCAAAGTCACACAGCTGATGGTTGGCAGAGCCAGGACTTGAACCCATGACTGAGCACCGTACTAAGTACTCAGGAAGTACAAGTTGGCAACATATAGAGATGGCCCCTACCCAACAACGGGCTCACAGTCTAGGAGGGGGAGACAGACAACAAAACAAAGCATGTGGACGGGTGACAAGTCAACAGAATAAATAGAAATAAAACTAGATGTACATCATTAACAAAATAAATAGAATAGTAAATATGTACAAGTAAAATAAAGAGAGTAATAAATCTGTATAAACATATATACAGGTGCTGTGGGGAGGGGAAGGAGGTAGGGCGCGGGAAATGGGGAGGGGGAGAGGAAAAAGGGGGCTTAGTCTAGGAAGGCCTCCTGGAGGAGGTCTGCCACACGTCCTTTCCTATTACATGGATTGAACAGTTAAAAGGCGGTAGAGTGTTTCTTTGCCATTTGTAATTGGGACAAGATCTAGAAACAGACTTTCTTTTTTCATGGTATACTCGTTGCAATTTATTTCAAAGTCAGTTTAGCAGTTTACACTGGATTTGGTTTCATTTGTTCTTACAAATCTTGGCAGGAATTTCCCATTTATAATCAGTTAATGGGATGAATGTAGACTATGGGTTGATTTTCCCTCTCACAGGTCTGATTGGGCAAATCACTTCACTTCTCTGTGCCTCAGTTACCTCATCTGTAAAATGGGGATTGAGTTTCTGAGCCCTAAGTGGGACAAAGGACTGTGTTAAACCCTATTTGCTTGTATCCACTCCAGCACTCAATACAGTGCCTGGCACATAGTAAGTGCTTAAGAAGCGCCACTATTATTATAGTTATTATTGGGGTATATCTCCCTAGATTCATTTTCTCTATTTGCGTGGTATTCTCCCCACCAATAATCCATGGGTGTGGTTAGCTTTGCTTCCTGCAGATTCTGGCCAGACACAAATTCTCCACAAATCTTCCCCAAACTACGATTTGCCCAGCTTTTCCACTGTTGGCAGCTTGGTCAGAGCAATGAGCTAGAGGGCCGGGGTGAGACAACCAGTTCTACCTGACCCATAGACAGTAGGGGACTCGCTCATTCTAAATTCAACTGCTCGACTGGGCAAGTTTCTTCCAAGAAAAACCCTGAGAATTCATTTTAAGCACGTCTCTTCCAAGAAAAACCCTGAGAATTCATTTTAAATTTAAAAAGACACATGGAAATCTGTCACTGCCACCACATGCCTCTCAAGCTCTTTTGAGCCCAAACATTCAAACCCACATAGCTCGCTCTCTCTCCCCACAAGCAAGTGTACACGGGTTTGTGAGGTGGAACCATAATAATCATAATAATGATGGCATTTATTAAGTGCTTACCATGTGCAAAGCACTGTTCTAAGCACCGGGGAGGTTACAAGGTGATCAGGTTGTCCCATGGGGGGCTCACAGTCTTCATCCCCATTTTACCGATGAGGGAACTGAGGCACAGAGAAGTGAAGTGACTTGCCCAAAGTCACACAATTGGCAGAGCCGGGATTTAAACCCATGACCTCTGACTCCAAAGCCCGGGCTCCTTCCACTGAGCCACGCTGCTTAGGGTTTTCTTTCTTCCCTCCTTCCACCATTTCATTCATTCAATCATATTTATTGAGTGCTTACTGTGTGCAGAGCACTGTACTAAGCACTTGGAAAGTACAATTCGGCAAGAGCTAGAGACAATCCCTTCCCAACAACGGGCTCCCTATTACATGGACTGAACAGTTAAAAGGCGGTAGAGTGTTTGCCATTTGTAATTGGGACAAGATCTAGAAACAGACTTTCTTTTTTGATGGTATAATCGTTGCAATTTATTTCAAAGTGTCAGTTTAGCAGTTTACACTGGATTTGGTTACATTTGTTCTTAAAAATCTTGTCTGGAATTTCCCATTTATAACCAGTTAATGGGATGAATTAGACTGCGGTTGATTTTCCCTCTCATAGTCACCGTTCTTTAGTTTTTACTGGTCCTCAGAAGAAAGTTTAAGACATTCCATTCTTTGATCAGGCGGTCACTGAAGTAAACCTTGCCAGTAATGAGATTTGTCCAATCTCCAGTAACCAGAGGCAACTTTCTCTTAAATTTCTGGGAATCAAAAATGTTTTGAGCACTGGCAAAAAAGAAATCATTACCTTCACACCTTCTCCTCATCCCACATCACGTGGCTACAGAATATAATGGCGGTACCTCTTTGCCACACCTGAAATGATTTAGAGACTTGAAAATAAAGGCACACCAAAGAAGTGCTTTAACAACCATTTAATTCTCCTGGGCTGATTCACCTGGAACACAGCCATTAAGAACCAGCTTGGGATTTCTAACCCGCTGCAGGGAAACCAGCTGTAGCTTCGACATTGAATCATCACCTTTAAAGTGTACAGAGGGTAAAATGTTCTGGTTGTTAGGAAAATGGAGATTACCAGTTTCAGATGACATTCTCTTTATTAATAACTTCTAAGGTGTGACACATAATTGTCCTAATTTTCTAGGATTGATGTGGACAAAGAAGTATTTCTTCAAGCTAGTGACAGCTTCCTATAAATTTCTTTGGGTGTCCAGGACCAGAGATGACCAAAGAGTTGACTTTATAATTAAGGAGGAGATTTCGGCTCCCTGATTGTGTATGTATATATACAACGCGCTCTGTCTGGGAAGTTTATTTACGGAGCATCCTCTAAAGCAGAACCTTGCCAGGCCGAACATAAATCTAACAAGCTTCCTCACCATGAAGATAACAGGAGGTTTTCTGCTCCTCTCTCTGGCTCTTTTCTTCTTCTTTTCAGGTGAGTAATTTCATTGATTTTCTTTTGATCCTCAGCTTAAACTTCTCTGGCGAGCCAGCACTTGGATGGCAACCTCTTTAAAGGGACTAATAGTTGGATTCAAATGAAAAAGAGACTTTGCTTTGAGCTGCTTGAGCTGTTTTGTGCTTGGCAATAATGGTGAATTATGTACTTAGGCACTAATATGACTACCCCAGATCACATCTGGTGTCCGGACAGAAAGGGATCCGGAAAGGAAGAAAAGGAGGAGCAGCTCTGTGCTGGAATAATTCAAACTCCATTCCACTCCTGGAGTTGGGCTCAAATAATTCAAACTTGCACGTCGACACTTACTTCTTAGAAAATCTTTTTCCAAAACTCGTATTTACTTATTGGGATGGCAAGCTCCTTGTGAGCAGAGTTAATTATCTACCAATTCTATTGTATCGTGATCTCCCAAGGGCTGTATCGTGATCTCCCAAGGGCTAAGTGCAGTGCTTTGCACATAATGCAAGCTCAATAAATTCTATCATTTGATCGATTGTATCTGAATGCCACCATGGGAACCCATACCCCCATTTCACTGTTACGTGTCTCCGGTTCTTGACATTTTCATACCTAAATCTCTGATGTACATTCAAGCCCAAGGCATGCCCCTGTTATTTAATCCACAGAGACTGAGATATGGTATACAACCAAAAGAGCCACTGATTCGCATAAGATTTTAGTCTACATAATCAAGTAGAGAAACGGGGCGCTTGGATTTAGACGCTTGTCAATATCACTGAGGTACCTCCAAATGTCTGCTGTTATAGCAGAGGTGTTTCTGTGCCCTTCACTTTTACAGATTGCTTGTCTAACTTGTCCCAATTCGGAAAATTGTTCAGCTCTCCACTCGCACTTAGTCTAAGTTAATGTAGATTTTATTGACTGATAGAGCTTGCTCTGTAAGTAGCGTGTTTAAGAAGGTTCCCTTTCATGTGGCAATGTGAATAAAACTTTGCCTCTTTTTAAATTGTTAATAAGAAATAGGGAGCAGTAGAAGAGAGTGAAGACAGAGTAGGGAGATAAGTGAATGAAGGGGATAAAAGGAAGGCAGCAAAGTGTACGTTTTCCATTAATTGATAAATTGTATTTATTGAGCACTTACTGTGTGCAGAGCACTAGGGAGAGCACAACAGAACAATATAATAGAATTGGTAAACACATTTCCTGCCCAAAACAAGCACACAGTCCAGAAGGGGACTCATACATTAGTATAAATAAATAAATGACGGCTATGTGCATAGGTACTATGGGGCTGAGGGAGAAGTGAACAAAGGGAGCAACTCCAAGTGCAAGATGACACTGAAGAGTGTGGGAGTGGGATTTAGTAAAGGAGTGGCAATTTTCTTTCCTGTTTTCTCCTATAGAAATTTCTATAGTTTTCCACTTCAAAGCAGCCAAAAATTGAAATCCGTGAAAAGTTCCTGTCATTAATTTCCTAGGATGTTATAGAACTCCACACATAAGAACCCTATATTTCCTGAGTCAAATAATGTCAATTTGCTCTACAAAACATTTTTGTCTTTCACTTAATTTTCTTTCACACTTTTGATGTTCTGTCTTTTATTTCAGATGTTGCCGGCCAAGAGAAGGTCAGTAGAGCTTTTTCTTTATTATGTCTACCTTCCTTCAATTCTGAACTCAAGATAAATATTCCATTACCACCTTGTGAGCCAGGTCTTGGGAATGAAAAAGAAAGGAAAAAACTGTGAAAATGTCAACAGACATTTTAAGCCTCAACCTACCTATTGCTGTTCAGTGGAGAAAGTAAATACTGGAACCATCCTTATTAGGTTGACATTCACTCTGACTAAGCACCGGCATAGACTGTTTGGCAAATTATAGTCTTCAGTTGGGGTGGAGAGAAAAGAGGACAAAAGGACCTTGAGTGTGTGAAGAAAATGGAAATAATTTGTGTGGTTTTTTTCCCACCCTGTACTTGTACCCTAAATATCAAGAGGTCATCTGGGCCAGTCTTCTGGAAGATGGATCCCTCAATATTTTGGTCCAAACTCATGGTATTGGGTTGCGTGGGCTCTAGGATCATTTCTGGGGGCCTAAAACCTCTCTTCACCTGAGTGTACATGCATACCCAAACACACCATTTCCCTCTCTCCATGCTAATCTCATCTGAGGGATGGGTAAAGGAGAATTATGTAAATTCTTGAAGAAGGTGGACAATTTGAAGGACCAGATTACTTCCTTTCCTAGCCTGTACATCCCAGTTCTCCACATCTGATTCCTCCGTTCTTACTTTGAGGCTATTTTTAGAATGGGGCTCTATCTTTTTTCCCAATTCCGTCCTCAAATCGGGACAGGAAGGTCCCCCGGGGCAGGAATGCATACTTATGGAAGAAGCCAGAACAGACCCCTCCCCGCTTCACCTCCACCCGTCCTGGAGTTGGAAGCTGCCACTGCTTTCTTCTCTTGTCCCCTGCTCCTGATGGTCACACAACCCAGTGATGGTCACAGGTTGGATCATCATGACTTAAACCACCCTGCTCTTGTAAGCCGCCTAGGGTGGTGATTCCACAAATCTCCCAAGTTTTATCATCCTGACAATCAAGACGGCCTTCTTAAGGCCTAACAGTATTTTCTCCATACAAAAAAATCACGGTAGCCTTGTACCACCCTTTGATTATTATCTCAGTTCTGACTGGCAAATCCAAATAGAATTTTGAGCAAGTCTCTGGTGAAATTTAGCCAAAGAGAAAGCCAATCGGGGTCATTTTTGATTTTTTTTAAATCCAGAATGTTCAGTATCATCTGGCTTCCCTCTCAGAGAGGCTAGAGTTTTCTTCAAATTTTCGCCATTGTTTGACCTCTGTAGACATAGCCTTAGAATAAGACATCCAACAAAAAAGAGTCCTAATTCTGGCAGAGCGGATCTTCTCAGTAGGTCATGAGAACTGCCAATTAGGAACCAAGTCTGCCCTGTTATGCCAGCTGGGTGCAGTCTTGTCAGCTTTTCATAAATCTTTCATACGCAAAGAAAGGAAGGAGACATCAGAGACAACATCAAAGTCAACCTTCTTCTATCAGATGCCAGCCCTGAAATTGGCAAGAAGATGGCTTCTCCTTTCCCTGAGGTGACTAGAAGGGAAGGGTTCTTAGCAAGTCCTTTCTAGTCATACATATGTACCAAAGGACACAGAAGGAGAGCAGAACCAATTTAACCCTTCTCCATCTCCCAAGGGAGATTAACTCCTTTCCAGCCACCCAAATTTGGCCTTTAAAATGAGCTGAGCTAAGCCACCGCCTCTGTCTCTGGGAGGGAGAGATGATTTGGGTCCCTCCCCAGTTAACTAAGATCAAAGGAGTAGGAGCAGGCATCTAGAATGTGTCTGGGGAACGAAGACTGTTTGTTTATGTGAAGCTCATTTTTTAACTTGACTGTTCTTAGCCTAGGCTTATGCTTGGCCTGTGAGCAGAGAAATTAGTGATTAGAACTATTCAATCAATCAGTTGCATTTATTGAGTGCTTACTACGTGCAGAACAATTTAATCAATCAATCACCGGTATTTATTAAGCACTTAGTATGTGTAGAGCACTGTACTAAGCGTTTGGGAGAGACTACAAAACAATGGAATCAGGGGACACGTTCCCTGCTCATAATGAGCTTACATTCTAGAGGGTGATTACAATCTTGAGTGTGATTACAGTCTGCAGTCTAGACAAGGGATATGTGTCTGAGCCCTCCAAAATGGGAAAGCAACATTCTAGACTGATAGATTCAAAAATCCACCTCTGCCTCATCCCACCCTCTGCCTGGGACACTAAGGAAGGAGCCTAAAAAAGAGCAATTCTCCTTTCTGAAACCAAACCTGCTCCAGTATTAAAGACACAAAGTAATTTATAATTAGGGGGGAAGGGCTGCGGTAGTAGAGCATGCAAACTGAGCTGTTCAAGAGTGCCATGAGAGGTTGTATCTGTATCACTGGAGACACTTATTCATTCATTCCAGCGCTTAGAACAGTGCTTTGCACATACTAAGCGCTAACAAATACCATCATTATTATTCATTCACTCAAAGCATGGTGGTCATCACCCTGATAGCAACTTTCTCCAGAAGTTGATCTGTGCTTCTCTTCTTGCTTCCAAATTATTTAAGGAGGTGGGTCCAAAATACAGATGATCAGGATGACACTCCCTTCTTTTGCTATCTTTAGATGCCTCTAAGTTTTCAACACTTGGTATTATATGGCGCCTGCCCACATAAATATTAACACTATTAAATGAGGTATTCATTCATTCAATCGTATTTATTGAGTGCTTACTGTGCGCAGAGCACTGTACTAAGCACTTGGGAAGTACAAGTCAGCAACATATAGAGACGGTCCCTACCCAACAATGTATGCCACACACGGTACTAAGTGCTAGGGTAGATAAAATATAAGTAGAATCGACAAGGTCTGGTTTTAAAACATTTATGTTGGTAATGTAAAGAATCAAGATAAATTAGGCACAAAAACAGGGTAGGTCCTCCAGAATAGGAAACAGTCTTCCTGGAAGGATATCTCGTGGAAATGTTTCCCAAGTGGAAACATTTCAATAAGCAAATAAATGTGCCTGCATAGGGTTTTTGGTAAGTGACATTTATGCCACAAAATAGAATCTGGGCCCAAAGCTAACAGAGTGAAAGTATTTCTAGTAAAAAGAGGAAGTACAGAGAAACCTTTTATATAAATTGGGACCAGAAAGCTAGCTCCCGGGACTTTAGGCAGTGTTGTTGGGCTAGCCTGGATAGTTTGATTGGACAGAATTACCCACATGTCCTGTTTTCACAGGTTAATTGCCATCCCCGCCCCCTTCCTTCTTCGGGCTGAGTAGACTTGGTATTACATTCAATATCTTCAATAGCTAGCCCAGTAGACTTCACTCTCTTTCATTTACCTTTTTCTTTGGTCTTTTATTCCCAGACTCTTTCCCTACAAAAAGTAATTAGCTTTTTGTATTTGTCTCAAATTCAAACTCTAAAGCTAAGCCAAACCCTGAACTCTAAGATCTCTCATTGCTGGGGAGATACAAAGTAAATCAGGTTGATTTCAGTCACTGTCCCTCACTGAGATCACAGTAAAAGTCGGAGGGAAACAGATAATCAATCTTCACTTTACAGAGTTGGAAACTTAGACACAGAGAAGTTACGGGACTTGGTCAGGGTCACACAACTGGCAAGTGGAAGATCTGGGTTTAGAACCCAGGTCCTCTGACGCCTAGGCCCGTACTCATTCCACTAGGTCACTATGCTTCCCATTGCTACTATCGATTCATTCATTCATAGGATTCATTCATTGATAGGTATTTGACCCAAGGGTAATTCTATCATTCATTAGTATTTATTGAGCATGTTATGTTTGGAGAGCACTGTGATAAATGCTTAGGATGGTGCAATAGATTTAGCAGTCATTAACCCTGACACCAAGGGAACTCCTTTAACTCACCCGTTCAGAGATGGAAGCCGAACTGAAAAGAGAAAAGATGACCGTATGAGATAAGGGAATTGAAATGCACTCTCAGATCCGGTAATGATTCGCCTGTCTCTGCAGTCGGCCAGCTCATCTGATCATGTGCAAAGATCCCCTCTCAGTGGGGATCTAAGGGGATCTGATCACTTTGAGCCGTAAAGCTCAGCTGTGGGTGTTATCAATTGGAATAAATCCTGGGACCAGGATGGGGAACAGGTCTGACTGTGGGCTTGACTCATCTTTGTCCAGGCCGAGAACAGTGGGGGATGATGATAATATAATAATATTGGCATTCGTTAAGCACCGTGTGACAAACATGGTTCTAAGTGCTGGGGTAGATAAAATTTAATCAGGTCGGACACAAACCACTATTTTACGGTATTTGTCAAGGACTTATTTAAGACACTGTATTAATCACTGGGGTAGATACAAGCTAGTCAGGTTGGACACATGGAGTTCACAGTCTTAATCCCCATTTTACAGGTGAGATAACTGAGGCAGAGTAAAGAGACGTGACTTCTCCAAGGTCACACAGCAGATAACTGGGATAGTGGGATTAGAACCCAGATCCTTCTGAGTCCCAGGCTCTATTCACTAGGCCACAGTGATTCCCAATGGGAAACCCCTTTCCCAATGGGCCTCACAGCCTAATTAGGAGGAAGACTAGGGATTGAGTCCGTATTTTACAGATGAAGAAACTGAGGCACCAAGAAGTGAAGTGGCTTCACACAACACAACAGTCAAGTGGGAGAGCGGGATTAGAAAACAGATCCTCTGACTCCCAGGCTCGTGGTCTTTCCACTTGGTCCTCTGCGAGTAGCTGGGTGGGTTTCTGTGGAGTGAGCCCCAGCTGACCGCTGCCACTGCTGGACCCAGATGAGTTGTACTTCCCAAGCGCTTAGTACAGTGCTCTGCACACAGTAAGCGCTCAATAAATACGATTGATGATGATGATGATGGATCCACCATTCCCAGCTGTATCCTAGGGACCCCATTCCAGTCTTCCTACTTGCCCTGCAGCAAGGCTGAGCAGGCTGCCAAATAGGCGGGACGAATGGTTTGGCTCAATTTGAAACCTGAGTGTCATGTGTCAACTGGGGAGTAATCGACATTCACTCATTCATTCATTCAATCGAATTTATCATCATCAATCGTATTTATCGAGCACTTACTGTGTGCAGAGCACTGTATTAAGCGCTTGGGAAGTGCAAGTCGGCAACATATAGAGACGGTCCCTACCCAACGACGGGCTCCCAGTCTAGAAGCGGAAGACAGACAACAAAACAAAACCTGTAGACAGGTGTCAAAATCATCAGAACAAATAGAATTAAAGCTATATGCACGTCATTAACAAAATAAATAGAATAGTAAATATGTACAAGTAAAATAAATAGAGTAATAAATCTGTACAAATATATACAAGTGCTGTGGGGAGGGGAAGGAGGTAGGGCGGGGGGGATGGGGAGGAGGAGAGAAAAAAGGGGGCTCTGTCTGGGAAGGCATCTTGGAGGAGATGAGCTCTCAGCAGGGCTTTGAAGGGAGGAAGAGAGCTAGCTTGGTGGATGTAAGGAGGGAGGGCATTCTGGGCCGGGGGAGAACGTGGGCCGGGGGTCGACGGCGGGACAGACGAGAATGAGGCACCGTGAAGAGGTTAGCGGCAGAGGAGCAGAGGGTGCGGGCTGGACTGGAGAAGGAGAGGAGGGAATTGAGGTAGGACGGGGCGAGGTGATGGACAGCCTTGAAACTGAGTGACATTATTTAATTCCAAATGATTAATTCTTATCCTTTTATATTTTAGACTGGATTTGTCAACTCAGGGCATGATTTACATAGAAAAGAGTATTTTGGTGGAAAACTCTGTTCAGTATCTACATTTGCCCAACTTAAAGGGGATTGGAAGCCTAGCCCTGACTCTAGCTTGCCCCAGAAAATCCAATACATTCACCTGGTCGCCAGAAAGCAGTTCCAGCTTTTCCACATCCACATCCAGGCCTTTTTTCCCTGTTGGCTTTGGAGAGATGGAGGAGGAGGGGGGAAGCGTACTTCCCAGAGTCTAGGAAAACTGCAAATAGGGTTGGGAATAGAGGTGAGGATGCCCTGGAGTAGGAGCTGCCAACTGAAGAAGATTTTAAATCATTTTTGTAGGGCTTCAAGCCATCAATCAGTTGTATTTATTGAGTGCTTACTGTGTGCAGAGCACTGTCCTAAGCACCTGGGAGAGGACCTTACAGCAGAGTTGGTAGATGCATTCCCTGTCCACAATGAGCGTACAGTCCAGGGGGTACGTCAATGTACCCAACCCCAATCTTAGATTTTTTTTCTGATTTGTTTTGTTTTGTTTTTCAAAGGTATTTGTTAACCGCTTAATTAGTGCCAGGCACTGAACTAAGCTCTGAGGTAGTTACAAGCTGATCAGGTTGAACACAGTTCCTGCCTACAGGGCACTTATGATCATAATCCCCACATTACAGATGAGGTAACTGAGGCACAGAGAAGGTAAGTGATGTGCCCAACGTCACACAGCAGGCAAGCAGAGGAGCCAGCATTTGAATCCAGATCCTTCTTACTCCCAGGCCCTTGTTCTATCCACCATGCTGCACTGCTTCTCAGATCTGAGGAAACAACCATATATATGGAGCAATCATATTTATTCATTCATTCAATCACATTTATTGAGCACTTACTGTGTGCAGAGCACTGTACTAAGTGCTTGGGAAGTACAAGTTGGCGCCATATAGAGATGGTCCCTACCCAACAGTGGGCTCACAGTCTAGAAGGGAGAGACAGACAACAAAACAAAACGTGTGGACAGGTGTCAAGTCATCAGAATAAATAGAAGTAAAGCTAGATGCACATCATTAACAAAATAAATAGAATAGTAAATATGTAGAAGTGAAATAAATAGAGTAATAAATCTGTATAAACCTATATACAGGTGCTGTGGGGAGGGGAAGGAGGCAGGGCGGGGGGGATGGGGAGGGAGAGAGGAAAAAGGGGGCTCAGTCTGGGAAGGCCTCCTGGAGGAGGTGAGCTCTCAGTAGGTTTATTGAACACCACTGATGTGCAGGGCACTATACTGAGCACTTGGGAGAGTACAGTTGCATAAGAGACACCGTCCTACCCTTAAGGAACATACAATCCACAGGAAAGACTGGTCCACGGTAGTCACAATTGCTGTGGCAACTGAGAGCAAAGATATGGAAAGATCAGTAGGTAAGGTAATAAGTCAAGAATATGCATCAGTGCTAAGGTGCATAAATGCAAACCCGAAGAGGAAACTTTGGATGGGAATGACCTAGGAAGGTGAATTTTAATCAGGGAAAACTCTCCTGGGAGTGGAATTTCAGGAGGGTTTTGAAGATGTGGTGAGTTGTGGTTGGCAAATTGGAAGGGGAAGATACACTGTATTCTCGCAAGCTCCGCGCACAGTAACTGTGCAAAAACTATGATTGATTGATCGGAAGTAAGTCCCAGGCAGGATGAAGGAGAAGAATAAAGGGTTGGAGTAGGGAGAATCAGAGACATGGCCCATGCAAAGAAAGAGAGCAAAGACTCTCGCACTACGATCCTGACAGCTGAATTTCCAAATCCTGGCTCCTTTTCTGGACTCCCTGAGATGGGGCTTCTCCGTTTCCCGGTGGCAGCAAGAAATGCTCTGGTTACGAACTGGAATTGGAGAAGGTCTTATCGGAGAGAGGGTGGGGGGAGCTGGGTTCGAGAAGGGAACCCGAAGGTGATTGCCATGGAGTGCCATTCCTTGTCTGCTTTGCCAAAGGACAAAACACACTGGATGAAGGGATCAGAGGGCCGTGTGGCTGGGAGAGGTATCTTAAGGAGGCGGCTCTTTCAAGTAAGAGGCTTTCATTTCCTTTTCTTCTCTTTGCTCTATTCATTATGTCATTGTGGTCCAGCTAAGCAACTTTACGGATGCTATTCTACAGCCCTGTCTGAATGAGATCCCTCTGGAGTTTGGGGGCTTGGAGGAAGTAGCGTTGGCTTATGTGTAATTCTTTCAAAACCTTCCTTCCTCTGTTGTCCATTTTTGTAAGAACCCTATTGAAAAGAATGGCTTTGAGATGGTGGGCCTTCGTATTGGCCTGCATTTCCTGTCCTAAGGTATGTTAAGTGGAGAAAGGAGTCCTTTTAGACTGTGAGCCCACTGTTGGGTAGGGACTGTCTCTATATGTTGCCAATTTGTACTTCCCAAGCGCTTAGTACAGTGCTCTGCACATAGTAAGCGCTCAATAAATACGATTGATGATGATGAGTCCTTGAAAGCAGGCGTTATGCTACTGCAAGCCAATTCCCAAGCCCCCGGGGAACTCCGACAGGAGAATGTCTGGTTCCTTCTAACAAAGTGATGACAGGTACCCTCTTTATGTCTCCCTCCTATCCTTGAGTTGGGAGCACTGGGTTTCCTAGTTGAGAAATGTAACTTTTTTAAATGTGTGTCTGGCCCTGTGGCAGTTTGTTGGGAAACACCGTGCTGAAATCAGGAACTGATCATTTGCCCAAATGTATTTTTCTGTTGCAAACTCTGCTTTCACCACAAATCCTATGAGATAAAACTTGCTATCACGCTCAGAATCCCTGATGGGGGTTATAGATCGATCAATTGCGTTTGTTAAGTGCTTACTATAATATAATAATAATTATGGTATTTGTTAAGTGCTTGCTTCGTGCCAAGCACTGTTCTAAGCCCTGGGGTGGATGCAAGGTAATCAGGTTGTCCCAAGTGGGGCTCACGGTCTTAATCCCCATTTTCCAGATGAGGTAACTGAGGCACAGAGAAGTTAGGTGGCTTGCCCAAGGTCACCCAGCAGACAAGTGGTGGAGCTGGGATTAGAACCCACATTCTTTGGCTTCCAAGCCCTTGCTCTGTCCATTAAGCCACACTGCTTCTCTGTGCACAGCACTGTACTAAGGGCTTGTGAGAATGCAGTACAATGTTGCTGACCTGTACTTCCCAAGTGCTTAGTACAGTGCTCTGCACACAGTAAGTGCTCAATAAATACAATTGAATGAATGAATGAACAGAATTATCAGACATGCTCCCTGACCACAATGAGTTTACAGTCTAGACGGGGAGAGAGACATATAGATCGTTTGTTCCAAGGGACTATGTATCATTTGTTCCAACCTCCTGACCACCTCGGAAACCCGATGTCACCACGTCACCCTGATTGGCATTTTCACTTTGCCTTCTCGTTCTTCCTGTCACTGCTGCTACTTTGGGGTCCCTCGGGCAGGGCAGTGACAGGAAGAGTTAAGGAAGCTGTTAAACCGTCAATGCGGAAGTACCACGGGATTAGATTAGATTAGCTCACACGCCTCCCGACTTGTTTCCTCAAGCCCAACGTGATTCTTTCCAAACATACTAAATGGCAACCAAACCAGTCACTGACCCCTGCTTCTCCCCTACACCCCATCCCCTTTAGCTGGATGTAATGCAAGGAGCAGATGGTAACCATTCGTATTTATCTCTTTTTCAAACTTCGTGCCTGACAGTCTCGTGGACCCAAAATGGATCGTTACAATAGATCCTCGATCGTCTCGGGGAATTTATTGTCCCGTAGAATCTCGGATTGCGCAGTGGTTTCCGCTAGGCTTCGGCCAGGAAAATGGGCTGTCTTTTGGGGATTGGTTTCTAGCCAATAGAAATGGGAATGTTGACCATTCAGCTACTTTCATAGTCCCTGAAAGAAAACGGAAATCAGGGAGCAGGATCTAAGTCGTATTGTTCCTTTTTGTAGGTTGATTGTTCCGAGTTCCAGGATCCCAAGATGTATTGTACCAGGGAATCTAACCCCCACTGTGGTTCCGATGGCCAGACATATGGCAACAAATGCGCTTTCTGTAAAGCATCTATGTAAGTAGACGGGTCACTGAACTTTTCCAAGCACTTCCATCCATTTGTCAAAAAACTTTTAGTGGGTGGGCACTTACCATCAGCTGCATGGCCCAGTGGCAACAGCACGGGCTTCAGAGTAAGAAGAACCTGGGTTCTAATCCCGGCTCCATCACTTGTCTGCTGTGTGATCGTGGGCAAGTCACTTCACTTCTCTGGGCCTCAGATACCTCATCTGGTAAATGGGGATTAAGTCTGTGAGTCCTATGTGGGACAGGGATTGTATCCAACCTGATTAACTTGTATCTACGCCAGTGCTTAGAATGGTGCTTGGCACACAGTAGGAGCTTAAAAAATACCAATCATATTATTATTATTACTGGGTTTAGAGATCTGGAGGATGATCCTTAGACTGAGTCTGATTTTCTCAAAACAGCTTTGAAGTTTTCATTTCATCTGCAATGATTAAGCATAAGAAGTCAAAACACTTTGATCCTAAGAGCAAAGGATGTCCTAGTAATAATAGTAGTCCTAGTAATAATAATAATAATAATGATTGGTATTTTTTAAGCTCCTACTATGTGCCAAGCACTGTTCTAAGCACCGTTCATTCATTCATTCAGTCATATTTATTGAGCGCTTACTATGTGCAAAGCACTGTACTAAGCACTTGGAAAGTACAATTCAGCAACAGAGAGAGACCTCCCTGCCCACAGCGGGCTTACAGTCTAGAAGACGGGCTTATAGTTTTGAGGGCTGCAAGAGGCATCTCCTTCTTAAATCCCCTTTTCAACCACTTATGGTCAGGGTTACACAGTTCATAATGAAGAGAAGGCACCAATCACCCGATCAATCAGTGGTATTTATTGATGCTTACTGTGTGCAGAGCACTGTGCTATGCACTTGGACAAGTTTGATATACATTATAGGTGGTAGGTGCATTCCCTTTCCACCTGGAGTTTACAGTCTAGAAGGGGAGACAGACATTAAAGTAAATTATGGGTATGTAAATCAGAGCGGTGGGCTGGGAGTAGGGGAAATATCAGGTGCATAGAGGATATGCATCTAAGTGCAAAGAAAAAGAAGCAGAAAGGAGAGAGAAAAGGGGGAATGAGGGCATAGTCAGAGAAGGCCTCTTGGAGACGATGTGACTTTAAGCCTTAGGGCTTTGAAGTGGGGAGAGAGGTGGTCTATCATATATGATATATCATATATGAAGGGGGCTGAAGTTTCAGATCAGAGGAAGGACATGGGTAAGGGGTTGGTGGTGAGATAGATGAGATCGCTGTACTGTGAGTAGGTAGGCATTGGAGGAGCAAAGTGTAGAGGCTGGATTGTAGTTGGAATTTGTGGGCATGGAATGGGTCTTCCAACCTTGTTATATTGTAGTTTCCCAAACGCTTAATATAGTGCTCTGCACCCAGGAAGTGCTCTATAAATACCACTGACCGACTGATTGAAATCAGTGGGTAAGTTAGATGGAGGCTAGTTGATGGAGTGCTTTAAAGCCCATGAATTGAATTCTTCCCTCCCTTTTATTGGGGCCTGAGGGGAGACCTAGAATGCCTTTAGAAGTATTAACTTTTTCTCATGTTAGTGTTTGTAGAGAACCTAGAATGCCTTTAGAAGTATTAACCTTCTCTCATGTTAGTGTTTGTAGTTTCCCCAGCTGTGATGTTTAAAACATCTTCAGTTAATCCTGCCCTACCCCTCCTTCCCCTATTCTTCTTCTGAGCAAAGACCAGAGAAGAGAGAGGAAGAAAAAAGGCTGAAGGAACAAGGTCTCCCCGACTCTTCTCCAACCAAACCAGCCAATCAATAGTATTTACTGAGCACTTACTCTGTACAAAGCACTGTACTAAGTGCTTGGGTGGATACAGTAGAGTTAGTAGAAATGATCCATGGTCTCAGGTAGCTTACAGTCTAGGGCAATTGGTCATAAATGTGAGAGCCAAAGTCAAGGCAAGGAAATTAGCCACAAGTCAGTGAGTGCCACCTGCCAGTCAGGTCCCCCCCCATCAGAGTTTAACAATAATAATAATAGCAATAAAAATGGTCGTATATGTTTAGCACTTACTGTATGTCAGGCACTGTCCTAAGCACTGGGGTGGACACAAGCAAATCGGGTTGGACACAGTCCCTGTCCGAAGTGGGGTTCAAAGGCTCGACCCCCCTTCTACAGATGAGGGAACTGAGGCACAGGAAAGTGAAGTGACTTGCCCAAGGTCACACAGCAGACAAGTAATGGAGCTGGGATTAGAACCCATGACCTTCTGACTCCCAGACTCGTGCTCTATCCAGTATGCCATGCTGTGGGCAGACTCTGGGGTGGCACTATTGGCATTTGGTTTTGCCCTATCTAATAAGAATAACTGGGTATTCATTCATTCATTCATTCAATCATATTTATTGAGCACTTACTGTGTGCAGAGCACTGTACTGAGCGCTTGGGAAGTACAAGTTGGCAACATATAGAGACAGTCCCTACTCAACAGCGGGTATTTATTAAGTGCTATACTAAGTGCTAGGGTAGAGATAAGGTCATCAGGTTGGACACAATCCTTGTCTCATACATAGTCTATTTTACAGATGAGGAAACTGATGCAGTGAGTAGTTAGGTGATTTGCCCAAAGTCACAAAGCAGTCAACTGATGATGCCAAGATTAAAACCCAGGTCTGCAGATTCTCAGACCTGTACTCATTCCACTCAGCCACACTGCTTCGCTATCTACATGGGACTCTTTCTGCACGGGTTGGACTGATTCTGAGTGTGAAGTTGTCCCGTGCTGATATAGATTCCAAGAGAAAGATCCCCAGGAAATAGTCTTGTCCCTGGCAGGTAAGACCACAGAGTCAGGATAAGGGATTAGATTGATTTGTAACACTTAGGGATGGGTCAGAGGATACCAAACATGGCTTAATTAATTAGCCATGTATTCTCCCCAGCACTGCAATGCCCCACATTGTAGGGCTTGATAAATATTAATGATATTGACTGTGATTTATTTGTTAATTTATTTATATTAAAATTTATCTCCCCCACTAGACTGTAACCTCCTTTTTATGGTATTTGTTAAGCACTTACTATGTGTCCAGACACTGTAATAATAATAATAATGATGATGGCATTTGTTAAGCACTTACTATGTGCAAAGCACTGTTCTAAGCGCTGGGGGATACAAGTTGATCAGGTTGTCCCGCGTGGGGCTCACAGTCATCCTCCCCATTTTACAGATGAGGTCACTGAGGCCCAGAGAAGTTAAGTGACTTGCCCAACGTCACACAGCAGACATGTGGCGGAGCCGGGATTCGAACCCATGCCCTCTGACTCCAAAGCCCGGGCTCTTTCCACTGAGCCACGCTGCTTCTCTTGTACTGTACTAAGCACTGGGGTGCCCAGACACTTCATTGAGCACTGGCGTAGATACAAACTAATCAGATTTGACAGAGTCCTTGTCCCACACGGGGCTCACAATTTTAATCCCCAGTTTGCAGATGAGATAACTGAGGCACAGAGAAGTTAAGTGTCTAGCCCAAGGTCAAACAGCAGACGGATGGCAGGATTGGAACCCGGGTCTGGCTCCCAGGTGTTTGTTCTAAACAGTAACCAACGCTGCTTCCTTGTGAGCAGGGAACGTATCTACCAACTCCGTTGTGTTGTACTCTCCCAAGTGCTTACTACAGTGCTCAGCACGGGATTCCCGGAATTCCAAACCTAAAGCCTAGTTCCCTGGGGGATACTGCCTCCTGGTGGAGCCAGGGGAGGTGATTCTGTTCTGAGGGAGGGATGATGAAAAATCAGGGCAGTATTCCAACAATTCCTTGGCAATGTGCTCCATGGTCTGTAAGGCCCCACCTTCCTTCCCTCCAATTAAGCACTTATTACGCGCCACGCAATGTACTAAGCTCTGGGGCGGGGGGGGGGGGATACAAGCAAATGGAGTTGGACACAGTCCCTGTCCCATGAGGGGCTCACAGTCTCAATCCCCATTTTCCAAATGAAGTAACTGAGCACAGAGAAATGAAGTGACTTCCCCAAGGTCACACAGCAGACGTGGCAGAGCAAGGATGGATAATTCAAGGAAAAGAATTCCCTGAGCCTGGTGTAAGCCTATCCTCTAGATGGCAAGTCCACTGTGGGCAGAGAATGTGTCTGTTTGTTGTTTTATTGTCCTCTCCCAAGCACTTAGTACAGTACTCGGCACACAGATAAGTGCTCAATAAATACGATTGAATGAAAGAATGAATGAGTCAGTCCGTATGTCAGTCAATCGTATTTATTGAGCACTTATCTGCGTGCCAAGTACTGTACTAAGTGCTTGGGACAGTACAGGATAACAATATAACAGACACATTCCCTGCCCATACAGCCTTATAGTCTAGAGCGAGGACTTATGGTCTAGCGGGGGAACCCAGAAGACCTGGACTCTAATCCCAGTTGTGCCACTTGTCTGCTGTGTGAACCTTGGGCAAGTCGCTTCACTTCTCTGTGCCTCAGTTACCTTGTCAGTTACCTGGGATTCAGGCTGTAAGCCCATGTGGGACACGGACTGTGTCCGACCTGATTAGCTTGTATCTACCCCAGCATTTAGTTCAGTGCCTGAAACATAGTAACTCCTTAACAAATACCAGGAAAAAAAACACAAGCCAAAAAGAAGGTTTTCTCCTGGAATGCCAATAAGTAAAAATGCTCTTTGAGCCTGACTTGTCAAGGTGAGTTTTAAGTCTCCACTTTATTCTGGTCATGTATGCCAGGCCAGAGAGTCAAGGAAGAAAATTCCACTTTCTTCAGATGAGTCTGGCCTTGACCGTTGCAGGAATCATGTTCCCGAAGAGTCAGGGAGGACCGACAGCCAGATCCATGGCTGATCCCTCCCCTTTTCCTAGTCGGCAAACTGTCGACTGTTTCTGATCTCACTGAATGTTTGTTTGCTCCTTCTCTTCCATAGGAAAAGTGGTGGGAAGATCAGCCTAAAGCATCAAGGAAAATGCTGAGGCCAGTCTCGTGCTCCCAGAGACCGCCGTTTTCCTCCCCTCCTCCCCTCCGCCCCCACCCCGTACCCCTTTCTGCTTTTACTTTTCTGTAGTGGATCCCTTCATAGAGACACATCTTCTGCTCAGCCTGGGCCCTGGTGGTTTCTATTCCCCTTGATTCGCTCGTTCAATAAAGTAAACTCAGCAGAATCCTTGGTCTCATTTTCCTTTGAGAATTGTGCTCAAAAAATATGATCGATCCACTGATTGGTATTCCAAGCGCTTAGTACAGTGCTCTGCACACAGTAAGCACTCAATAATCAAATGAATTGAATATTACGCTTCAGGCGTTTCACCGCGAACATCTCGGGCTTCCGTTGGACCACGATGAAGCTCCTCTAAATGAAACATAATGCAAAAATCATAGAACCCCATTAGGTGGTGACACCGGTTGAAGACTAATTTATGGGGATTGTTATATGTTATCCAGTTATTCCAGCCATAAATTGGTCATTTGACCTCAACCATCCATGAATTACACAGTCGTTTCCTTTCAATCCATATAATAATAATGATGATGATGGCATTTGTTAAGCGCTTACTATGTGCAAAGCGCTGTTCTAAGCGCTGGGGGGGATACAAGGTGATCAGGTTGTCCATCAGGGGGCTCACAGTCTTAATCCCCATCTTACAGATGAGGTAACTGAGGCTCAGAGAAGTAAAGTGACTTGCCCAAGGTCACACAGCACACATGTGGCGGAGCCAGGATTAGAACCCATGAGCTCTGACTCCCAAGCCCAGGCTCTTTCCACTGAGCCACGCTACTTCTCATATACTACCTCCTGGAGAAGTGGCAAGGTCTGTTTTAATGCTACACGAGAGAAAGATGCTCTTAGTTAAAATAATCACAAGGCTCCCATTGGGAAGAGTCAATCAATCAATAGGTGGTATTTATAGAGCCCTTACCATAGGCAGAGCACTGTATGAAGTGCTTGGGAGAGGACGATACAATGGAGTTAGTAGACAGGTTCCCTGCCCATAGCGAGCTTATTGTCTCGAGGGGAAACAGATATTAATATAAAGAAATCATTTCTAATGTATAATTTAAAGAAATGTATGTAATTGTTCAAGGGTTACAGATCCAAGTACATAGACCATGCAGAAGGGAGAGCAAGTCAGGGAAATGAGGTCTTCATTGAGGAAGGCCTCGTGGAGAAGATGTGACCTTAATAGTGCTTTGAAGGTGATGAGAGTGTTGGGCTGGGGTATAGTAATAATTATAATAATAGTGGTATTTATTAAGTTCTTACTATGTGCCAGGCACCGTACTACGAGCTGCGGGGGGATACAACAAAATCGGGTTGGAAACAGTCCCTGTCCCACATGGGGCTCACAGTCTCAAACCCCATTTTACAGAAGAGGCAACTGAGGCACTGAGAAGTAAAGTGTCTTGTTCGAGATCACACAGCTAACGAGTGGCAGAGGCGAGAGGGAGAGGCAATCTCAAGCTAAGGGGAGGATGTGGGAAAGGGATCAGCGGCGAGATAGTACAGGACAGTACTTTAGGTGCTATAGGGATTGCAGAGGAAGAACAAGACAGAAACCCTGCCTTTAAGGATCTGAGAATCAAATTGGGGAGGCTGGAGTACACAAAACTAAATAAAACTACATTAAAAATAGAGGGCAGAAAGTTGTGGGGGGCAAGCGGAGAAATCCCACTCTCAGTAGGTCACAAGTGTGAATGGATTTTTAGAAACTGCTAAGGTCTTTACTGGAATCCAGGTGACAATTTGGCTAGAGAACAGAAGAATAACCCTACACACTCTACAACAGCTGACCCTCCTGTGTCCTCCTCCAATTTCAACACCACTGTAGAATAAAGACACTCCTATTTCCTAGAGAAAATGCCCGATTTACACTCCTATTTCCTGGAGAAAAAGCCCAATTTTTGGTACACATGACCAACTGCAGAAACAGCGGCCAATGACACTTCAAGAACTTAATGGAAGAAGCATATAAACCTTACGTTAAAACCACCACAGAAGTGCCAAGAATTACTGGAGCAAGAGTCATACTCATAGGCCGTGAGAACGAGTAGCATCCATCCCTATAATAGACCAGTTACTTTAAGGAACCAAACCATGACCAGATAATGTGAATGAGTTTGTGAACTCTCCCCATATCCCTGAGCTTGGGGCAATGCCAGGCTTTGAATTCTCACTTGCTATCTCCGGAAGCTAGAGGAGAAGGCAGAGGGCAACATCCATCAATCGCTTAGTACAGTGCTCTGCACACAATAAGCACTCAATAAATACGATTGAATGAATTTGCTCTTCATCTTCGGGTTCCTTGGAACCTGACACTGTGACTACAATGTAGCTACAAGTTCTTAGCACAGTGCTCAGCGCACATTAAACGCAATAAATACGATTGAATGCTGACATCGTTGATGAAGCTGGAAAGCGCCAATATGAATGGAGAGCTAGCAAGAGTATCAGCTCACTGTGGGCAGGGAACATGTCTACCAACTCTGTTACTTTGTTATACTGTACACTTCCACGCGGTTGGTAAGGTGTTCTGCATCCAGTAAGCGCTAAATAAACACGAGTGATTAAAGAATGATAGGCTCACTGAACGTTGCATAGCCCAAGACCACCACTCACCAGACCCCCTAGTCTTGGGTAGGGGGTAGGGAGAAGGTTTGAGGAAAATGTTAGGGTGATATTGACAGTGTTATTTAACACTGAAGATGGATTCAGAGGGTGGGCAGAGACAGACAAGATCCTTTCTGCCAAGTGGAGACCTGTTAAAAAAGACATTATTCATTCAATCATATTTATTGAGTGCTTACTGTGTGCAGAGCACTGTACTAAGCGCTTGGGAAGTACAAGTTGGCAACATATAGAGACGGTCACTATCATCATCATCATCCTAATCCTCCTCGACCTCTCAGCTGCCTTCGACACTGTGGACCACCCCCTTCACCTCAACACACTATCTGACCTTGGCTTCACAGACTCCGTCCTTTCCTGGTTCTCCTCTTACCTCTCCGGTCGTTCATTCTCAGTCTCTTTTGCAGGCTCCTCCTCCCGCTCCCATCCTCTTACTGTGGGGGTTCCCCAAGGTTCAGTGCTTGGTCCTCTTCTGTTCTCAATCTACACGCACTCCTTTGGTGACCTCATTCACTCCCACGGCTTCAACTATCATCTCTACGCTGATGACACCCAGATCTCCATCTCTGCCCCTGCTCTCTCCCCCTCTCTCCAGGCTCGCATCTCCTCCTGTCTTCAGGACATCTCCCTCTGGATGTCTGCCCGCCACCTAAAGCTCACCATGTCGAAGACTGAACTCCTTGTTTTCCCTCCCAAACCTTGCCCTCTCCCTGACTTTCCCACCTCTGTTGACGGCACTACCATCCTTCCCGTCTCACAAGCCCGCAACCTTGGTGTCATCCTCGACTCCGCTCTCTCATTCACCCCTCACATCCAAGCCGTAACCAAAACCTGCCGGTCTCAGCTCCGCAACATTGCCAAGATCCGCCCTTTCCTCTCCATCCATACTGCTACCCTGCTCATTCAAGCTCTCATCCTGTCCCGTCTGGACTACTGCATCAGCCTTCTCTCTGATCTCCCATCCTGATGTCTCTCTCCACTTCAATCCATACTTCATGCTGCTGCCCGGATTATCTTTGTCCAGAAATGCTCTGGGCATATCACTCCCCTCCTCAGAAATCTGCAGTGGCTACCAATCAATCTGCGCATCAGGCAGAAACTCCTCACCCTGGGCTTCAAGGCTGTCCATCCCCTCGCCCCCTCCTACCTCACCTCCCTTCTCTCCTTCTACAGCCCAGTCCGCACCCTCCGCTCCTCCGCCGCTAATCTCCTCACCGTACCTCGTTCTCGCCTGTCCTGCCATCGACCCCCGGCCCACGTCCTCTCCCGGGCCTGGAATGCCCTCCCTCTGCCCATCCGCCAAGCTTGATGATGATCATCAATCGTATTTATTGAGCGCTTACTGTGTGCAGAGCACTGTACTAAGCACTTGGGAAGTACAAGTTGGCAACATATAGAGACAGTCCCTACCCAACAGTGGGCTTACAGTCTAAAAGGGGGAGACAGAGAACAAAACCATACATACTAACAAAATAAAATAAATAGAATAGATATGTACAAGTAAAATAAATAAATAAATAGAGTAATAAATTGTACAAACATATATACATATATACAGGTGCTGTGGGGAAGGGAAGGAGGTAAGATGTGGGGGATGGAGAGGGGGACGAGGGGAAGAGGAAGGAAGGGGCTCAGTCTGGGAAGGCCTCCTGGAGGAGGTGAGCTCTCAGTAGGGCCTTGAAGGGAGGAAGAGAGCTAGCTTGGCGGGTGGGCAGAGGGAGGGCATTCCAGGCCCGGGGGATGACATGGGCCGGGGGTCGATGGCAGGACAGGCGAGAACCCGGTACAGTGAGGGGATTAGCAGCAGAGGAGCGGAGGGTGCGGGCTGGGCTGTAGACAGAGAGAAGGGAGGCCCAAAAACGGGCTCACAGTCTAGAAGACAGGCATGTCATCAGACCCCACCTCCTCCAGAAAACTTTTCCCAGTTAATTCCCTGTAGCCCAACTACTATCATTCCAACTACCCATCCACCTCCTCCAGAAAACTTTCCCCAATTAATTCCCAGGACCCCAAATCCTATCATTCCAACTACCCCTCCACCTCCTCCAGAAAACTTTCCCCAATTAATTCCCAGTACCCCAAATCCTATCTTTCCAACTACCCATCCTTAGCACTTAGGTACATATGTATAGTCGATTGTACAAAATGTAAGCTCACTGTGGGCTGGGAATATGTCCATTTATTCTTATATCATACTCTTCCAAGTGCTTAATACAGTGCTCTGCACATAGGAGACACTCAATAAATATGACTGAATGAACTATTTCTTGAGGCAGTGTGGTCTAATAGAAAGAGCACAGGACTGGTAATAATAATAATAATAATAATAATAATGGCATTTATTAAGCACTTATTGTGTGCAAAGCACTCTTCTAAGCGCTGGGGAGGTTACAAGGGGATCAGGTTGTCCCACAGGGGGCTCACAGTCTTCATCCCCATTTTACAGATGAGGTAACTGAGGCCCTGAGAAGTTAAGTGACTTGCCCAAAGTCACACAGCTGAAAAGTGGTGGAGCCAGGATTTGAACCCCTGACCTCTGACTCCAAAGCCTGTGCTCTTTCCCCTGAGTAGTCAAGAGGTCCTGAGTTTTAGATCCCATTGGACCCTTTTCCTGTTTCATGACTACCTAGAGGCTAGAGGGAGGATGTACCTTAACTGCTCTGGGTCTCAGTTCCCTCATCCGTAAAATGGGCACAAAATACTTGCTCTCCCTCCCTCTTAGACTGGGAGTCCTGTGCCCCAGGAGAAGCAGCATGGCTTAGTGGTTACAGCACGGGCCCGGGGAGGTCAGGAGGTCAAGGATTCTAATCCCTGGCTCTGCCACCTGTCTGCTGTGTGACCTTGAGCAAGTCACTTCACTTCTCTGGGCCCGTTCCCTCATCTGTCAAATGGGGATTCAGAGTGTGAGCCCTATGTGGGACAGGGTCTGTGCCCCACCTCACGATCTTGTATCTACCCCAGTGCTTAGAATTAATTCATTAATAATGGTATTTGTTAAGCACTTAGCAAGTACCATAACTATTATTATTATTACCCCAGGGCTTAGCCTAGTGTTAGAGATCTAGTAACTGCTTACAAATACCTCAATTATTATTATCAGCAATAATAATAGTAATTGTTTATTCTGATATTTAATACTGACACATTTGTCCTATTCCCCATGCTATTCTTATTCTTCCTACTGCTCCCACTATTTGTAAATATTTTGTATTTATGTCTTCCTTAACAGATTGTATCTTCCTTATGGGTGGGAAAGATGTCTTTTGCTTCTGTCGGAATTTCCCAAGGGCTGAGTGCAGGGCGTTATGCTCAGTAGGCATTCAATAAATGCCATTAATTGTACGCTAGCCATTCAGTAAATTCCATTACTACTACTACCCAACCACAGAAACAAAAATGAGCCCAGAGCTTGGGTTTCTGTGTTTTGTCAGTTCACAATTTCCTTTCAACAGAAGAAAATAGTCAGATGAGAAGCTTACATAAACCCACTTAGGCACTGAGTGTAGCACTGCTTAATCAAGCTTATAAGCGAGGATTCTGGAAAACACTTTTGGTTAACAGGTTGGAGCAGAAGCAAAGGTTAGTCTCAAGTGAAAGAGGGGAAGGGGTCAAGTTTTCAAATAATTTTTCACTTGGTTAAAAGCACAAGTAGCCTGGTGGAAAGAGCCAGAGTTAGAGTGCCTGGCTTCTAATCCTAGCTCTATCACTTACCTGCTATGTTATCTTGGGCAAGTCACTTAAGATCTCCATCCCTCAGTTTCCTCTTCTGTAAAATGGTAATTAAATCCTTGTTTCCCTCTGACTTTGTGAGCCCCATGGGAGACTGTGTCTAACCTGATTATCTTGTGCCTCCTCTGGAGTCTAGTACAGTGTTTGGCACATAGCGCTGAACAAGTTAATATTACCTTGAATGTGGACAGAATAATTATCATTATTCTCAGTAATAACCACACTGTTTATATATTCAATAAAAACAAATTAATTGGAAAGCAGTCCAGTCTTATCTATGTTAGATCCTGGTTTTGCTATTGTGATGAATTGTTGTTTAAGCTAAATCGACCCAGTTATTTCTTTTCCCCTGTGCCTGTTGTCTAAATCCCTTTTGGATTTCCCTTCTCCATAATGCATGCTCACTGTGCACGGGGCACATGTCTACCAACTCTGTTATCTTGTAATCTCCCAAGTGTTTAGTACAGTGCTCCATACACAGTAAATGCTCAATAAATATGTTTGATCAACTGATTGATTGAAAGATAGATCGGGAGCCCCTTGGGTTCACTGCCTGAAATTTCACCCACATTTGTAATAATAATGGTATTTCTTAAGTGCTTACTATATGCCAAGCACTATTCTAAGCACAGGGTAGATAAAAAGTAAACAGGTTGTCCCACGTGGAACTCACAGTCTTAATCCCCATTTTACGGATGAGGTAACTGAGGCAACAGAGAAGTTGTGACTTGCCTAAAGTCACACAGGTGATGTGGTAGAATTGGGATTTAGGTATTCTGCTGTCAGCAGTCAATCAATTATATTCACTGAACATTTACTCCATGCAGAGAACAGCACTAGACACTTGGGAGAATTCAGTAGTTACTAGACACAATCCCTGCTATGAAGGAGCTTTTTCATTATTACAAGTCTTTCCCAGAAGACGGAAAGAAGGCACTGAAAGAGAAGGGCAAAATAACAGAATGTAATAGTGACGCACAGGCATAAATAATGCAATGCATCAGTGAACTGTTGGAAATGAGGCAGACTAGCCTGGAGGGTGGCAAATCAGGAAACGCTCTTTTGTCCTCAAGCAAAGACTTTGTGAAAACTGGGATACCAAGTGACTAGTTCAGAAACAGAGACCGGCACTGTGTGGGCCTAAGCTCATTATGGGAAGAGAACAAGTCTGCTAATTCTCAAGTATTGTACTCTCCCAGCGCTTAGTACAGTGCTCTGCACACAGTAAGCTCTCAATAAATGCCGTTGATTGATTGATTATTTGTGCTGTCTTCTGAACTGCCAACACTGCAGCAGTTGCTTTGGCCACACATTGGTCTTTTCAGCCAAGTTGGCACACATGGGACAAATTTCACTTTCAGTAGCGTCATCTTTTTCCTCTCAGGAAAGAGTTCCCAGTCCTCTACCAGTCTCGGCTATGGGAGGGAGAGTCAAGCAGAGGCAAATCCATTCCATTCCTAGCTTGGGCAGTGACTAGCGAGTGGAAGGCAATCAGCTACAAGTCAAAACTCATCCATGTTGGGCAGCATTGGCCTGGGAGAGAGTCAAGGGGCAGAGAGTCAAGTTTACTGCATGGAAGGCGGCAATGGTAAACCACTTCCCTTTCACCAAGAAAACTCTCTAGATACCAGAACGATTGCAGAAGGAGGGCGGGGTGTTCTGGTAGAGATGTGTCCGTGGTGTTGCTACAGGTTGGGAACAACTTGATGGCATGAGACAAGACAAGATACCATCTTTAAAAATAAAGGCGGCACCTTTTCCCGGTACTTTGTACAACCAGATCTGCTATTACACTTGTTCTCATTACAAATTGGGACATAATGTGATAGAAGAACTATGAAATGTTCTTCCCTCAGCAAAAATCCACAAGTTCAAGTAGATTTGCTGTAGGAAGAAGAATCCTCTATGAGCATATTTGTGACATAATAATAATAATAATAATAATAATAATAATAATAAGAATAATGATGGCATTTATTAAGTGCTTACTGTGTACAAAGTACTGTTCTAAGTGCTAGGGAGGTTACAAGGTGAACACGTTGTCCCACAGGGGGTTCACCGTCTTAATCCCCATTTTACAGATGAGGGAACTGAGGCCCAGAGAAGTGAAGTGACTTGCCCAAAGTCACACAGCTGACAATCGGTGGAGCTGAGATTTGAGCCCCTGACGTCTGACTCCAAAGCCCGGGCTCTTTCCACTGAGCCACACTGCTTCTCAGACATCATTCAAGGTCTGATGTTACTTAACTTCCCAGCTGCTGCCTTAGTCTTACCGAAGTGCACTCAACTGTAGGAATATTTTGTGTTCCTTTGTGTGTTTCTTCAAAGCCTTATTGAAGGCACATCCCCTCCAAGAGGCCTTCCCTGACTAAGCCCTCCTTTCCTCCTCTCTGTCCCCATTCTGTGTCACCCTGACTTTCTCCCTTCATTCATCCCCCACTCCCAACCCCAAAGCACTTATGTACGTATCTGTAATTTATTTATTTCTATTAATGTCTGTCTCCCTCTCTAGACTGTAACTTCGTTGTTGGCTGGGAATGTGTCTGTCATATTGTACTTTCCCAAGTGCTTAATATAATGCTTTGCATACAGTAAGTGCCCAATAAATGTTAATGAATGACTGAATTTGTTTTTTTTTTTAACTTTGTACTGTTTAATACAAGCGTAGGCATATCCATTCCATTCCTAGCTTGGTCAGTGGCTAGCGAGTGGAAGGCAATCTGCTACAAGCCAAAACTCACCTGTGCTGGGCAGTAGTGACACAGGAGAGAGTCGAGGGTGGAGACCTATGTTTACGGCGTGGAAGGAGACAGTGGTAAACAACTGTTGTATTTTTACCAAGAAAACTCTATGGAGACGCTACCAGAATGATTGCAGCGTAAGACAAGACTGTTTATTATGATCTCATATATGGTAAGGGTGTACAGTGGTAGTGCTTTTAAAAGCCCGACCATTTCACCAAGACTGGGCAACGCATGCTGAGGGAAAGGGGACGCCGTACTCCCACCATAGCCTGATACGGAAAAGGGAAGGGATGTCCTGATGTCCCAGTAGTAGTAATAATGATGGTATTTGTTAAGCTTTTACTATGTGTCAGTCACTCTACTAAGAGCCTGGGTGGATACAAGCAAATCGAGTTGGACACGGTTGTGGGGCTCCCAGTCTCAATCCCCATTTTACAGACGAGGTAACGAAGCTCAGAAAAGCAAAGTGACTTACCCGAGGTCACACAGCAGACAAGTGGTGGAGCCATGACCACCTGTCTCCCAAGCTTTTGTTCTGTTCACTACGCCATGCTGCTGCTGGTTTAGGAGGAAAGTGGCCAGTCTGGGGTGGTCATTCTGACCTCTGCATCTCGCCCGGAGCCAAACAGGCTCATTGTGGAAGCTGAAGGCTTGGTGGGTGGTCCCTACCGACTGCCTGGCACACTGCGGTTCAGGCCCTGTGTCATGGCTCAATAAATACGATTGATGATGATGATGGCTCAGCCTGGTGCTGGAGTGGCATTGGGGCAAACCCCTCCCCTAGAGAAGCAGTGTGGCTCAGTGGAAAGAGCCCGGGCTTTGGAGTCAGAGGTCATGAGTTCAAACCCCAGCTCCACCAATTGTCAGCTGTGTGACTTTGGGCAAGTGACTTAAATTCTCTGGGCCTCAGTTCCCTCATCTGTAAAATGGGGATTAAGACTGTGAGCCCCCCATGGGACAACCTGATTACCTGGTAACCTCCCCAGCGCTTAGAACGGTGCTTTGCACATAGTAAGTGCTTAATAAATGCCATTATTATTATTATTATTATTCCTTGGCAAACATGCCAAACCCGGCCCAGCCCCGCCCCCAACGTGGAGTCTCCAGAACAAGCAACTCAGCTCGGAGGTGAAAGGTACTTTATCAATTATGTGAAGAGCAGGTGCAGGGACGCTTGTGGGTTTGCCAGTGCCCCTTTCTGGAATGTTCTGCCTTTGTTCCACCCCTACTTCTGAGTCAAAGAGAACTCTACATCAAGATACCATATGGGTAGGATCTCTGCCTGCCACCCACTTTCTGTAGTCTACCATCAGCAGTGTCATGAGAAGGAGCATGGCCTAGTGGAAAAAGCCCGTGCCCAGGAGTCCGAGGACATGGGTTCTAATCCCATCTCTGCCACATGTCTGCTTTGTGTCTTTAGGCAAGTCACTTCACTTCTCTGTTACTTCATCTGTAAAAAAGGTGGTTAATACTGTGAGCCCGATGTTGGGTAGGGACCATCTCTTTATGTTGCCAACTTGTACTTCCCAAGCGCTTAGTACAGTGCTCTGCACACAGTAAGCGTGCAATAAATACGATGGAATGAGTGAATACTATGAACCCCATGGGATACAGGGCCTTTGTTCAACCTGATGACCTTGTATCTACACCAATGCTTAGAACGGTGCTTGGCACATAGTAAGTGCTTAACAAATACCACATTTACTATCATTACTGTTAAAAATCACCCAAACAGTCACGGAGGGTGGGACCTTGGCCTAGGCACCCCCTAACACCCACCCTAAGACCCACTCTAGCCTTTATCGGCCCCGCTTAGCCTCTTGGTGAGCTGTGACATGGAATCTGGCAAGTGAAGTGATGGAATAGGCAGTGCTTTGAAGGCATTTTCAAAGGCTTTATGGGCTTTAGCAACTAGTGCTTGTCATTGCATAGCGTCTCACTAAGTATTTACGAGGCATTGAGCTTTCTGTAGTGGTATTTCTTTTATGTCACTGGTCCTGGGCAATCCCAAATACTCAGCTAACTTTCTGCATTTGGGTTAAGTGTGCTGAAACCTGTCAGATCTCACAATTCTAGATCCACTGAGTCAGCGTGCCTGACTTTTCTAGGCACAGAATCTTTCTCTTTCTAAGGATAGGAGACTGGGGGAGGGGACTCTCATGGCCTTGCCATTTTGCTCTGTAATATACATTTTAACGGGCTCAATAATGCTTCGTGGGTAAAGGTTCTATTGCTGTGGAAATGCATCAACGATGATCACACAGAAGCCCCAGAAGCATCTTTGATAGGAATAAAAAATGGCCGGTAGACAGTGGAGATAATTGAGGAAATCCTTTCTGTGTTAAATCTTTTTCATTCAATTTTCCCCACTCTAGGCTGGCAATCTTTCTAGTTTGGAGACCACTTTGTTGCATTTCTGTTTTCATACCTGGAGTAACCATTTTCTCCAGAAGTTTATGGCTGTTACTCCCCTCCTCAAAAATCTCCAGCGGCTACCAATCAACCTATGCATCAGGCAAAAACTCCTCACCTTCGACTTCAAGGCTGTCCATCCCCTCGCCCCCTCCTACCTCACCTCCCTTCTTCTCTCCTTCTCCAGCCCAGCCCGCACCCTTCACTCCTCCATCGCTAATCTCCTCACCGTGCCTCGTTCTCGCCTGTCCCACCATCGACCCCCGGCCCACATCCTCCCCCTGGCCTGGAATGCCCTCCCTCTGCACATCCACCAAACTAGCTCTCTTCCTCTCTTCAAAGCCCTACTGAGAGCTCACCTCCTTCAGGAAGCCTTCCCACACTGAGCCCCCTCTTTTCTCTCCCCCTCCCCCCCTCCTCACCTTACCTCCTTCCCCTCCCCACACCACCTGCATATATGTATATATCTTTGTACATATTTATTACTCTATTTATTTTACTTGTACATATTTACTCTATTTTATTTTGTTAACAAGTTTTGTTTTGTTGCCTGTCTCCCCCTTCTAGACTGTGAGCCCGCTGTTGGGTAGGGACTGTCTCTATAAGGTGCCAACTTGTACTTCCCAAGCGCTTAGTACAGTGCTCTGCACACGGTAAGCACTCAATAAATATGATTGAATGAATGAATGAATGAATGGCTTGTTTATCCCCCACTCCTTGGTCAACTTGAAAATACAGAGTTAAATGCAGTAGGATCTAATGGGGCTTTCATGGAGAGGAAAATTACCACAATTCCCACAGTCCTCTCCCTTCACTACCCAAAGGCGCACTTTTTGGATTCATCTCCCCACAACCATCTTTCTGGCCTGCTGGAATGGAGATCTTAGTAATTCTTAACTTCTTCCTCCTTCCCACTCCAAACCCCAACCTGTAACATCCTCCTTCCCTACTCTGACCCCGAATCTGTGATAGTCTCCTCACACTGTGACCCCCAAAGGGCGACATCCTCCTCACACTCCGACCCCCAACCTGTGATACCCTTCTCCCCTGTTTGATCCCCAACCCTTGACATCCTCCTCCCCTAATTCTGCCCCTGAACTTGCAACATTTTCCTCTCAGTTTAGTTCTGGGTCTATCATTAATCCACCCTAACCCACACATTCAGAATACCTGGCTCAGCCAGCTATGCTGGATTTTGGTCATTTCTTTCCTCTCCATTTAAAATTGTGAAGCCCTTTTGGGTACTACAGGTGGATGCTAATCTTCATTTCCCCCCCTTCTCTACCATGCTTGAAATAGTTGAATACACCAATAAATCATTAGTCTTGAGAGGCTCCATGTGGTGAAAACAAGATCACAGTGGAGTGACCCAATGGCTCAGTGAACAGCTGTCAGGCCAGAGGGTGTCCGTCTTCCCTCTCTTCATTTGGGGTACCCAGTCTAGACCAGTCCTGGGGTAGCCCAAGAACTAGGTTCGGCTTAGTCCAGCCAGGTTAGGCCCAAATCTGGAATGAAGAGGGGTGTCTGTAAGGAAACTTCAGCTGCGCATCTCCTTAATCGTCATCCATGACATACCGTGGAGACCGCATGAATACCACCCCACCCTATGGGAGGGAGTAACTCGCCATCAAAAGTCTTCTCCTTATCCCAAACTGTAAGGGACTGTAAAGATATCCTGACAGTTGAGTCATTAGAAGACTGTACCTGTCTTTTATTATATTAATATAATATAATATAACATAACATAATATATAACATAACATAACATAATATATGATATGGTATATGATATGAATAATGCTGGTATTTGTTAAGCACTTACCAAGCACTGTTCTAAGCACTGGGGTAGATGCAAGGTATCAGGTTGTCCCACGTGGGGCTCACAGTCTTCATCCCCATTTTACAGATGAGGTAACTGAGGCCCAGAGAAGTGAAGTGACTTGCCCAAGGTCACACAGCTGATAAGAGGCGGAGCCGGGATTAGAACCCATGACCTCCAACTCCCAAGCCCGGGCTCTTGTCACTAAGCCACGCTGCTTCTCTTGATATGATATGATGATATGATAAAATATATTGTATTAATAATTATGGTACTTTCATTCAGTCACTCATTCAATCGTATTTATTGAGCGCTTACTGTGTGCAGAGCACTGTACTAAGCGCTTGGGAAGTACAAGTTGGCAACATATAGAGACGGTCCCTACCCAACAGTGGGCTCACAGTCTAGAAGGGTTCTTATTAAGCCCTTACTATGTGCCAAACACTGTTCTAAGTTCTGGGGTAGATACAAGTTCATCTGGTTGGACACAGTCCCTATCCCATACTCTTATCCCCATTTTACAGATGAGGTAACTGAGGCACAAAGAAGTTAAGGGACTTGCCCAAGGCCACACAGCAGACAGGTGGCGGAGCCAAGATTAGAATTCATGTCTTCCAGACTCCCACACCCATTATAATAAATGGGTTTACCGATGAAGTTCTAAAGCCATATTTTGAGATGATTAATTTCCAAAAAATCTTATGAGAACTCAGGTCTCTGCTAGCCTTGTCAGATGACCATGGCCCAGATAGTAGCTTCCAGAGAGAGGCTGGGGAAAGCCACACACACAAACCCTTGAATATTCTTGAGGTGACTACAAAGGATGCCGCTAATGGAGGACATGTTGGGGCGCTAATCAAATCTGGATGGACTTGAGTGAAGGACCTATTCCCTCCAAATATCTACTCTTATTCAAAGAGCAAGAAGCAACCACCGCTAGAGCTGGATTTAAGGGTGGATGAAGAGGCTGGTTCCTGGAACCAATGGTTTGGGAAAATCCGTTGAAGGACCTGTGAATGGAAGAGGTCTCCAACTTAAGCGAGGGAAGATGAGGGAGTGGAATTAATTCCACTCCTTACCTTAATAGCTCCCTTCCACTCCCCCAGAGGAAGCAGCTCCAATGCAAATCGAGCAATGGGGCAGTATACCCAAATGATCATCCTGAGGCCACAGCCTTGACCCCAATACTGTCCAAAGTTCAAGAAGCCTAGGCACAGTTTAGCTGTAGGAGCCAAACTAGAAGAAAAAGCCGCAGTCATCTGCTGCCAAATTCAGTCCCGTGGAAAGACTCCGAGTAATGATAACACTATAGGAATGCTCCTTTCTTTTATTTCCTTAGCCATCAGTTTCCCAGGGAACGACTTTCATGACCGGAGGCAGCTCTAGAGTAAGCTGCTTTTGGCTCCTGGTCATCTTGAAGGATATAAGAAGTTGATTTCATAATCAGGGTGGAGGAATTGGCCCCACGCCCAGCGTACACATACACATATGTACATAGAATCACTTATAAATACTGCATGGAAACTCAGCATCTGGGTTTGAGGGCAACTCCTGAGCAGTCCATTAACAGATTCCAAACAGGAGAACTACCCTCTGCAGGATGAAGAAAATAGAGCTTCCTGCGCTTCTATGCACTCTGGCGCTTTGCTCCCTCTTCGCTGGTGAGTAACTTTGACACGCTGGGCTCGTGTCCCATCTCCCACGACTTCCTCTTGAAAATCCTGGGCCACTTCTAGATCAGGGAAATATCCGTGACCCAGGATGAACAAGAATGCCCCACTAATAAGAAAGACAGTTTTATATCGAAACAGGGCTGTTGTTTCTGAGCTGACCTACTTAGAGGTGGAGGCACGAAGCATGAAGCTAATTCTCAGCTCCAATATTTGGCTGTTTCTAGCAGTTTCCAGATCATCTCTATGATCAAAAAGGCTGAAAATGCCCGGAACTGAAATGCCTCCCATTATTCTGACAATTAAATGAAAGCCATTCTTTTTGCTCTGGAAACGCCTGGCATAGGTGGAACAACGAACCCAAATTAAACTGAATGAAAGGAAACTAATTGCGGCCTTTCTCACACATTTATTCCAGGAGCCAGTTCAGAAATCTTCAGTCAGCAACATTCTCATAGTTAATTAGAATAAAAGAAATCATCTAGCAGGCTCCTCTGAGGCCTGCGTCTGCACCCTGAATTCTTTTTTTTTTCTTTGATGACAGATACTGTAAGCCAAGGGGGTTATCAGGTAAGAAAATTTCCCTCAGTTATTGGTTTCTGTATAAGGTTAAGAGTTGGTCATTACAATTTCTTTGTGACTGAGGGTCACTTGTCATTGAAATGTTCAAAATGGCTTGGAATTGCTTATCCTGAGCGAATGAACTGGGAGCAGACACTCATCTTTATCATGTGATTTCTCTAGGGGGAGTGTGTCTACTGTGGAAGATGAAAAAATTGGGGATCTTCGAAGAAGATGAAAATCTTCCTTTTGGGCTTTTCATGTGTGCATTGCTGGGGGAGAGGGGGGGAATTTATTCTGAATCTCCAGAAATGTGTTTGTGCAATCTTCCCCAAGAAAATAGACTTAGACCCTAGTGCATAATTTGGGAAGTGAGACCAATTCTTTTTGTGGCTTTCTGCAAGAAAAGCTCAAATTAGGAGTGGGGAGAGGCAAAGAGGCAGCTCACCTCCTCAGATTTGGGATCTGGCACTTTCTTTGAATGGTAGGGAGGAGAAGAGGTCAGAAATATCAATTAATCAATCAGTAGTATTCATTGAACTCTGACTGTTTCACACACTGTGCTTGGGGAAAGTACAATAGAATTAATAATAATAATAATTGTGTATTTGTTAAGTGCTTATTGTGTACCAGTGCTTAGAACAGTGCTCAGCACTTAGAACAGTGCTTTGCACATAGTAAGCGCTTAACAAATGTCATCATTATTATTACTAGGCACTGTAATATGCGCTGGGGTGGATGGATGCAAATTGAATTGGATACGGTCCCTGTCCCCAGTCAGGCTCACAGTCTCAATCCCCATTTACAGATGAGGTTACTGAGGCACAGAAAAGGGAAACGACTTGCCCAAGGTCACAGAGGAGAGAAGTAGAAGAGCTGGGATTAGAACCCACGGTCTTCTGACTCACAAGCCCGTTCTCTATCCATTACGCCATGCTGCTTCCCAATAGGTATGAACTTTACCCTCAAGGAGCTTACCACCTAGTGAGAGAGACAGACAGTAAAATAACAGATGGGAAGGAGTAATGAGTATAAAGATATAAGCATAAGTGTCATGGGGGTGATAAATACTTAAGCGCTTCATTGAGCAGTGGGAAGACAAGTGCAACATAATGTTTTTAAAAAATGATCGGCAAAGCAGAGTGACGTACAGAATCGAGAGGGAGAGGCTGGAAACAGGGAGACCTCCGAGGATGCTTGTAAAGCAGCATGGCCTAATGAGAAGAGCACAGGCCTGGGAGCCAGAAGGACCTGGGTTCTAATTCTGACTCTGCCAACTGCTTGCTGTATGACCTTGGACAAGTCACTTAACTTCTCTATGCCTCAGTTTCCTCAACTGTAAATGGGGAGACCTCTTCTCCCTCCTACTTACACTGAGAGCCCCATGCGGGAAAGGGACTATATCTGACCTAATTAAATTGTACCTACCCTAGTGCTTAGAACAGTATTGGATGCCTAGTAAGCATTTAACAAATGAACAAATACCATTTTTTTTTTTTAAAAGTCAAGCCAGGTTATGACAAGGTCCAATGTGGCAGCAGTGTTAATGGAGAGGACGGGGTGGGTTCTGGGAACGTTGTGGAGGAAGGACCAGTAGCATTTGGTGACAGATTGAATATGGGGATTGAAAGAGAGAGATGAGTGAAGGATAATGCCAAGGCCGAGGGCTTGAGAGAAAGTGGGGATGATGGTCTCTTCAACAGCAACGGGAAAGTTAGCAGGAGGTTCTTTCTCGCAGATTTTTGGTCCCTAAAGGCTCAGACAGGGATACAGGCCTGAGCGATGGGAAGGATGGTGGTATTGTCAACTCTGATGGAAGAGTTAGGTGAAGGAGATTGGGAAGGGAAGATGAATAGTTCAATTTTGAACATATTAAGCTTGCAGTGCCAGCAGCATTTCCAGTTACAGATGTCTTGGAGGCAGGAGGAAATACAAGATTGCAGGCCAGGAAAATGAGTAACATTAGAAATCAAGAAATCAATGAGAAGGCTGCAGCTATTTGTACTTTGTTCGTTTAACTATTAAAGTCCCACCCCAGTGCCAATCCTGCTGGAATCTTCATGTAGTTCTGGATGAACCAGGCATATAGTGTTTAGCTCATTTTTCTGAGTGGTTGAAAAAATTGGAGTCTGGCAAGAAAAAGCTGTAAGAAGGGACACAATAATTTCCATTCCTTCGGTTTCTGAAAATGATTTTCTGCTGAAATTTTACCCTGAATTATTCTTCACTCTAAGTAGTTACCGCAGGATATATGAGGGTAGGTCTTCTCCGTTGGTTTAAACCAGTTTTTGCAAGGAGAGTAAATGAAGGTCACACATTTTTCAAAAAGGCATATTGTAGAGTAAGGGATGGCGATGACAAACTTGTCTCGTCCCAGAACCTTTAGGACGAAGACTTTGAGGGAAAGAATCGATGCAGTGCTCTGCACACAGTTAAGTGCTCAATAGATACCACTGATTGATTGATTGTAGGGCTGAAAGTTTGTGCTTTTCAGATGCTCTTGTCATGTTCCTGTTGGGGACTGGAGTGAAACAAGCAAAGAGGCACGTTGCCCATTTCTCCTGGAAGGAGCTCTGTCATTGTGTTTGGAAATCTGACGAGATTTTCATAAATCAATTTCCCCATCACTTCAGTTTGAGAGGAAATGATACTTTAAAAAATTATTCACTCATTGAGGAAGATAAGATCAGGGTTATAAATCATTGAATCAGAAAAGTGAACATAATTCAAGTAATTATGTTCTGAACTTGGTAATGAACTGTCAGAGCCCTGTCATTGAGAAAAGAGTTTGTGATCCAGAGTTGGCCAGTGGCTGAATCATGGCCTCAATAAATATGATTGATTGACTGATTGGCTGATTTATTGATAGCCTCAGGGTCTGGGCTGCTGGAAATGATGCTCATCTAGACTGTAAGCTTGTTATGGGCAGGAAACATGTCTGCTAATTCTGCTGTATTATACTCTCCCAAACACTTAGTACAGTTCTCTGCATGTAGTAAGCACTCAGTAAATACAGCTGACTGATTAATTGGTCGGTAGGATATGATAAAGATGCAATTTATGGCTCTGGCCTTGTATTGCTTTTTTTCCCCGGCTGCCACCCTGGGAGAAGCCAGAACATGGGGAAACATGTCGCAAAGACTTTCATCCATCAATCAATCAATTATTGAGCCCTTATTGTGTGCGGACCACTGTACTAAACATTTGGGAGAGTAAAATACAACAGGGTTGGTAGGCCCATTCCTGGGCAATATTTAGAAATATCTTAGCAATGCTAATTGCAGCTAATTATGTTCAAATTTAAGGATTCTCTAAGTACACTGTTAAGCTGGTAACTTGCCAACACAGCTGTAGTACAATCCATCGTTTATATTTTGGGACCTTCCAAAGAAGATTCGTACTTTATCATATACATAATGATTACTTCTGCTAGTCTCTGCTTTATTTTATCATCATTCTCCAAGAGGCACGGCTATTTTTCAATTAATAATCTCCTAATATTCCCATAGGATTTACTTGGGCCTGGCTACCATGTTTAACAAGGTTGGAAATACTGTCTTGCCATTACAGGCTTATTGCAGCAGCTATATAAGACACCCAGAAGAGATGATTCATTGCCCCAGGATTTACAGGCCAGTTTGCGGCACAGATGGCATAACCTATAGCAACCGATGTGAATTCTGTAAGGTGGCATGGTGAGCAGAGGAGTGTGGGTTGTGGGAGGAGAGGAGGGGTGTTGGGGAGGGAGAGGCACTGAGCAGGGTTTGGAGAAGACTTGCAAATAATAATTTCTACACAGTTATTGAAATTGAAGGAAGCGATTTGTCAGGCCCTCTCATGTGTATCTGCTCCCCAAAGAAACAGTGCCACATAAACTGAAAAACCAAGTGGTGTGGTGAAGGGGCGAGGCACCCGTCTAGAAGCTGGAGGACCCAGGTTCGAGTCTAAGTCATGCCGTTTGCCTGCCATGTGACCGTGGGCGAGTCACTTAACTTCTCTGTACCTCAGTCTCTCCATCTGTAAAATAGGGATAATAATACCTGCCTTGTGTCCCTGTCTTACAGGGGTGTCGTGAGGGTTGAAATGAACTAATTAATGTGAGAGCGCTTTGGTACTAAAAGTACTATAGCAAACCAAGGTATCAGTGTTAGAGAAGCAGCGTGGCTCAGTGGAAAAGAGCACGGGCTTTGGAGTCGGAGGTCATGGGTTCAAATCCCAGCTCTGCCAATTGTCAGCTGTATGACTTTGGGCAAGTCACTTAACTTCTCTGGGCCTCAGTTCCCTCATCTGTAAAAATGGGGATGAAGACTGTGAGCCCCCCGTGGGACAACCTGATCACCTTGTAACCTCCCCAGCGCTTAGAACAGTGCTTTGCACATAGTAAGCCCTTAATAAATGCCTTATATAAAAAAAAGAAGCAGTATGGCCTAGTGGATATAGCACAGGACTGGGATTCAGAAGGTCATGGGTTCTAATTCCAGCGCTGCCACTTGCCTGCTTCGTGACCTTGGGCAAGTCACTTCACCTCTCTGCCTCAGTTACCTCATCTGTAAAATGAGGATTTAGATGGTGAGCCCCACATGGGACAGGGACTGTGTCCAACTTTATTGGTTTGTATCCACCCCAGTGTTTAGCACAGTGCCTGGCACATAGTAAACACTTAACAAACACCACCATTATTATTATTCTTTGTCTCTGACATTGACCACTAACTGAGGAAAATAATGTAGCTGCTGATTAACTGTATCTCTCCTGGTTTAGTCCAGCTACAATGTCCTTTCTGCCAACGCAGTAAAGGGCATAGGGCAAGGTCACTTATAGTGGCATTCCTAGGTTACTATGTAACTGCCTGGAGAGTCCAAGTTCTGACAGGGCTTCTGGTGAGCCCCTGGTCAGAGGGTGAGGGGGAGCACTGCAGGGAGAGCACTGCAGGGCTCCCAATCAATCAATCAATCGTATTTATTGGGCACTTACTGTGTGCACTGTACTAATCAATCAATCAATCAATCGATCGTATTTATTGAGCGCTTACTATATGCAGAGCACTGTACTAAGCGCTTGGGAAGTACAAATTGGCAACACATAGAGACAGTCCCTACCCAACAGTGGGCTCACAGTCTAAAAGGGGGAGACAGAGAACAGAACCAAACATACCAACAAAATAAAACAAATAGGATAGAAATGTACAAGTAAGATAAATAAATAAATAAATAAATAGAGTAATAAATATGTACAACCATATATACATATATACAGGTGCTGTGGGGAAGGGAAGGAGGTAAGATGGGGGGATGGAGAGGGGGACGAGGGGGAGAGGAAGGAAGGGGCTCAGTCTGGGAAGGCCTCCTGGAGGAGGTGAGCTCTCAGCAGGGCCTTGAAGGGAGGAAGAGAGCTAGCTTGGCGGAGGGGCAGAGGGAGGCCATTCCAGGCCCGGGGGATGACGTGGGCCGGGGGTCGATGGCGGGACAGGCGAGAGCGAGGTACGGTGAGGAGATCAGCGGTGGAGGAGCGGAGGGTGCGGACTGGGCTGGAGAAGGAGAGAAGGGAGGTGAGGGAGGAGGGGGCGAGGTGATGGACAGCCTGGAAGCCCAGGGTGAGGAGTTTCTGCCTGATGCGCAGATTGATTGGTAGCCACTGGAGATTTTTGAGGATGGGAGTAATATGCCCAGAGCGTTTCTGGACAGAGATAATCCAGGCAGCAGCATGAAGTATGGATTGAAGTGGAGCGTTTGGGAAGTACAAGTTGGCAACATATAGAGACGGTCCCTACCCAACAGTGGGCTCACAGTCTAGAAGGCCATCCCTGTCCCTTCAAGACTACCGGAGGGATGCAGGAATCCTCAGCCTGGTGCTGAGAGCCCTAAATAAACTCATATCCCTAACAAAAAGATTTTCTGGACCTGAGTTTCACAATGGAGGAGTGGGAAGTGAAGAGACACATAGTACATTCCCCCTGGAAAGAACTCTGTCCACACTTCATTTGGAAATTTGATGAGCTTTTCGTAAATCAACTTCCCCGTCACTTCAATCAGAGAGGGAGTAATACTTTTAAAAGATTATTCACTCTTGAAGAAGATTAGATCAGGGGTATAAACGGCCTCTTCGCTGCCTTCAACGCTGTGGGCCACCCCTTTCTCCAACCTTGACTCCACCAAAACTGTCCCCAATAGTTTGAGGACCCCTATCCTCCTACTCCCTCACACTTCCCTCCCCTTGGACCCTGCAGATGGGCTCCTCGCGTCTGTTGGGACCCTTCAAGCCAGGCAAGTTGAGTTTTAGAGCTATGATTCCAAAGGTCTCATCCCCTTGTCAACAAGTTTTTTTATGGTATTTGTAAAGTGCTTACTATGTGACAGGCACTGTACTAAGCACCGGGGTAGACACGAGCTAATCAGGCTGGACACAGTCCCTGTCTGACATGGACAGGATCTTAATCCCCATTTTACAGATGAGGTAACTGAGGCCCTGAGAAGTGAAGTGACTTGACCAAGGTCACGCAGCAGACAAATGGTGGAGCCAGGATTGGAACCCAGGTCCACCAGACTCCGAGGCTCGTGTTCTATTCACTTCTCTTCTCTTGACCCACAGGGGGGAACTGATGCTGTGGTAAAACCCCTAGCACTCTAGTATGGCCTATGTGGCTGAAGAGGACTGACACACTCTTCCATCATGATCTTCCTGAGTTCTTATTCCCTAAATAAAGCAGATTTAACCACTTACCAAGGTCTTTGTACGATAAAGGCCATTCGTGAAATTTCTGGGGTGATATACATTTCAAAATCCCCGAGCCCTCTATCAGCGTGGGATCTGTGGTTGTGGAAATATGCCACTGATTATTATATGCCATATAATAATAATAATAATATATTATATGGAGAAGCAGCGTGGCTCAGTGGAAAGAGCCCGGGCTTTGGAGTCAGAGGTCATGGGTTCAAATCCCGGCTCCACCAACTGTCAGCTGTGTGACTTTGGGTAAGTCACTTCACTTTTCCGTGCCTCAGTCACCTCATCTGTAAAATGGGGATTAAGACTGTGAGCCCCCCCGTGGGACAACCTGATCACTTTGTAACCTCCCCAGCGCTTAGAACAGGGCTTTGCACATAGTAAGCGTTTTTTAGGAGGCCTTCCCAGACTGAGCCCCCTCCTCCCCCTCCCCCCTGCCTTACCTCCTTCCCCTCCCCACAGCACCTGTATATATGTTTGTACGTATTTATTACTCTATTTATTTATTGTATTTGTACATAGTTATTCTATTTATTTTATTTGTTAATATGTTTTGTTTTGTTGTCTGTCTCCCCCTTCTAGACTGTGAGCCCGCTGTTGGGTAGGGACCGTCTCTATATGTTGCCAACTTGTACTTCCCAAGCGCTCAGTACAGTGCTCTGCACACAGTAAGCACTCAATAAATACGATTGAACGAATGCCATCCCAAAACCCACCTTGGCCAAGGGTACAGCCTGAATTAGTTTACTGGAGACCTTAAGAGAGGCTGACTTGGGAGAGCCCCACTGATTTTCACCTCTCACTGCTGATCTTTCTCTTGTAGGGCAATGCAAGGAAAGCTCGGCTTCAAATATGTGGGGGAATGCTGAATCTTCAAATACCGGACCAGATTCCTTTCCAGAGACATGGCTCCTATTGCAATCCCCTCACCCCCACTCACACAAAGTACCCCTGATCCTGGTCACAGTTTAGGTTCAATAAAGTAATCCTGGCATCTACCTTTGTGAGTGATTTTATCCCCAAGAAATCTGGGTGTCTCTCAGGTAGATTTTTCTTGGAGAAGCAACGTGGTCTAATGGAAAGAACATGGGCCTGGGATTCAGAGGACCTAGGTTCTAGTCCCATCCCTGTTGTGTGACCTTTGGCAAGTCACTTCACTTCTCTGTGCCTCAGTTCCCTCATCTGCAAATTGGGGATTTGATACCTGTTCTCCCTCCTACTTAGACTGTGAGTCCCATGTGGGGCCTGATTATCTTTGTATTTACCTCGGTGCTTAGTACAGTGCTTGACACGTAGTAAGCACTTAACAGATACCACGATTATTGTTATTACAATTATTAGAAATATCAGATGCTTTCAGCACCAGAACAAGCAGAGTGTCAGACCAGGAACTCACACTAGATGGACACATTTCCTGCAGATTCATCTTGCCATCTCACCCCTCCTTTGCACTGCCCAAGTACAAGAAACATTGCCAAACCTTTGTGAGTGAGATGAAGCACAACTAACCCCGTCAGGCCACCAGGTCGACCTGGATTCCGTCGGCCGGCCAGGTCGGAGCAGCGTGGCTCAGTGGAAAGAGCCCGGGCTTTGGAGTCAGAGGTCATGGGTTCAAATCAGCTGTGTGACTTTGAGCAAGTCACTTAACTTCTCTGTGCCTCCGTTACCTCGTCTGTAAAATGGGGATGAAGACTATGAGCCCCCCGTGGGACAACCTGATCACCTTGTAACCTCCCCAGAGCTTAGAACAGTGCTTTGCACATAGTAAGCACTTAATAAATGCCATTATTATTATTAACTAACACTTAGATGCTCAGCCCGAGCTTCTCAATTCTGCACTGAGAGTAAGCCTTTCAACCTTCCCCCTTCTAGGCTTGTGAGCCGGTTGTTGGGAAGGGGCTGTCTCTGTATGCTGCCGAATTGTACTTTCCAAGCGCTTAGTACAGTGCTCTGCACACAGTAAGCGCTCAATAAATACGATTGAATGAATGAACCTGAATTATCCACCCGACCTCCAGTGGGGTTCAAGTGCCCCAGACCTTCCTGAGTCTCCCTGGGATTCTCAGCTGTGACAGCTGAATTCATCTGGTGTTAGTGAGGGCAGCCTTCTGATAATTCCCATCTCAGGAAATATTATTATTATTATTAATGATAATAATAATTGTGGTATTTGTTAAGTGTTTACTATTCATTCATTCCTTCCTTCAATTGTATTTATTGAGCGCTTACTGTGTGCAGAGCACTGTACTAAGTGCTTGGGAAGTACAAGTCGGCAACATATAGAGACGGTCCCTACCCAACAACGGGCTCACAGTCTAGAAGGGGGAGACAGCCAACAAAACAAAACATGTAGACAGGTGTCAAAATTGTCAGAACAGGTAGAATTAAAGCTATATGCACATCATTCACAAAATAAATAGAACAGTAAATATGTACAAGTAAAATAAATAGAGTAATAAATCTGTACAAATATATACAAATGCCGTGGGGAGGGGAAGGAGGTAGGGCGGGGGGATGGGGAGGAGGAGAGGAAAAAGGGGGCTCAATCTGGGAAGGCCTCCTGGAAGAGGTGAGCTCTCAGTAGGGCTTTGAAGCTATGTGCCAGGCACTGTTGCAAGCGCTGGGCTAGATAGAAGATAATAGGGTTGGACACAGTTCCTCTCCCACATGGGGCTCACAATCTTAATCCCTATTTTACAGATGAGGTAACTGAGGCCCAGAGAAGTGAAATGACTTGCTCAAGGTCGCACAGCAGACATGTGGCAGAGCTGGGATCGGAACCCAGCTCCTTCTGATTCCCTGGCCCGTGCTCTATCCACTAGGCCATGTATTATTTCGTAATACTGTGGTGTTTATAAAGCCCTTCCCATGTGCCAAAGGACCATAGTAAGTACTGGAGTAGATGCAGATAATCAGATTGGACACAGTCCCTGACCCACATTTTTTATTTAATGGTATTTGTTAAGTGCTTACTATGGGACAGGCACTGCACTAATTTCTGGGGTAGATCAAGGTTGGACACAGTCCATGGGGCTCACGGGTCTTAATCCCCATTTTACAGACGAGATAGCTGAGGCACAGAGAAGTGAAGTGACTTGCCCAAGGTCACACAGCACACACGTGGAGGAGCTGGGCTTAGAACCCAGGTCTCCGTTTGGTTCCCAGGCCCATGCTCTATCCACTTGGCTGTGTATCTTAACCTCATTTTACAAATGAAGAAACTAGGGCTCAGGGAGGGGAAAATACTTGTCTAAGGTCACACAGCTGGCTACTGGCAGAGCTGGGTTTAGAACCCAGGTCTGCTAAGTCCCAGTCCTGTGCTCTTTCCACTAGCCCATGCGTTCGAATGCTGGAAATGTCAGTAGAATCGACCCACTGACTTCTGCACTTGGAATTATTGCATTCACCTTCAACCCCTCACCCTCCCTGTTTTCTCAAAGCAGCCTCACTCACTGAATCATTTTAAGAGCAATTTTTCCAGTCACAGAAGCAATCATTCTTGTTTACCAGAGGTGAAGTAGGCCAAACTCCTAGCACTGTTTGATTGAATCTGCTCTCTCAAAGGTCACCAAGGCCAAATCCAATGGCCTCTTAGCTGCCTTCAATACTGCAGACCACCCCCTTCTCCAACCTTGACTTCACCAAAATTGCCCACTCCTGATTCTCCTCCTATCTCTTAGTACAGTGCTCTGCACACAGTAAGCGCTCAATAAATACGATTGAATGAATGAACCTCTCTGACCATTACCTCCTCAGTCTCTTCCACAGGCTCTTCCTCTGCCTCCCATCCTCTAACTCTAAATTAAGGCTGAGTTCTGGGTTTCCTTCTATTCTCCACCTTCACCAATCCCTTGGAGAACTCATTCACTCCCATGACGTCTCTCCTCTACACAGATGATTCCCAAATCTACCTTTCCAGGCCTAACCTCTCTCTTTCTCTGCAGTCTCACATTTCCTTCTGCCTTCAAACAATCAATAATAATAATAATAATAATAATAATCATGGCATTTGTTAAGCGCTTACTATGTGCAAAGCACTGTTCTAAGCGCTGGGGGGGATACAATGTGATCAAGTTGTCCCACGTGGGGATCACAGTCTTAATCCCCATTTTTACAGATGAGGGAACTGAGGCTCAGAGAAGTTAAGTGACTTGACCAAGGTCACACAGCAGACTTGTGGGGGAGCTGGGATTCGAACCCACGACCTCTGACTCCAAAGCCCATGCACTTTCCACTGAGCCACGCTGCTTCCCCACGAATCAATCGACTGATTGAATCAATCAATCCATTTCTTGAGAGCACTGTACTAACTGCTTGGGAGAGTACAATAAAACAGAATTGGTAGATACATTCCCTGTTTACAGTCAATTTACAGGCTAAGAGGGAGAGACGGACATTGATCAATTATGAATACGTACATAAATGCTGTGGAGTTGAAGGGGGGATGAATAAAGGGTGAAAATCCCAGTGATAGAAGGAAATTGGAGAAGAGGAAATAAGGGCTTAGTCAGGGAAGGCCACTCAGAGGAGATATGCTTTTAATAAGGCGGGGAGAGTGATTGTATGTCAGATATGAAGAGGAAGGGGTTTCAGGCCAGGGGCAGGACGTGGGGAAGAGGCCAGAGATGAGGTACAGTGAGCAGATTGGCAGAGGAGTGAAGTGTGTGGGCTGGATTGGAGTAAGAGAGCAGCGAGATGAGGTAGGAGGAGGCAAGGTGACGGACTGCTTTAAAGCCAGTGGTAAAGAGTTTCTCTTTATTGTGGGGTTGGGTGGGCAACCACTGTGTCCAACCTGATGAGCCTATATCTATTGCAGCACTTAGTACAGTACTTGGCAATCAATCAATCAATCAATCGTATTTATTGAGCGCTTACTATGTGCAGAGCACTGTACTAAGCGCTTGGGAAGTACAAATTGGCATCACATAGAGACAGTCCCTACCCGATAGTGGGCTCACAGTCTAAAAGGGGGAGACAGAGAACAGAACCAAACATACCAACAAAATAAAATAAGTAGGATAGAAATGTACAAGTAAAATAAATAAATAAATAAATAAACAGAGTAATAAATATGTACAACCATATATACATATATACAGGTGCTGTGGGGAGGGGAAGGAGGTAAGGCGGGGGGATGGAGAGGGGGACGAGGGGGAGAGGAAAGAAGGGGCTCAATCTGGGAAGGCCTCCTGGAGGAGGTGAGCTCTCAGCAGGGCCTTGAAGGGAGGAAGAGAGCTAGTTTGGCGGATGGGCAGAGGGAGGGCATTCCAGGCCCGGGGGATGACGTGGGCCGGGGGTCGATGGCGGGACAGGCGAGAGCGAGGTACAGTGAGGAGATTAGTGGTGGAGGAGCGGAGGGTGCGGGCTGGGCAGTAGAAGGAGAGAAGGGAGGTGAGGTAGGAGGGGGCGAGGTGATGGAGAGCCTTGAAGCCCAGGGTGAGGAGTTTCTGCCTGATGCGCAGATTGATCGGTAGCCATTGGAGGTTTTTGAGGAGGGGAGTGATATGTCCAGAGCGTTTCTGGACAAAGATAATCCGGGCAGCAGCATGAAGTATGGATTGAAGTGGAGAGAGACACGAGGATGGGAGATCAGAGAGAAGGCTAGTGCAGTAGTCCAGACGGGATAGGATGAGAGCTTGAATTAGCAGGGTAGCGGTTTGGATGGAGAGGAAAGGGCGGATCTTGGCAATGTTGCGGAGCTGAGACCGGCAGGTTTTGGTGACGGCTTGGATGTGAGGGGTGAATGAGAGAGCGGAGTCGAGGATGACACCAAGGTTGCGGGCTTGTGAGACGGGAAGGATGGTAGTGCCGTCAACAGAGATGGGAAAGTCAGGGAGAGGACAAGGTTTGGGAGGGAAGACAAGGAGCTCAGTCTTCGACATGTTGAAGTAAGTGGCACAAAGTAAGTGCTTAACAAATACCTTGGGAAAAAAAACCCAACAACAATGGAGGTTCTTGAGAATTGGGGAAACATGGACGGAAAGTTTTTGTAGAAAATGAACCGGGCAGCAGAGTGAAATATGGACTGGAGTGGGAGAGACAGGAGGCAGGGAGGTCAGGAAGGAGGCTGATGCAATAATCAAGGCTGGATAGGATAAGTGCTTAAATTAACATAGAAGCAGTTTGGATGAAGAGGAATGGGTGGATTTTATTGATGTTGTGAAGGTTGAACTGGCAGCGTTTGACGAAAGATGAAATATGGGGGTTGACAGGAGAATTGAGTTGAGGTTAACCCCAAGCTTATGGGCTTATGAGACAGAGAGGATGGTTATGCTGTCTTTGGTGATGAGAAAGTCATGGGGAGTAAATGTTCAATAAAAATGATTGAATGAATGAATGAATGAATGAATGGGGAGGACAGGGTTTGGGTGGGAAGATGAGGAGTTCTGTTTTGGACATGTTAAGTTGGAGGTTCATTCATTCAATCATATTTATTGAGCACTTACTGTGTGCAGAGCACTGTACTAAGCGTTTGGGAAGTCCAAGTTGGCAACATATTGAGATGGTCCCTACCCAACAGCGGGCTCACAGTCTAGAAGGTTCTGGCAGGATCTCCAAGTAGAGATGTCCTGTAGGCAGGAGGAAGGGCGAGACTGCAAAGAAGGACAGAGATCAGGACAGCTCTATGTCTTATATGTTGCCAACTTGCACTTCCCAAGCGCTTAGTACAGTGCTCTGCACACAGTAAGCGCTCAATAAATATGATTGAATGAATGAATCTCTACTTGGATGTCTGCCTGTACCTCAAACCTAATGCGTTCAAAACAGACCTCATCCTCTTACACAAACTCCATCCTCCCTCTGACCTTCCCATCCCTGTAGATAGCACCACTATCTTCCCTGTCTCACAAGCTTGTAATCTCGGCACTGTCCTCAACGCAACTTGCTCAATCTTTTTTTTTTTTTAAGATGATATTTGTTAAGCGCCTCCTATATGGCAGGCACTGTACTAAGCTCTGGGATAGATGCACATTAATAAGGATGGACAGAGTCCATGTCCTACATGATGATGACGATGATGATGGTATTTGTTAAGTGGTTACTAGATGCTAAGCACTGTTCCAAGCGCTGGGGAAGATACAAGGCAATCAGGTTGTCCCACGTGGGGCTGGCAGTCTTAACCCCCATTTTGCAGATGAAGTAATTGAGGCACAGAGTAGTGACTTGCCCAAAGTCACACAGTTGACAAGTGGCAAAGCCGGGATTAGAACCCACGATCTCTGACTCCCAAGCCTGTGCTCTTTCCACTGAGCCATGCTGCTTCTCTACATGGGGTTCACAGACTGTAAGCTCAGTGTGGGCAGGGAATGTGTGTTTATTGTTCTATTGTACTCTCCCAAGCGCTTAGTACAATGCTGTGCACACAGTAAGTGCTCAATAAATACAACTGACTGACAATCCCCATTTTTCAGATGAGGTAACTGCGGCACAGAGAAGTGAAGTGACTTGCCCAAGGTGTCACAGCTGACGAGTGGCAGAGCTGGGATTAGAACCCAGGTCCTCTGACTTTCTGGCCTGTGTTCTTCCGAGTAGACCATGTCACTTTCCATTCAACTATGTATTCAATGTCACCAAACCCTGTTGGTCCCACCTTCACAACATCGCTAAAAGCTGCCCTTTCCTCTCCATCCAAACTGCTCCCATACTGATCCAACCACTTAATTTAACCTACCTTGACAGACCACACCAGCCTTCTTGTTGACCTTCCTGCCTCCTCTCTCTCTCTCCACTCCAGTCCATATTTCCCTCTGCTGCCCAGATCAGTTTTCCAATAAAAATTCAGTCCATTCCCCACTGCTCACTTTTTTACTCCGCCGAACCACCATCTCGTCTGTCTCGCTGCTGACCTCTCATTTGGGGTATCAGGAAGACAAAGAAGTAACTGCTAATGGTAAGGATTACGTTCCCGGGAGGAAAGACAGATCTATGGATTGTGCGGGGGAAGAAGAGAAACAAAGGGACATGTGCAATTCTGCTCACGCTCAAGATCTCATCTCCATGGGAAGAAAAGGAGACAGAATCGGACGCTTGATTCTTGATTCTTTCGTATTTTAAAGGGCAGGTAAGTTCAGACCTGCAGAACTGCCTTGGGCAAAAGCTTTCTAAACACACGCAAATCACCATTATGTTAGTTTATGAGAATTTTTTCCACACACAGCCCCAACAATAACCCTATGTACCTGAATTTACACACCCTTCAAAATGAGGGTGAATCAAGCTCATTAAAAGGAGACTGAGGTGGCAGCCTTGCCTAGGGCTGTCTGTGAGTTGATCCACAAACTGTTAGGCCAAAGGAGGCATGATGGTTCCATGAACTAATAGAGGATATGTTCTTGGGTACAGAATCTCCCACCCATCTGATCTAGAACAACGGGGGTCAGGAAAACAAGAGTTTTGTTGTCCAGAGAAGGCCCTCTGTGGGTTTGGGTGGAAGTGGGAAGGGGGATAGCCACGGTTAAGGGGCAGTCTAGGGAGGAAAAGGAGTGTGCAATTTGGCATTTGGATAGACCTGAAGAGGAAGTTGGGATTAATGCTGTTTGACTGCTAATGCTGTCTAAAGAGTCTGTGTGACAGTCAAGGTAGGCTAGCCTCATTCCTAGAGCTAGGGAGAAAAGTCCAGAAGTTTCTGGAGCAGCCAGTTACCCCCTCCTCGGCATCTGCTTCCCAAGAGAAAGTTCCTCTACGTGGGAAGTCAATCACCTGACGTTATCACCTGGTCCACAGCCAATTGCAGGGAGGATTTGGTCAAAGGAAGAGGGGTCTAGATAGGTGGAAAGGAAGCTGTAGTGTATTTTTAGAATCCATTGGAATCAAGCGTTCGAAGGGACGAGAACCTGAGAGCCAATCGTCAGTCACTCGTTCCCCCAGTCTGAGGAGGATTTCTGAAGTCCATCTTGGGCAATAGGATGGACGGCTCTCAGGAAGCTTGTTCCCAGTGAATGGCAGCTGGTGGGAGACAGAAACACGCCCAGAGGTCAAAGGATTGAGGAAGTGAAAGGGACTGTAGTGGATGTCAGTCAGTTGTATGTATTGAGTACTTACCTTGTGCAGATCACTGTACTAAGCACTTGGGAAGGTACAATATAACAGACACATTTCCTACCTGGTTAGAATGACAAAGATGGGGGCGGGAGGACATCTTCCTGGCTATCCCAGGACAGGCTGGGACAGAAACAGGGTGGCATAAGTCTGGGATGGGATGAGTCTCTTTAAAGGGCGAGTCCTCTTTAGCCCCTCCTTTCCCAAGGCTAATCACACCCATAGCACTGTCAGCAGTACCACTTCATCAGCTTGGGTGAAACCAATCAATCAATCAATCGTATTTATTGAGCACTTATTTTGTGCAGAGCACTGTGCTTGGGAGAGTACAATACTGCAGAATTTGCAGACCTGTTCCGTGTCCACAGTGAGAAGACAGTCTAGGGGCAGAGATACCACCTCCATCCAGCAACAGTGATGACTGCAGCAGCTGAGCAAATTTATGATGCCAATGAGACAGACACCCAGGCAGATAAATCAGCTGGGGAGTCCATGCTGAATGCCTACAGAGTCAAGGGTACAGCGTGATCAATCTGCTAGTCATCAGCCACAGAGCAGAGCGGCACAATCCCTTGGCAAATAGTCTGCGGCAACTAGTCTCAGGATCATGCATAATTTTTCTGTGTGTGGCATTTGTTAAGTGCTCACCATGTGCCAAGAGCTGTTCTAAGCACTAGAGTAGATACAAGGTAATCAGGTTCCTCATGGGGCTTAGAATTCATTCATTTATTCAGTTGTATTATTGAGTGCTTACTGTGTGCAGAGCACTGTACTAAATGCTTGGAAAGTACAATTTGGCAACAAATAAAGACAATCCCTACCCAACAATGGGCTCACAGTCTAGAAGACAGGCTCACAGTCTAGAAGATCTTAATCCCCATTTTACAGATGAATTAACTTAAGGCATAGAGAAGTTAAGTGATTTATCCAAGGTCACACAGCAGACCAGTGGCAAAAGCCAGTGGAGAAGCAGTGTGGCTCAGTGGAAAGAGCCTGGGATTTGGAGTCAGGTGTCATGGGTTCAAATCTGGACTCCTCCACTTGTCAGCTGTGTGGCTTTGGGCAAGTCACTTAACTTCTCTGGGTCTCAGTTACCTCATCTGTAAAATGGGGATTAAGACTGTGAGCCCCCCGTGGGACAACCTGATCTCCTTGTAACCTCCCCAGCACTCAGAACAGTGTTTTGCACATAGTAAGCGCTTAATAAATGCCATTATTATTATTGTTAAAAGCGGAATTAGAACCCAGGTCGTTTCAACTCTCAGGCCCCTGCTGTTGTTACTAGACCATGCTGCTTTTTCTTCATCACCCTGTGGCATATTAGCAATAGGTCAATGGATCTTTTTAAGTGGGAGGAATTATATCTCAAGAGACATGAACAAACCTAAATGTTCAACTGGGCTTAAATAGATTCTCAACCTGGTGTTCTTCATCCAGATAATTAGACTCTAGCTTTAGTGACGACCCTCATCTGTCCTACGATGGTCATTCATTCATTCAATCATATTTATTGAGCGCTTACTGTGTGCAGAGTACTGTACTAAGCACTTACGGTCATGAGGGACTGTCTGCCTAAGATCTAACCATCTTGGGAACATCCCAAGTTAGGCTGAGAGCTTCATTGAGTCTCCCCCTTCTAGACTGTGAGCCCACTGTTGGGTAGGGACAGTCTCTATATATTGCCAACTTGTACTTCCCAAGCGCTTAGTACAGTGCCCTGCATACAGTAAGCGCTCAATAAATACGATTGAATGAATGAATGAATGAATGAAAGGGGAAAATGCCAACTCTTGATTTTCTTCTCCTCAAATGTTAAGTGAATATTGTTAAAGAGTTATTCAAGTCATTCTTCATTTCTTCTTAATCTTTGATCTCCTCCCACCCTCACCCCCACAGCACTTACACACATATCTGTAAAGTTATCTGCAGTGCCTGTCTCCCCCTCTAAACTATAAGCTTGTTGTATTCAGGGAACATGTCTCTGTTGTGATGTTATACACTCCCAAGTGCTTACTACAGTTCTCTGCACACAGTAAGAGCTCAATAAATACGACTGATTGACTATTCTGGTGAAGGAGCCCATTGTTGGGTAGGGACTGTATCTATTGCCGAATTGTACTTTCCAAGTGCTTAACAATGCTCTGCACACAGTAAGCGCTTAATAAATGATTGAATGAATGAATGAATCAATGAAAGGTAAGTGCAGTACTGAAGAAAGATTTGGTGAACCTGCCGGGTGATCTTAGGTATTCTGTGAACATGAGTGTCTGTCCAATTTAGCACATGGACACTTTTTCCTATGATTTTGCAATCAATCATATTTATTGGGTGCTGACTGTGTGAAGAACACGCTATTAAGTACTTAGGACAGCATGACACAACAGTATCACAGTCATATTCCCTGCCCAAAACAAGCTCTGTCTAGGTTGTAAGCTCATTGTGGGCAGGGAATGTTCCTACCATTTTTGTTATATCGTACTCACCCAAGTGCTTAGTACAGTGCTCTGCATACACAGTGAATGCTCAATAAATATGATTGATTGATTGATTGACTGGAGATGGGCAGTTGAAGCAGTGCTACTGGGGAGTTTTATAGTGTGGAGAAGTAGCGTGGCTCAGTGGAAAGAGCACGGGCTTGGGAATCAGGGGTCATGGGTTCGAATTCTGGCTCCGCCACTTGTCAGCCATGTGACTTTGGGCAAGTCACTTCACTTCTCTGTGCCTCAGTTCCCTCATCTGTAAAATGGGGATTAAGACTGTGAGCCCCACGTGGGACAACCTGATCACTTTGTATCTGCCTCCAATGCTTAGTACAGTGCTTTGCACATAGTAAGTGCTTAACAAATACCATTATTATTATTATTGTTAGTTTGTACATACCTCCAGGCATGTCAATTTACACCCCAATGAACCACAGAGACCTCTAAACCCTATATCCTAATGATCGTACTGGGTAGCCAAGTTGAAGGGGGTCAGGGGAAGATCCTCTAGCTAAGAGTGGACAATTGTCTGCCAGTGGGATTTATTTAACTCGAGAGCAAAGGGATGGCCAGTGGGTTGCTCCAATAAATGCAGAAAGTTCTTTTGCTACCAGAGTATCTTGAACAGGTTCAGTCTAGAGAAACAGGACATAACATTCCCTTTATGGATCTCTCCTCTCAAATCCAAGCCAAATCCTAATCTCGGGAAGTCTTTAAGACTTCTTCAGTTAGGGAGTCCGGAGAGGAAGGGCAGAGGCTACATTGGTCTGATGCGCACCATCTTGAATGTGGAAGGTGGGTGTCAGTCAACCTCCTGGGCTGACAAATTGAGAAGCAGAATGGCCTAATAGATAGAGCCCGGCCCTGAGAGTCAGCAGGACCTAGGTTCTAATCCCGACTTTGCCACTCGTCTGCTGTGTGACCTTGGTCAAGTCACTTGACTACTCCGTGCCTCTGTTACCTCATCTGTACAATGGGGATTAAGACTGGGAGCCCCATGTGGGGCAGGGACTCTGACCAACTTGATTAGCTTGTGTCCATCCCAGCTCTCAGTACGGAGCCTGGAACAAAGTGAGTGCTTAACAAATACCATAAAAAAAAAAATTGCCTACGGTCTTTTGAGCCATTGGGTTTCATTCCTGCAGGATGTGCTGGAATTGGGTGTCACCACTGAAACCACTGAGTTTCATTCCAGCAGGCACACCATCTTGAGGGCGGCAGGTGGGTATCGGAGAAACCTGTGGGCCCGCAAATTGAGAAGCAGCATGACGCTGTGGTTAGAGCACGGGGCTGGGAGTCTAATCCCGGCCCTTCCACTTGTCTGCCATGTGGCACGTCACTTCACTTCTCTATGCCTCAGTTCCCTCATCTGTAAAATGGGGATTAAGACTGCGAACCCCATGTGGGACAGGGACCCGGTTTGCTTGCATCCACTCCGGTGCTTAGTATAATGCCCGGCACACAGTAAGTGCTAAACAAATACCACAATTATTATCATTATTCCAGGCTGACTAATGATTTGGAGAACTCAAAGACTCCAAAAATGTTTGATCAAACAACATTGCTCTTGGATGCAAAGTGTAGATTAGACCAAGCCATAAACTAGACTACTTCCCCTCTCTAGTCCTTTATAATCATCATCGTATCTATTCAGTGCTTAATCAGTGGTTAGGACAGTGCTTGGCACATAGTAAGCGCTTCATAAATATCACTATGATTATTATATTCACTGTCTTTGCATGTCATGTGGCATTGAAGGGTCACATCTGAAGGTTAGGGTATGAGAAATTCCAAAATGTCAGAGCTTTACAGCTCAAGGGAAAAATGTCACCATAATGGATTTTTTTAAAGCCTATATCATGAGAGTACATCATAAAAGCCATCATCATTATTATTTTAATTTAACATTCCTTTTTATATCTCATCATCCCCATTACATCCATACATAGTCATTTTCCAAATAAAAGTTGCACTAAATAATTGTCTCAAAAGCCACAAAGCTTTCTTGATATATATATATTTTTTGCTTTGTAAAAACCCTTGTTAAACAGGTTTCTGATCCTGAGAAATTGGAGTGTCACACATTTTCCCCCTATGGGAGAGCGAAGTGGTCAACCACAAATGGTTTGGACCATTAGACTTTATCACTTTCCCAGTAGTATTTCAAAACTTAATTTGCACTTTGGAAAATGGGCTTCAATTGTGCCCCTAGTAAACCTTATTTATTGACAAGATTCAGGTTATAGCAAAAACATTCTCCCTTTTTCTTGGAAGTGACAGTCTGGGAAGGAGTCTCCATAAACTGATAGTTTTTTTTAATGTTTTTTTTTTAAGGGCTGTGACGACTTCAGGGTGGAGAATGTTGAAAAATATATAATGTGAACCCTATCCGTCTAGTTTACTCTGAAAGAGTCTTCTGGAGAGCACAGCCCTGCGAGCAAAGATCCGATCAAGATCCCGCAGTTTTCTCCATGATGAAGGCAACTCGTGCTTTTGTGCTCTCTGTAGTGCTGCTCTTCGCCATCTTCTCAGGTAAGACCGCTGTCGGCTCTCACACCGCTTGCCCTTTAGGGCATTTGACTATTAAATAATAATAATAATTGTGGTATTTGTCAAGCGCTTCCTGTGTGCCATGCACTGTTCTAAGAGCTGGAGTGGATACCAGCAAATCGGGTTGGACTAAGTCCCCATCCCGCATAGGGCTCACTGTCTTAATCCCCATTTTCCAGATGAGGTAACTGAGGCATAGAGAAATGAACACAGAAGACAAGTGGCGGAGCCCCAGGTCTTTCTGACTCTCGGGCCCGTGCTCTATCCACTAGTCCACAGTGCACAGTTTTAAGAAAGTTTCATTGTGACCAAACCAAAATGGAAGGGCACATTCCTCTCAGGCAAGCTTTGCTAACGCTGTGTGATCACAAAGACCCATGTGGGATTTTCTTTTCAGGGCTCAGGTATTTGGGCAGTGAAAGAATTACAGGGTGTAGGCCAGAGCATTGGCATTCACCTGTGGCAGTCTGCCGCCCATCCGGCACACGTAATGGGCAGGGACTGGCACATTCTCCTCGCACCCACATTTCTGCCATACCCTTTGGGACTGACTCATTTCTAAAACCTTGGCAAGAAGTCTTTGGCTTATGAATTTCTGGTCATGAAATCAACCCCTGGGCTGAAGTTTGTCATCCATCACATTGTTTTTCAGACCTGAATCAACCCATCTGTAAATTTAGTTACTGACAGACATTCTTTAACTAGAAAAAAAAGAACGCAGCTTCTCTTTTCCATTCCCATAACATTTCCTTGGGGCCTAGACCATTTCTCGATCGCGTGCAGGGATCAATAGAGTTTCAGTCCTGAATGCATGGTTGATTTATTCTTGTGAGTAAAGTCTGTCAAGTCTGGCAACTCAGTTAGTTACCTGTGATATTTGTTCTTTGAAAAATGATGACGAAAATTTGTGGCCCCTTCCTACACCTCAAAAATCTCTGGAGATTCATTCATTCATTCAATCATATTTATTGAGCGCTTACTGTGTGCAGAGCACTGTACTAAGCACTTGGGAAGTACAAGTTGGCAACCTATAGAGATGATCCCTACCCAACAACGGGCTCACAGTCTAGAAAGGGGAGACAGACAACGAAACAAAACACGTGGACAGGTGTCAAGTCAAGGTGTCAAGATGATTAAGAGATGATCCGAAAAACATCGGACATTGCTACCGGTAACTTTTTACTGCCTTTCTGTAAAGGATCTGGGGATTTTGTCCGGTTTGTGTCCTCGGTTTCGTTTCAGATGCCACAACCGCTATGAGGAAAACAGATGCAGCTAACCAAAAGGAGAGACCGGTTATTTCCAACCCAAAGCAGAGACCGGACCAAGCTGATCACATGGACAGACCAGCTACTTTGGATCAAATGGGCAAACCGGGGAATAACAACCAAATGGGGACTCAGGTCAGTGGACCTTTTCCTGTCTAAGGGATCAATCCAAGATTTCTTGGTTTAGGAGCAAGAAATCTTGACGATAATGTGAATCCAAAGGACAGGTGTGGAAAGCCGACACCTCTCCCGTGCTTCCACACTGTGAAAGCCCCTGGATTCAGACAGATATGAGAAAAGAATGGAGATCAAATGTAAGCCTTTGGTGTCTACCCTTCCTTAATTTAATTCTCGTATACCTGCATCGTGCTCGTGGCGCTGATTATCCATGGGACAGGACGTGTGATAATAATAATAATAAGGATGGCATTTATTAAGCGCTTACTATGTGCAAAGCACTGTTCTAAGCGCTGGAGAGGTTACAAGGCAACCAGTTTGTCCCACGGAGGGCTCCCAGTCTTAATCCCCATTTCACAGATGAGGTAACTCTTTCCACTGAGCCACGCTGCTTCTCTGATGGTCTTGGCACAAGCCTTTCCTGAAGCACAATTACTTATGGAATCAGCTGATGAAACAGTCTGACAGTCAGTCAATCGATCGCATTTATTTATTTATTTATTTATTTATCTATTTATTTATCTATTTATTTATTTATTCATTCATTCCTTCATTCATTCATTCCATCATATTTCTTGATCGCTTACTGTGTGCAGAGCACTGTACTAAGAGCTTGGGAAGTACAAATCGGCAACATGTACAGACAGTTCCTATCGAACAACGGGCTCGCAGTCTAGAAGGGGGAGAGAGACAACACAAAACAAGTAGACAGGTGTCAATACCATCAGAATAAATAGAATTATACCTATATACACATCATTAATAAAATAACTGGAGTAATAAGTATGTACAAATATACACAGGTGCTGTGGGGAGGGGAAGAGGGGAGGGTAGAGAGGGAGGGAGGAGATGATGAGGAGGGGAGGAGGAGGAAGAGAGGAAAAAAGGGGGGCTCAATCTGGGCAGGTCTCCTGGTGGAGGTGAGCGCTCAGTAGGGCTTTGAAGGGAGGAAGACAGCTAGTTTGGCTCAGAAAGATCAGAAAGGAGGCTGATGCAGGACCGCTTTGATTTATTGAGCGCTTACTGTGTGCAGAACACTGTACAAAGTGCTTGGGAGAGTAAATATTACAATACAACATTCCCCCCCACAGTGAGCTTACAGTCTAGAGGGAGAGGCAGACATTAATATAACTAAATAAAATTTCCCCCAGTGAGCTTATAATACAAATTAATATAATAAAATATAAACGAAACAATTACCTCTCTCCTCCAGGAAATTTAGGCCTTTGCAGGGAGCATGAGGACCGTGGAAGAATAGATCCCTTTATCAGGTCATTAATAATAATAATAATAATAATGATAATGATGGTGTTCGTTCAGCACTTATATACACGCCAAGCACTTTTCTAAGCACTGAAGTAGATACAAGCTAATCAGGTTGGACACAGTCCTTGTCCCACATGGGGCTCACAGTCTTAATCCCCATTTTACAGAAGAGGTAACTGAGGTCCAGAGAAGTGAAGTGACTTGCCCAAAGTCATCCAGCAGATAAGTGGAGGAGGTGGGATTAGAACCCATGTCCTTTTGACTCCCAAGCCCCTGCTCTATCCACTAGGCCATGCTGTTTCTCATTAGGGGCCATTTAGTAATTTCCTTCTGCGATGCTTAACCCAATGCATCTCCTGGAGAACCCGACTCCAATCAATCAACCACTCACTAGTACGTATTGAGCACCTACTCTATGCAGACTATGTCCACGGGAAGCAGTATGGCTCAGTGGAAAGAGCCCGGGCTTTGGAGTCAGAGGTCATGGGTTCAAATCCTGGCTCTGCCACTTGTCGGCTGTGTGACTTTGGGCAAGTCGCTTAACTTCTCTGTGCTTCAGTTACCTCATCTGTAAAATGGGGATTAAGACTGTGAGCCCTCCCTGGGACAAACTGGTTGCCTTGTAACCTCCCCAGTGCTTAGAACAGTACTTTGCACATAGTAAGTGCTTAATAAATGTCATTATTGTTATTACTATTAAATACCATTAAAAAATACGGCAAAAAATACAGCTATGGGGGGGTACGGGTGGGGTGAAATGGGGTTTAGGTACAGGAAAGAATCTGGCTTCCAAGGTTTAAGTACTTTCAGGCAGCTTCTTGATGCAGTTCTAGATACTGTCGATCAATGGTACTTACTGAATGCTTACTAAAGTTCAGAGCACTGTACTAAGCGCTTGGGAGAGTACACTTCAATACAGTCGGTAGACACGTTCCCTGCCCACAAAGAGTTTACAGTCTAGGTGAATGAAGGTACCCCGGTCCCTGTGGCCTGTCCCTCTGGAACAGGTGATCGAAGACGTCCTAATGTAGTCAGTCTAGCCCCCGTGTGACAACCTGATCACCTTGTAATCTCCCTAGCGCTTAGAACAGTGCTTTGCACATAGTAAGCACTTAATAAATGATATTATTATATTATTATTATTATTATTATTTACTGAGTGCTTAATATGTGTAGCGCATTTTACTAAGCATTTGGGAGAGTACAGTATAGCAGTATAACAGACACATGCCTTGCCCACAATGAGCTTACAGTCTAGAGGGGGAGGCAGGCATTGATATAAATAACCAAAATTACAGATAAGTACATAGTGCTGTGGGGCTGGGACAGGGGGAATGAATAAAGAGAACAAGTCAGGGCAGTGCAGAAGGGAGTGGGAGAAGACAAAAAGAGGCTTTAGTCAGGGAAGGCCTCTTGGAGGAGATGGGCCTCCAATAAGGCTTTGATGTGGGGGAGAGTCATTGTCCGTCAGATTTGAGGAGGGGAGGGTATTCCAGGCCAGAGGCAGGACATGGGCAAGAGGTTTAATGTTTAATAAACATCCATTAATAAACATTAAAGCAGGCATTTGACTAAACACAAGGGGAACTTTTTTTCAGAGATCTGCACATTTCTCTTTTTCCACTCTTTCTTTAGCTATCTAATTGTGCCTTTGCATTCTTAAGTTTGGGAAAGTGGCCCAGGTAGGGAACAGCAGCCAGATGTGTCCTGACAGTGTTTCTAATTGGCAGGTTGGCAATGGCGGTGGCAAGAACCCATCGACCGGAACCGTCTGTCCATCGATATTCAGTCCTGTTTGCGGCTCTGATGGCAAGACCTACGGCAATGGATGCTTATTTAACGAAGCTAAGAAGTGAGTGCAGTAATTAATCGTTATTGTCTGTCATCTATGTATTACCCATATTATTATAGACCTTCTTTAATGGTATTTGTTAAGCGCTTACTTTGTGCCAGGAACTGTACTAAGCACTGGGGTAGATACAAGCTAATTTGGTTGGCTATGGTCAATGTCCCACCTGGGGTTCACGGTCTTAATCCCCATTTTACAGATGAGGGAACTGAGGTACAGAGAAGGGAAATGAGTTGCCCGAAGACACACAGCAGACAAGTGATGGAGCCAGGATTAGAACCCAGATCATTCATTTATTCATTCAATTGTATTTATTGAGCGCTTACACTGTGCAAAGCACTGCCTTTCTGATTCCCAGGCCCATGCTCTAGCCTTTAGGCCACATTGTCTCTTGGCAACAGTAAGTGCGATTTTGGATGGTTAATAAATAGTAAATAAGTGATGAAGGTTTTGATGAATATGGTGTCAGTAATGATAAAAAATAATAAAATTAGGGAACTGGGCCTATTTTAGCTAAGGACAGGGGTTCCAGTAATTCCATTAACATGGGGGGAAAAATCCTGCATAGTACGTGCTCAGTAAATATCAACAGCAAACAACGGGAGTACAAACACCTCAGCTTGGAAACGAAATGTGGAGGGAGGAAAATTGTAAAGAATTATCTTACTTCTGTCACCACCAAAATATTCGATAGAATCCTCCAGCTCTGATTATAATAATAATGATAGCATTTATTAAGCTCTTACTATGTGCAAAGCACTGTTCTAAGCACTGGGGTATCTACAAGGTGATCAGGTTGTCCCATGAGGGGCTCACAGTCTTAATCCCCACTTTACAGATGAGGTCACTGAGGCACAGAGAAGTGAAGTGACTTGCCCAAAGTCACACCACTGGCAATTGGCAGAGCTGGAATTTGAACCTCCAGCTCTGACTCCAAAGCCCGGGCTCTTTCCACTGTGCTACACCGCTTCTCTAATCTCCAAGCCCGTAGTATTGAGAACCTCTTCTGAGTCAGAAATTGACCACCATCCCATTCATTCATTCTGTCATATTTATTGAGCACTTACTGTGTGCAGAGCACTGTACTGAGCACTTAGTACAGGAACTACTGTACTACTTAGTACAGGAACTACTATACTACTACTATCCCAGGAACTTTGTGGTAAGAGAAAAGCACTAGGAAGGGCCAGAATTAAGTTCCTGGAGCTCTTTGAAGGGAAGTCCAACAGAAAGCACAAACCCCCTTGGTTCCTCCTTCCTCCTTAATTCCCCCTCGGAAAGATCAACCTCACTGGACAGGCCCATTGAGACATATGTAGAGGAGGTTAGAGAACTCAGCCAGAGGGACAGGGTTTCTGAGCAGGGGCCGTTGCTTTACGGATTTCCCAAGATGGACTCAGGCCAAAGATGGGCTCAGTGATGCTAGCAGCCCGACTGATGCTGTTCCTTAAAATCGAAGTTAGAAACCTGTCTTGGAGGTCCCAGAGACCACTGGATCGATGAGAGAATCTGAACGTTTCCCCTGCCTACCTGAGAGAATTCAGAGTAACCTCTTCAATATGAGGGAAGACAATGGTTTAGTGGGCATTGGTCTGGGAATCAGAAGGGCCTGAGTTCTAGTCTGGCTCCATCACTTGTCTGCTGTGTGACCTTGGACAAATCACTCCATTTCTCTGTGCCTCAGTCCCCTCATCTGTAAAATGGAGATTACGACCGTGAGCCCCATGTGGGATTTGGACTGTGTGCAACCCGGTTACCTTATCTGTATCCCAGCAATAAATAAAACTGAGTGGCCTGACTAAAAGAACAGTGAAAGTGGTTCCAGACAAGGGCAGGGATAACGGAGAAGCAGTGTGGCTTAGTGGATAGAGTTTATGCCTGGGAGTCAGTAGATCAGGGGTTCTAATCCCGGCTCCACCGTGTGTCTGCTGTATGACCTTGGGCAAGTCACTTAACTTCTCTGGGCCTCAGTTCCCTCATCTGTAAAATGGGGATTAAGAGTGTGTGTCCCATGTGGGACAGGCACTATGTTCAACCTTATTAACTTGAACCTACCTCAGCTAGAATAGGGCTTAGCACATAGTAAGCTCTTAGCAAGTATCGTAATTATTATTATTACTTACTGTATTGTAGTCTTCCAGGTGCTCTTTCTATGTGCAAGTAAGGGAAATAAGAACTTGGTCAGGAAAGGACTTTTTAGAGGAGATAATAATGATGGCATTTATTAAGTGCTTACTATGTGCAAAGCACTGTTCTAAGCACTGGGCACTATTCTAAGCACTGGGATGTGATTTTAGGAGGACTACAAAAGACATGGGCATAATTGGTTAATAAATGAACAAATCAATGGGGTAAATAAGATGATATATTCCTAAGCATCAAGAGTGGCTGGTGGGATGATCTGATCAGCGAGGTGGGGATTAGTTGGGGAAAGCATCCTAGAGGAGGGAGTTTTTTAGGATGGCTTAGAAGTAGGAAGGGACACGATTCGGCAGATGATTGTACTCTCCCAAGGCCTTAGCACAGTACTCCGTACACAGTAAGCACACAATAAATACCATTGTTGGACTGATGGCTTTGTTGAGGAGGAAGTAGTATGAAGAGAGACAGTCAGGTACAAGGAGAACAAGAGGAGAGAGGGCTGAAAGTGGGATACGATTAGGAGTGAAACGTGTGAACTGGGGTGTAGCAGGAAAAGAGAGTGGAAAGTTAGGAAGTTTATAGGTGGGTGCGGGGGGGACTTAAAACCAACAGTTGGAGGTTTCTGTTTGGTGCGGAGATCACTGGGGAACCACTGGACATTTTTGAGAAGGGGAGTGATGTGTTCTCATTTTTCAGAATGATGATCTAAGCAGCAGAATGTAGGATACACCAGATGGGAAGAGGCTGGACTCAGGGAGATAGCTGAAAGAAGGCTGATTAGAAAGCTCAGCTGAGAGATGACATAGGTTTAGGCCATGGTGGTGAGTGTAATGGGTAGAAGGGGATCCAAGAACTATTCTGGTGAAAAAACTGACAGCATTTAGAGACAGATGGTGGGAGGCGAAAGCCAGAAAGTCTAAGATGACACAAAGATTTCATCCCTCTGAGGAGGATGTTTGTTGTTGATTGTGATGCAAGAGGTAGGAGGAGAGAGGGAGATAACTTTTAAGGAAAGCATTAGAGGTGCTCTCACAGTGAGATTAAGGGAGAGGGGGAGAGGGAAATTGTTCTCTGCTCTAAGTTCTCAACATTTTGTTGTAATGCTCACAGGGAACTTGCATAAAGGAATGGGGGCTATTAGCATGAAGACCACTTCTCAAGGGAGGAAATGACTAGAGGAAAATTGTTATGCGAATGTTTATAATGGCACAACGTGTTCTTAGATGATTGGGTAGTATGTGTTTATATAATAGATCCGATTGAGCCAATAGCGACCGATGGCTGATCTCATACACGATACTGAAAATAGTACTGGTTGGACCAGAAAATATCAACCAGCACAATGTGACTAGGGTTGGGCAGAATTTTCAGGGATGTTAGTGTTGACTTCCTGTTTTTTAACCTCTGCTTTTATATTTTCAGGAAAAGCAGTGGAAAACTTACCATGACTCATGAAGGAAAATGCTAACTAAGCCTTTAACGCGGCTAAGGCTGGAATCCCGTTTTTAGCATTCTCTTTCCACTAGTTGACAGACTTCTTAGAGTCTTTAGAATCACACTGCCTGCTCAGCTGTCCTGTTAAAATGATCTTGCAGAGCTTCCCGATCAATAAAACCAATTCCAAAGTTATCTCTGGACGGTCTGTCTTTCTGGATTAAGTCGTTCTTTGTAGGATTCATCTAGAATCTGTAGAACTGGAATCCCTGGAAATACAGAATGAAACTAATTGTGGAGTTGAGGAGAAGAAGGGGTATTTTTTAGAGATAAGGGCATAATCCTGACACCTCCGCCTTCTTGTGAAAAGACAAAGGAAAATCAGACCATAAGAAATGCCATTCTTGGGGAATCAGATCAGTGTTTCATCCAGTCCATTACTGTGTCTCTGATAGTAGCAATAGGATGCTTGGAGAAACCATCTGAGGGCTGAATTCTTTGACATCCATTCACTTAGAAATGGATACCCCATCTAGTATATCTAGCTTCTCCTTCTATAACCCTAACTTCCCAGATAGCAAACTGTTAAGGGCCTCAATCGATACATTTATCCACACCCTTCTTGAATTTACCAGTAAATTTCTTCTCGCTTAAATTCCCGGGTAGCAGGAAATTTCATATGATTACCAGACACTCTGTTAAGCGTCTACTATGTGCCAAGCACTGTTCCTTGATAACAAATACCGTTATCAAACTTTGTTGACACCTCACCTTGTACAAACTGTCAAGGATCTCCAGGAGAAATAGTAATAATAATAATAATAATAATAATAATAATAGTTGTCAAGGGCTTGCTATGTGCCGAGCACTGTAGTAAGGGCTGGGGTAGATACAAGATAATGAGGTCCGATACAGCCCCCATTTGACAGATGAGGAAAGTGAGGCTCAGAGAAGTTAAGTGACTTATTCAAGATCACATAGCAGGCCAGTGGTGGAGCTGGGATTAGAACCCAGGTCCTCTGACTCCTAGGCCCGGGGTCTTTCCACTGGGTGACACCCATTAGGCCACACCACCCATTCATTCATTCATTCATTCAATCAGTGAGCACTCAATAAGTACGGTTGAATGAATGAACAGACATATTCCCGGCCCACCACGAATGATGATATGGAAGAAACATGTATGTAGCAGTGGAGGGTCCGTCCCCTACATTACATGGAAACTGCCCTCTCAAAGGTCACCAATGACCTCCTGCTTGCCAAATCCAATGGCTCCTACTCTATCCTAATCCTCCTCGACCTCTCAGCTGCCTTTGATACTGTGGACCACCCCCTTCTCCTCAACACGCTATCCAACCTTGGCTTCACAGACTCCGTCCTCTCCCGGTTCTCCTCTTATCTCTCCGGCCATTCATTCTCAATCTCCTTTGCAGGCTCCTCTTCCCCCTCCCATCCCCTTACTGTAGGGGTTCCTCAAGGGTCAGTTCTTGGTCCCCTTCTGTTCTCTATCTAAACTCACTCCCTTGGTGAACTCATTCGCTCCCACGGCTTCAACTATCATCTCTACGCTGATGACACCCAAATCTACATCTCTGCTCCTGCTCTCTCTCCCTCCCTTCAGACTCGGGTCTCCTCCTGCCTTCAGGACATCTCCATCTGGATGTCCGCCTGCCACCTGAAGTTCAACATGTCGAAGACTGAACTCCTTATCTTCCCTCCCAAACCCTGCCCTCTCCCTGACTTTCCCATCACTGTAGACGGCACTACCATCCTTCCTGTCTCACAAGCCCGCAACCTTGGTGTCATCCTCGACTCTGCTCTCTCGTTCACGCCTCACATCCAATCTGTTACCAAAACCTGCCGGTCTCACCTCCGCAACATTGCCAAGATCCGCCCTTTCCTCTCCATCCAAACTGCTACTCTGCCGGTTCAATCTCTCATCCTATCCCGTCTGGATTATTGCATCAGCCTCCTCTCTGATCTCCCATCCTCCTGTCTCTTCCCACTTCAAACTATACTTCATGCTGCTGCCTGGTTCCTCTTTGTGTAGATACACTCTGGGCATGTTACTCCCCTCCTCAAAAATCTCCAGTGGTTACCAATCAACCTACATATCAGGAAAAAACTCCTCACTCTCGGCTTCCAGGCTGTCCATCACTTCGCCCCCTCCTACCTCACCTCCCTTCTCTCCTTCTCCAACCCAGCCCACACCCTCCGCTCCTCTGCCACTAATCTCCTCACCGTGCCTCGTTCTCGCCTGTCCCGCCATTGACCCCCAGCCCACGTCCTCCCCCGGCCTGGAATGCCCTCCCTCTGCCAATCCACCAAGCTCGCTCTCTTCCTCCCTTCAAAGCCCTACTGAGAGCTCACCTCCTCCAGGAGGCCTTCCCAGACTGAGCCCCCTCCTTCCTCTCCCCCTCCTCCCCGCCCTACCTCCTTTCCTTCCCCACAGCACCTGTATATATATATATATATATATGTATTTGTACAGATTTATTACTCTATTTTACTTGTATATATTTACTATTCTATTTATTTCATTTTGTTAATATGTTTTGTTTTGTTGTCTATCTCCCCCTTCTAGTCTCTGAGCCCATTGTTGGGTAGGGACCGTCTCTATATGTTGCCAACTTGTACTTCCCAAGTGCTTAGTACAGTGCTCTGCACACAGTAAGCACTCAATAAATACGATTGAATGAAGGAATGAATGAATGAATGAGGGTGGTTTTTCTGAACTGAGTAGCTTAAATTTACTAGCCAAAACATTCAATTAGGGCCAGTCAAGTTTATAGACAGTTTGCAAGTCTTTTTTTCTTAAGGCACTTAGCTGAGAAGGTTGAGCCAGAAGCCAGTCTTTACATGTAGGCCAAAGTTGTGATTGCTTCAAGCCCCCAGAGGCTCAATAAAGGTTCCTCCTAGGTCCAAAAACCTCTTGCCATTATATATGTATTTATTGGGCATCTACACACATGTCTTTTATTTTGTTTCCACTGACTGAGATTATTCCCGTCTGCCTCCCTATTAGAGTGCAAGCTCCCTGACAGAGAACATGTTTTGCATTTCTTATATTTTCCAAGGGCTTTTAATAAGCAATCAATAAATTCCATTATGACTACTACTATTGAGAAAGAAATCTGAGCTAAGAAATGCAGAAGGCTCAATAATTCCAAGGCCAAGAGTTTCCTCGTAATTCCCTGTTTTCCTCTAGCAAATTGCTATACATCGATGTGAGGCAAGAGAATAATGGAACTATCAATCATTGTGCTTATTGAGCACCTAATGTATGCTGAACACTGTACTAACGGGCTTGGGAGGCAGAGGTCATGGGTTCAAATCCCACCTTCCCCACATGTCTGCTGTGTGACCTTGGGCAAGTCACTTCACTTCTCTGTGTTTCAGTTCCCTCATCTGTAAAATGGGATTAAGACTGTGGGCCCCACATGGGACAAACTCATCTCTTTGTGTTCCCCCCAGCGCTTAGAACAGTGCTTTGCACATAGTAAGTGCTTAACAAATACCAACATTATTATTATTATTACTAAGTGCTTGGGAGAGTACAGAAGAATTAGTGGACACTATCACATACTATCCTCAAGGACCATCATTCTAGCATGAAGACAGACACAAAGGAAAATGTGACCAAGGGCAAATCCCTTAACTTCTCTGTGCCTCAGTTACCTTATCTGTAAAATGGGGATACCCCTCTCAGGGTCGCATCTGCAGAGTTTCCAGTCCTCTACAAGTCTCAACTATGGGAGGGAGAGTCAAGCAGAGGCCTACCCATTGCATTCCTAGCTTGGGCAGTGGCTAGCGAGTGGAAGGCCATCGGCTACGAGTCAAAACTCTCCTATGCCGGGCAGCAGCGGCCTGGGAGAGAGTCGAGGGCGGAGACTCGAGTTTACTGAGCAGAAGGCGGCAATGGTAAACCACTTCTGGATTTTCACCAAGAAAACTCTATGGATCCACTACCGGAACGATTGCAGACGGAGAGCGGGGCGTTCTGGGAGAGATGTGTCTGTGGCATCTCTATGGGTCGGAGACGACTCGACAGAATAAGACAAGACAAAATGGGGATAAGACCTTGAGCCCCACATAGGATGTGGCCTGTATCCAATGTGGTTAGCTTGCATCTACCCCAAAGAAGCAGCGTGGCTCGGTGGAAAGAGCCCGGGCTTAGGAGTCAGAGGTCATGGGTTCTAATCCCGGCCTCGCCACTTGTCTGCAGTGTGACCTTAGGTAAATCACTTCACTTCTCTGTGCCTCAGTTCCCTCATCTGTAAAATGAGGATTAACACTGTGACCCCCACGGGGGACAACCTGATTACCTTGTATCTACCCCAGCGTTTAGAACAGTGCTTGGCACATAGTAAGCGCTTAACGAATGCCATCGTTATTATTACCCTGGTGCTTAGTAGAGTGCCTGGTACATAGTAAAGACTTACCAACTACCATAAAAAGAGAAAAAAAATGTTTCCTGCTCTGAATGATCAACATCAGCAGCAACGGTGCCTTCCGTAGGCAGAACTGGCCATTTGGGAACACGCAGGAAAAATAAGCAATACAGTTCCTGTCCTACAATGCTTGTAATCTCATTTCCAAGACAGGCTGGCACAGATTAAAGCATATACAATGAGAACAAGAGGAAAGCAGACAAACGATAAAAGCAAAGTAGGTAAACAAGTGGTCAGAGACTAAGTCCCTAAGAAGCAGCATGGCTCAGTGGAAAGAGCCCGGGCTTGGGAGTCAGAGGGCATGGGTTCTAATCCCGGCTCTGCCACCTGTCAGCTATGTGACTTTGGGCAAGTCACTTAACTTCCCTGTGCCTCAATTACCTCATCTGGAAAATGGGGATTAAGACCATCAGCCCCCCGTGGGACAACCTGATCACCTTGTATCCCCCTCCAGGGCTTAGAACAGTGCTTCACACATAGTAAGCGCTTAACAAATGCCATTATTATTATTATTATTATGTCTTCCAACTCAGTTGTATTGTAATAATAATAATAATTATGGTATTTCTTAAGCACTTACTATGTGCTTGGGGTAGATTCAAGCAAATCGGGTTCCACACAGCCCCTGATGATGATGATGATGGCATTTGTTAAGCGCTTACCATGTGTGAAGCACTGCTCTAAGTGCTGGGGGGGATGCAAGGTGATCAGGTTGTCCCATGTGGGGCTCATGGTCTTAATCCCCATTTTACAGATGAGGTAACTGAGGCTCAGGGAAGTTAGGTGCCTTGCCCAAGGTCACACAGCAGACATGTGGTGGAGCCAGGATTCGAACCCATGACCTCTGACTCCTAAGCCCGGGCTCCTTCCATTATGTTGCCAACTTGTACTTCCCAAGCGCTTAGTACAGTGCTCTGCACAGAAGTAAGCACTCAATAAATACGATTGATTGATTGATTGAGTCACGTTGGTTCTAACATGGGGCTCACAGCCTCAATCCCCATTTTACAGACGAGGTAACTGAGGCATGGAGAAGTGAAGTGACTTGTCCAAGGTCACACGGCAGACAAGAGGCAGATCCAGAATTAGAACCCATGACCTTCTGACCCTCAGGCCAGTGTTCTATCTACTACGCCATGCTGCTTCCTGTGCAGTATTAATACAGTGCTCTACACTCAGCAAGCACTCAGGAAATACCATTGACTGACTGATAAATCTAATATGGTTCTGGAATGACATGTCCATGGGAATGGAGGTGGGAATTACTTGGTGATTATCTCCGGGAAGAGGCAGCTGCTTGCAAAGACTCTGAAGGTGGCGAGGGAGATGGTAGGAAACAAAATGGGAGGAAGTCTCACAGGGAACAAAAGATGTGCACAGCCCACTGTACTTCCCAGGTGCTTAGTACAGTGCTCTGCACACAGTAAGCACTCAATAAATATGATTGATTGATTGATTGAGTGATGAGAGAAAGCTATAGCCAGGAGCCAGGTGCGTTTCCTTATGCTTCATTCATTCGCTCATTCAATCATATTTATTGAGCGCTTACTGTGTGCAGAGCACTGTAGAAAGAGCTTGGAAGAGTAGGATACAGCAATAATAATGCTCACTTGCTCTCATCTACACATCCATGGTGCTCAAGGCCATGGCAGGAACACAGGGACAAAGGAGAGAAGTTAGTGGTTCTGCCGAAACCATTATTGTCCTTAACTGATTCCGTCAGGCACGTCCTGAAATCTTAGAAGCAAGGAGTCCTCTGCCTTTCCCAGTGGGAGGTCATCGTCCTCCATCCAGGTCGTCAGGAGTCTGGGAGGAGCCAAGAATCCTGGCTGGAATGTAGCGGGAATAGAAAGCTTCTAATGAGGAGAGAAAATGGGTGAAAATTCCTCTATCGGCTGGTCAAGAGTTTCTGTTTGCTGTGGAGAGAAATGGGATGTTATTGTGAGCTCTTGAGGAAGGGAGTAGTGCTGTATTAATAAAAATAACAATAATTAGGGCATTTGTTAAGCGCTTACTATGTGCCATTCATTCATTCATTCATTCATTCAATCATATTTACGGAGCGCTTACTGTGTGCAGAGCACTGGACTAAGCGCTTGGGAAGTACAAGTCGGCAACGTAAAGAGACGGTCCCTACCCAACAACGGGCCCACAGTCTAGAAGGGGGAGGCAGACGACAAAACGAAACATGTCGACAGGTGTCAAAATCGTCAGAACAAATAGAATTACAGCTATATGCACATCATTAACAAAATAAATGGAATAGTAAATATGTACAAGTAAAATAAATAAGAGCAATAAATCTGTGCAAATATATACAAGTGCTGTGGGGAGGGGAAGGAGGTAGGGCGGCCAAGCACTGTTCTAAGCACGGAGGCAGATACAAGGTAATCAGGTTGTCCCATGTGGGGTCACAGTCTTAATCATTCATTCATTCAATCGTATTTATTGAGCGCTTACCGTGTGCAGAACACCGTACTAAGCGCTTGGGAAGTACAAGTTGGCAACAAGTCGGCACAAGCACTTGTAATCCCCATTTTACAAGTGGCGGAGCTGTTTTGGGGGTCCACGTCTTTCCCAAGCCCGTGCTCAGCCACTAAGCCATGCCGCTTCTCTGCTTCATCTTGATATCCACCCCACAGAACCTGTGTTCGTGTCCCCTATTTGTAAGTGTCTACCCAACTAGATTGAAAACTCCTTGTGGGTAAGAGTTGGGTCTACTAACTCTAATGTATCATTAGTAATAATAATAACAATGATGGTATTTGTTAAGCGCTTACTATGTGCCTAGCACTGTTCTAAGCGCTGGAAGATAGAGCCAGAAGGACCTGGGTTCTAATCCTGGCTCCACCACCTGTCTGATGTGTGACCTGGAGCAAGTCACTTAACTTCTCTGTGCCTCAGTTACCTCATCTGTAAAATGAGGATTAAGGGTGTGAACCCAATGTAGGACAGGGACTGTATTCAACCTGATTAACTTGGACATACCCCAACATTTAGAACAGTGTTTGGCACATAGTAAGTTCATTCATTCATTCATTCATTCATTCATTCAATCATATTTATTGAGCGCTTACTGTGTACAGAGCACTGTACTAAGCGCTTGGGAAGTACACGTTGGCAACATATAGAGACGGTCCCTACCCAACAGCGGGCTCACAGTCTAGAAGGGGGAGACAGACAACAAAACAAAACATCTTAACAAAATAAAATAAATAGAATAAATACGTACAAATAAAATAAATAAATAAATAAGTGCCTAACAAGTAGCATAATTATTATGATTACTCTCCCAAATGCTTACTACAGTACTCTGCACACACAAAACACTCAACAAATACCATGGATTGATTGATTATCTCTCTAGAACTTCATTCAGGCCTTCATTAATCCTCAAATTGTATCTGGTTTTTGGAATCTGCCTTCATTTGGGAGGAGTTACCTCTCTGAACTTTTGAGACATACATGAACATCTTCTTGGCACCTACCTGTTTTTAGAAAAACACTTATGTCCCGTGATTCCTGACACCATTCTGTAAATATCCTTTAATACGTAGGTGTTGCCTGGGTGTGCAGCTTCGGATGAGCCTGCCAACTCTAGTACCTTTAGGGTTTTGGCCCTGTTACCAGATGGTGACTGGGAGAGGAACAAGAGAGTGAATGGGACATTTTTATATAAGACTTCAAAGTTTCAAGGAAGCATTTTCCAGGATGTGGCTCCTACCAGCCTGTCTCACAGTACTGTGATGGTTGGGCTAAGTACAGAACCCAGAAGTCCTGTAGCCTGGGGGCTACAGGATAAAGTTTCACTTCATTATCTTGGGTTTCTGGTTTTTTATGGTATTTGGTAAGCGTTTGCTATGTGCCAAGCACTGTACAAAGCACCGGGGGTAGATTCAAGTGAATCAGGTTGGACACAGTCCCTGACTCACTTGGGCTCACAGTCATCATCCCCATTTTACAGATGAGGCAATTGAGGCACATCATCATCATCAATCGTATTTATTGAGCGCTTACTATGTGCAGAGCACTGTACTAAGAGCTTGGGTAGTACAAATTGGCAACATATAGAGACAGTCCCTACCCAACAGTGGGCTCACGGTCTAAAAGGGGGATACAGAGGCACAGTGAAGTTAAGTGACTTACTCGAGGTCACAGCAGGTTAGTGGCAGAGCAGGGATTAGAACCCAGATCCTCTGTCTCTCAGACACATGATTTATTCATTAGACCACACTGCTTCCTGTCACCTGTAAAACATTGTTGTTATTGTCTTATGCTGTCGAGTTGTGTCCGATCCATAGCGACGCCATAGACACATCTCTCCCAGAACGCCCCACTTCCGTCTGCAATCGTTCTGGTAGTGGATCCATAGAGTTTTCTTAGTAAAAATACAGATGTGGTTTACCGTTGCCTCCTTCCACGTAGTAAACTTGAGTCTCCACCCTCGACTCCATTCCGGGCCGCAGCTGCCCAGCACAGGAGAGTTTTGACTTATAGTAGATTGCCTTCCACTCACTAGCCACTGCCCAAGCTAGAAATGGAATGGACAGGCCTCTGCTTGACTCTCCCTCCTGTAGTCATGACTGGTAGAGGACTGGAAATTCTTCAGGTGCGACCCTGAGAGGGGTCTATAAACCATACTGAACAGCAAATGGTACAGTGTCACTCTCCACAGTGAGCCCCTGAAACACATTCAACTCACCTGTATTGAAGCAGAGCTCATAGGAACACAGTTCTGTTGGGTGGGGCATGGATGAAAGCAGGGGGCCAAGCAGTTGCTTTGTGGAGAAAAAGGATCATGCCGAAGGAAGTGACCACCGAAGGAGGGAGCAGAAATAGCCCTAATTCTGGAGGAGGGAGTGTCAGTAGTAGTAGTGAGGCCATGGACCCCTGAAAAAGAAAGCCACTCAGTCAGTCAATTGTATTTGTTGGGCGCTTACTGTGGGCAGAGCGCTGTACTAAGCACTTGGGAGAATACAATATAACAGTATAACAGACACAGCTCCTGCCCACAACGAGCTTGCAGTCTAGAAGACAGAGACTTGGAGACCCACACTTGGAGGTGACTGAATCGACGGATCAGTGGTATCCTTCCCCCCCGCCACCTCCTCTCCCCCCCACCGCCTTAGCTCCTTCCCTTCCCCACAGCACCTGTATATATATATATATATATATATATATATATGTATGCTTGTATGGATTTATTACTTTATTTATTTATTTATTTTACTTGTACATATCTATTCTATTTATTTTATTTTGTTAATATGTTTTGTTTTGTTCTCTGTCTCCCCCTTCTAGACTGTGATCCCACTGTTGGGTAGGGACCGTCTCTACATGTTGCCAACTTGTACTTCCCAAATGCTTAGTACAGTGCTCTGCACATAGTAAGCACTAAATAAATATGATTGATTGATTGATTGATTGGTATTTATTTAGCGGCTACTGTGTGCAGAGCATTGGGCTCAGCTCCTGGAAAAGGTCTTGGGCCCTCTGAAAGGATTTGCCCTGTTTCCAATGTACAGATTGGTCCTACTAGGAGCCTTTCTCCTTAGCTGGCACTCAGGAATACCCCATACATGAACCTTCACCTATATACTTCCTTCTCCACCTGGTCAGCAGCAGTCACGACAGAGAAGGAAAGACTCGAATTGAATGGATTCTTTGGTCACTTATCATTTAAGTAATGTGATAGAGAGGATTAACTCACTTTTCAGGTTGGAAAGGGCTACTGAAATGTAGCCTGAGACTGGAAGGAGTCTGCTATTATTTCTACTACTACTACTAGTAACAATAATAATCATGAAATTTGTGGCACTTACTATGTGCCAAAAAATGTACTAAGTGCTGGGGTAGATACAAGATTGGCAAATAACAATAATAACAATTACGGTATTTGTTAAGCGCTTACTATGTGCCAAGCACTGTTCTAAGCGCTGGGGTAGATACAAGGTAAACAGGTTGTCCCACGTGGGGCTTGCAATGTTAATCCCCATTTTATAGATGAGGTAACTGAGGCAAAGGAAAACTAACTGACTTGCCCAAAGTCACACAGCTGACAAGTGGTGGAGTCAGGATTAGAACCCACCACCTCTGACTCCCAAGCCCGGGCTCTTTCCACTAAGCCAAACTTCTCTAATTAAACAAAACCTTGCAAATAATGAACAAAATTCTACAAACCCACATCCTTCCCCAGAGACACAGGAGGAACCAAGGAGCGTTTTTGGATTCTCACCCATGTTAAATCGTAGTTGTCTGGGAAACTAGCTATTTGAATCTAGCACTCTGCGTTAGACTCTGTAGTCAACTCATGATCAGACACAATCCTCGTCCAGGAGGAGTGTATGCTCAGTCACTTCTTCCCACCTGGAGTAAGTAATAAGCAAACTACCGGGCAGATTAAGAAGTAACGATTGCAAGTCCTAAAAGTAGATCTTCAGCAATGACGCCACCACCCAGGGTGTGACACAGTGTTTGATCCTGCTCTGAATGACAATACTGATTTGGAATCATCCCACAGTGAAGGTGGAGACTCCAGCCAATGGTATATAAATGGGACCACTTTCTTGGGGAGGATTGCTCAGATTGTTTCAACCGATCTGTCGCCATGAAGACCACTGGTGTTATCCTCATGCTTCTCATGGTGGCGTTTCTCTGTGGCCCCACAAGTGAGTACATTTGACCTGATCTTGTAAATTTAGTTACGTCTGGGGTTCCCCGTAGCCTCAATTTAAGTCAATAGTATTATTGAGTGCTTACTGTGTGCAGTGCACTGTACTAAGCACTTGAGTGAATACAGGATAACAATATAACAGATGCATTCCCTGCCCATAGTGAACGTGCAGTCTAGAGCGGGAGGCAGACATTAAAATGGCTTGCTCAATGAGGGAAGTGGTGGACTACATAAAAACCGTCAATTTTACACCAGGACTTGATTGACACTAACTACGAGCCTGTTTTCTTTGCTGATATTCGAAATTGCAGAATTGTTGAAACCCCTGTGGAGAAATAGCAATGACACCGATTGAGATGCTTCCTGAAACAATTCCACTTTAGCCGATTGAAACGCAGTCCCAAATTCAGAGTCCTTGTAAGCAGTTCAAGTTTTCCCAGCCAGGAACAGCTATGTGAAAGACACGAAATGTCTTAAGAGCCCGGCTCCATCCGATCAAGAAAGCCCCTTTGATTGGACTTTCTTGGAACTGAAGTGGGAGAGTTGAAGTTGGAGGGTTCAGTAGTTGTGTTTCAGACACTTGGGGTTGCCTCACAGCAGAGTTGAAAAGTGACCAGTAAGTCTGAGCTTTTTGCCTCAGGTCCATGGGAAACATGACCTCTCTCATGATGATGATGATGATGATGGTATTTGTTAAGCACTTACTATGTGCCAAGCACTGTTCTAAGTGCTGGGGTAGATACAAGGTTATCGGGTTGTCCCACGTGGGGCTCACAGTCTTAATCCCCATTTTACAGATGAGGTAACTGAGGCACAGAGAAGTTATCTGATTTGCCCCAAGTCACACAGCTGACAGGTGGCGGAGCCGGGATTAGAAACCATGACCTCTGCAAGTCTGGGCTCTTGCCATAAAGCACGGTCGGTTGCTTTAGAGGTCAAGAGGCCTGAGTCCTCATCCGGTCTGATCCACTGCAGGATTGGGGCTAAAAGAATTCCTCCTTTGCCCATTTGTTCCACTTCAATAATGGAGAGCCTGTTGGGGAAAGCCACTGAAATAAAAGATTGTCGATGCACATAAAACCACGATAACAAGGTTCAGAAATACAACCATTTATAAAGACCTAAAATCTGCATCATTATTTTCCTGAGCTAGTGAGGGGTTCTTTTGGACTTTCGCTTGATATCTTCATTTGTATTTCAGAGGCCGCCAGTCTTTCTTCAGGAAAGGTGAGTGATGTTTTCTTCTTAACCTTTCTGCCCTCTTTTTGGGCTGCAGTTTCCAATTTCAGAGGGGACTTTATTTTTTTCATTCTTCAGGTTGAACTGTTTTGCCACCTATTAGGCAGAGACCGACCCTTCCTGGACCATGTAGCAGCTGTGTCCTAGTTTCTGATCTTCTGTAAAATTCTAGTAGAATCCTGAGCAGCCTATTCCCCCATCTTCTCTTTTATATGGGACAGGGACTGTGTCCAGCGTGATTTGCTTATATCCACCCCAGACCTTAGTTTAGTGCCCGGCACATAGTAAGTGCTTAACAAATACCATAATAATAATAATAATAATTATTATTATTGTTGTTCAAAATTAATTTTATTTTTATGGTATTTGTTAAGCTCTTATTATGTGCCAGGCACTGTACTAAGTGCTGCGTATATACAAGCTAATCCAGGCTGGACACAGTCCCCGTCCCATATGGGGCTCACAGTCATCATCCCTATTTTACAGATGAGGAAACTGAGACACAGAAAAGTGAAGTGACTTACCCAAGATCACACTGCAGACAAATGGTGGAGTGGGATTAGAACCCAGGTCCTTCTGACTCGCAGGCCCGGGCCTGGTGAAAGTTTCCAAGGAGCTTCCTGAGGGTCCTTTCATTCATTCATTCAATCGTATTCATTGAGCGCTTCCTGTGTGCAGAGCACTTGGGAAATACAAGTCGGCAACATGTAGAGACGGTCCCTACCCAACAACGGGCTCACAGTCTAGAAGGGGGAGACGGACAACAAAACAAAACACGTGGACAGGTGTCATCAGAACAAATAGAATTAAAGCTAAATGCACATCATTAACCAAATAAATAGAATAGTAAATATGTACAAGTAAAATAAATAGAGTAATAAATCTGTACAAACATATACACAGGTGCTGTGGGGAGGGGAAGGAGGTAGGGCGGGGGGGATGAGGAGGAGGAGAGGAAAAAGGGGGGAGTCTGGGAAGGCCTCCTGGAGGAGGTGAGCTCTCTGTAGGGTTTTGAAGGGAGGAAGAGAGCTAGCTTGGCGGATGTGCGGAGGGAGGGCATTCCAGGCCAGGGGGAGGACGTGGGCCGGGGGTCGACGGTGGGACAGGTGAGAACGAGGCACAGTGACAGTACAGACTACCTTACAGTTGGTTCCATCAGATCACAGATTCTAAGCAGACTGATAATCTCCTTCTGCCCTTCTCCTTTGTTTTCCTAAGAAAGTCAGCTAGCAGGCATTCCCACAGCAGGTGTCTCGTTCACCTTTTCTCTCTTTCCAAGACAAGATGAGAGCTAATCGGTGGTCAGAAAGGGATTGGAGGGCTAAGCAGGGGAGGAGCCAATGGAAGAATCTACTCTAGTGGGTCACAAGCAACGTTCTCCAAATTTTCCTGATTATCTGGTGGCAAAATCTGAGCTAAATCAAAGCCTTGCCCTCACCACCATTTTGAGGATGGCCCAAGGATTCTACACACTGAAGGGTTTTCCTTCCTAGGGTCGGTTAATAAATTTCACAACAGGTTAACAAATAAATCACACTTACTATAGGCAGAGCAATGTATTAAGTGCTTGGGAGAGTCTTAATACAACACAACTTAATACAACTTAATACAATAACTTAAAACAACTTGATACAAGTCTTAATGCAACAGATTTAGCAATGTTCCCCGCCCATAATCACATTGCACTCTAGAGGAGGAGACAAACAATATTAATAAGAATTTATAATACATAATTTAAAGATATGTATGTAAGTGCTTTGGGGCTGGGGCGAATGGCAAACGTCCAAGGTCACAGATCCAAATGCATAGTTTCCATAGAAGGGAGATAGAGCCAGGGAAAAGAAGACCTCTTGAAGGAGATGTGACCTTAATTGATGCTTTTAGGTGGGACGAGTGATGGTCTGGTGTTTATGGAAAGGGAGGAAGTGCCAGGCTAGGGGAAGGATGTGGGAAAGGTGTCGACGGCAAGATAGAGGAAATGAGAGTACAGGGAGTAAACTGGTTCTTCAGGAGTACTAAACTCACTGAGCTTAAGAATACCGAAAGGTGGCAATGCCTCTATGAGGGAATAATAATAATAATGGCATTTATTAAGTGCTTACTATGTGCAAAGCACTGTTCTAAGCGCTGGGGAGGTTACAAGGCATCAGGTTGTCCCCCGGGGGGCTCACAGTCTTCATCCCCATTTTACAGATGAGGTATCTGAGGCACAGAGAAGTTAAGTGACTTGCCCAAAGTCACATAGCTGACAAATGGCGGAGCCGGGATTTGAACCCATGACCTCTGACTCCAAAGCCTGGGCTCTTTCCACTGAGCCACGCTGCTTCGGGGCCGCAGGAACGGAGAGAGGGGCTCCTCTTCCAGAGACAGACAAGGTGGAGTTACTGGGAGGGGAAGGCTTGAGGAGGAGATCTAGGGGGGCTGTCGCTGACTCCACTGTTCTGGAGGAGGAGGAGGAGATGCAAGACGAAGAAGAGGAGGAGTAACAGTATTTGTTAAGTACCAACTGTGTAAGAAACATTCTTTCTGGGACTGGGAATAATATGCGAGTGAGAATTAGACCTTGTCCCTGGTCCTCAAGGAGTAGGGTTGGAAGGATTTCCCCCAAAGTGTGAGCCCTGGGCAGCCAGGAATAGTCCAGCCCCTGGGATGCTCGGGATGCTCTCAATTTCTGCATGATGGTAATTGCTGATTCCACAGTGGAACTGGAGAGTGAAAGTCATCAAAGAACAGATTAAGTCTCCTCTTTGAACAGCAGTGGGTCAGTCTCTGCACAATGTCAGGTTAAATGGGCTCCATAATTTACAGCACAGAAAGTAGCTCTAACTGTCAAGCTCCTCGTGGACAAGTATCAAGTCCATCAGCTCTTCTGTACTGTCCCAAGTAGTTGGTACAGTGCTCTGCTTACAGTAAGGGCTTAATCAATCAATCATATTTATTGAGTGCTTACTGTGCTTATGGGTGGATTAATCTCTATTTACTTTTTCAATTGCTAATTGCTTTGTAGGTGGACTGCAGCATGTATAAGAAGTACCCGGTAAATGCCATTCCCTGCCCCATCACTTATTTTCCAGTGTGTGGCAACAATTATATCACCTATGGAAATGAATGCCACCTCTGCTCGGAAAGCTTGTGAGTATGGAGTAGTTTTTTTTGTTGTTGTTTTATTTTTTCTAGTAGGAATGCGTCTCTGAGACAGCCCCTCCTAGCCTAGGGAAACACCTACACTTGTTCCAGCTAGCCAAGAAGACTGATAACTCAGGATTTAAGGCTCTTCTTCCTTCCTCCTAACTTTCCCCCAACCTGTTTGCTCATCCTCCCCTACACTGCATAAAGTCATCAATCGATCAATCAAGTAATGGTATTTATCGAGCATTTACTATGTGCAGAGCACTGTACTAAGTGCTTGGGAGAGTACAGTGGAGATGGTAGACAAGATCCCCCACCCTCAAGAAGCTTACACTCTGATTAATCTTCAGCCTGTGGCTTTCCTGGCCATCATGGCTGAGAGACAGTGTCAGAGAGAACCCGGAGGCATCCGGCCCCGATGTATGTTATTTTCCCCTCGGGGACTGTTTTCCTCAATGTCTGATGCTTCAAGGCCTCCTCTCTAGGTTTTCAGTGATTCATTCACTCATCCAATCGTATTTATTGAGCGCTTACTGTGTGCCAAGCACTGTACTAAGTGCTCGGGAAAGTACAGTTCAACAACAAACAGACCATTTCCTGCCCACAGCGAGCTCACAGTCTCAGTGGGGTTACTTTATGGCTGAACATCGGATCAGTCAATCAATTGTATTTATTGAGTGCTTACTGTGTGCAGAGCACTGTATTAAGTGCTCGGGAAAGTACAATACGACAATAAACAGGCACATTCCCCTGCCACAGTGAGCTTATAGAGCTTAAGGTCTTTCCTGACTGTATCGCTTCCACCTACAGAGCCTGAATAAGGCTCAAAACAAGGAAATCTTGGTGATTTTTCCGTGTCACGAAAAAAAGGCCTTTGAGCTGCTGGTCTCTGTCAGAAGACACCCCGCTCAGACCACCCATCTCTGTGAGGCTGCCAGTTACCTTGTTGAAGATAGGCTCGTCAGGGAAAGGAATCCCGGCTCCACCACATGTCTGTTGTGTGACCTTGGGCAAGTCACTTAACTTCTCTGAGCCTCAATTCCCTCATCTGTAAAATGGGGATGAAGACTGTGAGCCCCACGAGGGACAACCTGATCACCCTGTATCCCCCCCAGAGCTTAGAACAGTGCTTTTCACGTAGTAAGCACTTAACAAATGCCATCATTAATGGAAAGGAAGTTGCGTTTCTATGATTAGAGTAATAACCTCAATGTTATTTGCTGTTCCCATTTCTATGATTAGAGTAATAACCTCAATGTTATTTGCTGTTCCCATGGTTTCGTGTTTAGGAAAAGTAAGGGAAAAATTCAATTTCTGCACGATGGTAATTGCTGATTCCGCAGTGGAACTGGAGAGTGAAAGTCATCGTCATCAGAGAACAGATTAAGTCTTCTCTTTGCACAGCAGTGGGTCAGTCTCGGCACAATGTCAAGTTAAATGGGCTCCATAATTTACAGCACAGAAAATAGCTCTAGCCGTCAAGCTCCTCGTGGATGAGTATCAAGTCTATCAGCTCTTCTGTACCGTCCCAAGTAGTTGGTACAGTGCTCTGCATACAGTAAGGGCTTAATAAATGCTATGGGTGGATTAATCTCTGTTTACTTTTTCAAGAAAGCAACCACTTTAGGTTCCTCTGCTTTCTTTAGGCCTGGTCTGTTTTTGTCCGATGCTGTTGAATGACACCAAGGACACATCTCTCCCAGAACACCACACCTCCATCCGCAATCGTTTTGGTAGTGGATCCATAGGGTTTTCTCGCTAAAAATCCAGAAGTGGTTTACCATTGCCTCCTTCCGCTTGAATCTTCCCCCTCGATTCTCTCCCATGCCGCTGCTGCCCATCACGGTTGAGTTTTGACTTGTAGCCTTCCACTCTCTAGCCACTGCCCAAGCTAGGAATGGAATGGATAGACCTCTGCTTGCCTCTCCCTGTTGTAGTCGTAACTGGGAGAGGACTGGAAACTCTCCAGGTGCCACCCTGAGAGGGGCTTAGGCCCGGTATAGAGGACTAAATTATTGGTTATCAAGCCCAGAGCAGTGCGTTATCAAAGGCAAACATTAAGGAACATCAAACTTCCAGTGTTAACATCCCAGGAGCCCCAACGCTTTTGGGGCGTCAGGAGGCCGAGTTCTGAAAATGAATGTTTAGAGAAGCAGCGTGGCTCAGTGGAAAGAGCCCCGGCTTTGGAATCAGAGGTCATGGGTTCAAATCCTGGCTCTGCTAATTGCCAGTTGTGTGACTTTGGGCAAGTCACTTAATCAATCAATCAATCAATCTTATTTATTGAGCGCTTACCGTATGCAGAGCGCTGTACTAAGCACTTGGGAAGTACAAGTTGGCAACATATAGAGACGGTCCCTACCCAACAGTGGGCTCACAGTCTAGAACTTCTCTGTGCCTCAGTTACGTTATCTGTAAAATGGGGATTAAGACTGTGAGCCCCACGTGGGACAATCTGATCGCCTTGTAACCTCCCCAGCACTTAGAACAGTACTTTGCACATAGTAAGTGCTTAATAAATGCCATCATCATCATTATTAGTAGTAGTGATACCCAGCAAGCCACAGCATACCTTACGTTTCTTGACTCCCCCTTTAACCCTTCCTCCTCTACGTGACAGGCTACAGTGTCCAGAATTTTTCGAACAGGCTCCAGACTACATTACCTTAACAAATAAATAAGAATTAATCATCATGGCATTTGTTAAGTGCTTACTATGATAATAATAATAATAATAATGGCATTTATTAAGTGCTTACTATGTGCAAAACACTGTTCTAAGTGCTGGGAAGGTTACAAGGTGATCAGGTTGTCCCACGTGGGGCTCACAGTCTTAATTCCCATTTTGCAGATGAGGGAACTGAGGCCCAGATAAGTTAAGTGACTTGCCTAAAGTCACACAGTGGACAATTGGCGCAGTCAGGATTTGAACCCATGACCTCTGACTCCAAAGCCCGAGCTCTTTCCACTGAGCCATGTGCCAGGCACTGTACTAAGAGCTGGGATGGACCCCAGCAAATCAGGTTGGACACAGTCCCTGTCCCACTTGAGGCTCACAGTCTCAATCCTCATTTTATAGATGAGGTAACTGAGGCACAGAAAAGTGAAGTGACTTGCCCACGGTCACACAGCAGACAAGTGGAGGAGCTGGGATTAGAACCCATGACCTTTGGATTCCCAGGCCCTTGCATGCTCTCTCCACAAAGTCAATCGTTTCTCCAAAATAAATTAAAAAGTTGGAGAGCAGAGAATTTCACTAGCTGGAGTTCCAGTTAACATGTGGTTATATGTATATGAGAAGCAGCGTGGCCCAGTAGAAAGAGCACGGGCTTGGGAGTCAGAGGTCATGGGTTCTAATCCTGACTCCACCACATGACTGCTGGGTGACCTTGGGCAAGTCACTTAACTTCTCTGTGCCTCAGTTACCTCATCTGTAAAATGAGGATTGAGATTGTGAGCCCCACGTGGGACAGGGACTGTGTCCAACCTGATTTCCTTGGGTCCATCCCAGATCTTAGTACAGTGCCTGGCACATAGTAAGCGCTTAACAAATACCATGTAGAGAGTCTAGAAGGGGGATGACAGACAACAAAACAAAGCATGTAGACAGGTGTCAAAACCATCAGAATAAATATAATTATATTTTATATAATATAATATATTATATAAATGTATAAATATATATATTAAGGCATCTATACACTTTCCACTAATCCCAGCTCTGTTACTCGGCAGCTCTGTGACTTTGGGCAAGTCATTTAACTTCTCTGGGCCTCAGTTACCTCATCTGTAAAATGGGGATGAAGACTTGTATCTACCCCAGCGCTTAGAACAGTGCTTGACACATAGTAAGTCCTTAACAAATCCCATCATTATTATTATTATCATTATTATTATTTGCTACGCACCCCAACCTCAGTCCCACGGCAGTTATGTACACATCTTTAAATTATATATTTTAAATTACTTATTCATTTATATTAATGTCTGTCTTCCCCTCTAGACTATAAGCTTGCTCTGGGCAGGGGCCATGTCTGCTAATTCTCTTGTATGGTACTCTCCCAAGGGCTCTGCACACAGTAAGTGCTCAATTGATACCAGTGATTGATGAATTGATCAGCAATGGAGGAGATGTGCCTTCAATAAGGCTTTGAAGGTGGGGAGAGTCATTGTTTTTTGGCCCTGAAAAGGGAGGGTGTCCCAGGCCAGAAGCAGGACGTGGGTGAGAGGTTGGGAGGTGAGGTAGATAATAATGATAATAATAATAATAATAATAATAATAATAATAATAATAATAATGGCATTTATTAAGCGCTTACTATGTGCAAAGCACTGTTCTAAGCGCTGGGGAGGTTACAAGGTGATCAGGCTGTCCCACGGGGGGCTCACAGTCTTCCTCCCCATTTTCCAGATGAGGTAACTGAGGCACAGAGAAGTTAAGTGACTTGAGATGGAGTTACAGTGACTAGGTGCAAATCACAGAAAAGGACCTGGGACCATAAGCTCCTTGGGGACAGGGCCATGTCTCTATCTGTTGCCGAATTGTACTTTCCAAGCGCTTAGTACAGTGCTCTGCACACAGTAAGTGCTCAATAAATACGATTGAATGAATGAATGAAAGTCTACCAAATCTGTTCTATTGTACTCTCTCAACCACTTAGTAAGTGCTCTGCACACAGTAAGCGCTCAATAAATACGATTGAATGAATGAATGAATGTCTACCAAATCTGTTCTATTGTACTCTCCCAACAACTTAGTACAGTGCTCTGCACACAGTAAGCACTCAATAAATACCCCTGATTGATTGGATGAGCTCTTTCTCCCTCTGGATCATCTATTCATTCATGACAAGCAATAGGCATCCTTTTGAAGAAGAGGTACAGGCTTGTAGGATGGAAAATACTTTTATGGTATTTGTTAACTACTTACTATGCGTCAGGAACACTCTTCTAAGCACTGGGGTAGAGGCAAGCTAATCGGGCTGGACAAAGTCCTTATTCCACATGAGGTTCACAGTCTAAGTAGAGGGAGAATAGTTACTGGAGCCCCATTTTGCGGTTGAGGAAACTGTGGCACAGAGCAGTCGAGTGACTTGCCCAAGGTCACATGGCAGGCAAAGCGCCAAAGCTGGATTAGAACCCAGGCCCTCTTACTCCTAGACCTGGGCTCTTTCTTCAGGCCTGGGCCACTCTGCTTGACGGACAGCAGCGTGGCTCAGTGGAAAGAGCCCGGGCTTGGGAGTCAGAGGCCGTGGGTTTGAATCCCGGCTCCGCCACTTTGGGCAAGTCACATCACTTCTCTGTGCCTCAGTTACCTCCTCTGGAAAATGGGGGTTAATAATAATAATAATATTGATGGCATTTAAGTGTTTACTACTTGCAAAGCACTGTTCTAAGCACTGGGGAGGATACAAGGTGATCAGGTTGTCCCACGTGGGGCTCACAGTCTCAATCCCCATTCTACAGATGAGGTAGCTGAGGCACAGAGAAGTTAAGTGACTTGCCCAAGGTCACACAGCTGACAACTGGCAGAGCCGGGACTTGAACCCATGACCTCTGACTCCCAAGCACGTGTTCTTCCCACTGAGCCACGCTGCTAAGATTGTGAGCTCCGCCTGGGAGTTATGTTGCCAACTTGTACTTCCCAAGCTCTTAGTACAGTGTTCTGTATACAGTAAGCGCTCAATAAATATGATTGAATGAATAACCTTGTATCTCTCCCAGAGCTTAGAACAGTGCTTGGCACATAGTAAGCACTTAACAAATACCATTATTATTATTATTATTATTATTATTATTATTATAATTCACCAGTCTGAAAATGTGGATGAGCTCCCAGGCTGAGCCCCCCCATCCCTCTCCCCCTCCTCCCCCTCCCCCACGCCTTACCTCCTTCCACTCCCCACAGCACCTGTATATATGTATATATGTTTGTACATATTTATTCTATTTATTTTATTTTGTTAATACGTTTTGTTTTGTTGTCTGTCTCCCCCTTCTAGACTGTGAGCCCGCTGTTGGGTAGGGACCATCTCTATATGTTGCCGACTTGTACTTCCCAAGGGCTTAGTACGGTGCTCTGCATACAGTAAGCGCTCAATAAATACGATTGAATGAATAACCTTGTATCTCTCCCAGAGCTTAGAACAGTGCTTGGCACATAGTAAGCACTTAACAAATACCATTATCATTATTATTATTATTATAATTCACCAGTCTGAAAATGTGGATGAGCTCCCAGACTGAGCCCCTGCTTCCTCTCCCCTTCCTCCCCTCCCCATCCCCGCCACTGCCTTACCTCCTTCCCCTCCCCACAGCACCTGTATATATGTATATATGTTTGTACATATTTATTACTCTATTTTATTTGTACATATTTATTCTATTTATTTTATTTTGTTAATACGTTTTGTTTTGTTGTCCATCTCCCCCTTCTAGACTGTGAGCCCGCTGTTGGGTAGGGACCGTCTCTATATGTTGCCGACTTGTACTTCCCAAGCGCTTAGTACAGTGCTCTGCATACAGTAAGCGCTCAATAAATACGATTGAATGAATAACCTTGTATCTCCCCCAGAGCTTAGAACAATGCTTGGCACATAGTAAGCACTTAACAAATACCACTATCATTATTATTATTATTATAATTCACCAGTCTGAAAATGTGGATGAGCTCCCAGGCTGAGCCCCGCCATTCCTCTCCCCCTCCTCCCTCTCCCTCCTTCCCCTCCCCACAGCACCTGTATATATGTATATATGTTTGTACATATTTATTACTCTATTTATTTTATTTGTACATATTTATTCTATTTATTTTATTTTGTTAATACGTTTTGTTTTGTTGTCCGTCTCCCCCTTCTAGACTGTGAGCCCGCTGTTGGGTAGGGACCGTCTCTATATGTTGCCGACTTGTACTTCCCAAGCGCTTAGTACGGTGCTCTGCATACAGTAAGCGCTCAATAAATACGATTGAATGAATAACCTTGTATCTCCCCCAGAGCTTAGAACAGTGCTTGGCACATAGTAAGCGCTTAACAAATACCATTATTATTATTATTATTATTATTATTATTATTATTATTATTATTATTATTCACCAGTCTGAAAATGTGGATGAGCTCCCAGACTGAACCCCTGCTTCCTCTCCCCCTCCTCCCCTCCCCATCCCCCCGCCGTTCCTCCTTCCCCTCCCCACAGCACCTGTATATATGTATATATGTTTGTACATATTTATTACTCTATTTATTTTATTTGTACATATTTGTTCTATTTATTTTATTTTGTTAATATGTTTTGTTTTGTTGCCCGTCTCCCCCTTCTAGACTGTGAGCCCGCTGTTGGGTAGGGACCGTCTCTATATGTTGCCAACTTGTACTTCCCAAGCGCTTAGTCCAGTGCTCTGCACACAGTAAGCGCTCAATAAATACGATCGAATGAATGAACGAATGGATGGATGTGGAGTCCCTGACAGTGATGGACATGAGCTGTGAGTAACCATGGGAACCCAGAGATTGACAGCCTATACCCCTGCCTAACCTTGTCCATAGTAACAGACCACATTGGGAAGCAGCCTGGTCTATAATATAGAGCATGGGTTGGGGGTCAGAAGACCTGGGTTCGAATCCCAGTTGGACTACTTAATAATAATAACAATAATGGTATTTGTTAAGAGTTTACTTTGTGCCAAACACTGTACTAAGCAGCAGGGTGGAAACAAGCTCATCAGGTTGGATGTGGTCCCTGTCCCACACGGGATTTACAGTCTCCATCCCTATTTTACAGATAAGGTAACTGAGGCAGAGAGAAGTGAAGTGACTTGCCCCAGATCACACGGCAGACAACTGGGGGAGCCAGGATTAGAACCCATGACCTTCTGACTCCCAGGATCGTGTTCTACGTGTTACAATGCTTAGAACAGTGCTTTCCACATAGTAAGCGTTTACTAAATGCCATCATTATTATTATTATTATTACAACATGCTGCTTCTCTGCTTTACATTTGACTGCAGTATGACCTGGGGCAAGTCACTTCACTTCTCTATGCCTCAGTTACCCCAGCTGTTAAATGGGGATTAAGACTGTGAGCCCTTTGCAGGACATAGACTGCTTGTATCTATCCCAGTGCTCAGTACAGTGCCTGGCACACAATAGGTGGGGAATAAATACTATTTTTTTAAAATAGTAGTATTCTCCTGGTAAACGGGCCGGAATCGTAGCTACCGGAGATCAACAACTGCTCTCACCGTGACTCACTACCTGCAGGGGTGTGACATGGTAGAAGAGTTAAGTAGCCAAGCAGGAAAGGACACCTTTTGGGGTTCGGGGCTCTTCCTTCCAAAATCTTACGGCCTGGCCGAGCAGGGCTATCCCCTGCCTGCCATCGGCGGGCAAGGAGCGGACTTCCCCCTTTTTCATTCATTTCATTCATTAATCGTATTTATTGAGCGCTTACTGTGTGCAGAGCACTGTACTAAGTGCTTGGGAAGTACAAATTGGCAACATATAGAGACGGTCCCTACCCAACAGCAGGCTCACAATCTAGAAGGCTGGTGGCCGTGAGTCCGCAGGGGCGGGAAAATCAATCAATCAATCAATCAATCATATTTATTGAGCGCTTACTATGTGCAGAGCACTGTACTAAGCGCTTGGGAAGTACAAATTGGCAACATATAGAGACAGTCCCTACCCAACATTGGGCTCACAGTCTAAAATGGGGAGGGGGAGGAAAAGGCTTGGGATCTGCTGTCCCTCCCACACGGGCGGAGGCGGGTCGGTGGTGTGCTCACCACCCATCGGATAGGCCGCTCCTGCCGGCGCTGCCACAAAATGATAATCATAATTGTGCTATTTGTTAAGCGCTTATTAGCTGCCGGTCCCCGGATTAATCGCCGGGCTGGATCCAAACCAATTACGTTGGACACGGTCCCTGTCCCACGTTGGGCTCATAGTCTTAATCATCATAGACTGTGACTTTCTAGACTGTGAGCCCACTGTTGGGTAGGGACCATATCTATATGTTACCAACCTGTACTTCCCAAGCGCTTAGTCCAGTGCTCTGCACGCAGTAAGCGCTCAATAAATACCATTGAATGAATGAATGAATGAATCAGTTTACAGATGAGGACCAGAGAAGTGAAGTGACTTGCCCAAGGTCACCCACCGATTAGAACCGATGACCTCTGACTCAATAATAATAATAATAATAATAATAATAATAATAATGATGGCATATGTTAAGTGCAACCTACGTGCAAAGCACTGCTCTAAGTGCTGGGGAGGATACAAGGTGATCAGGTTTTCCCACGTGGGGCTCACAGTCTTAATCCCCATTTTACAGATGAGGTAACCGAGGCACGGAGAAGCCAGGTGACTTGACCAAAGTCACCTAGCTGACATATCTATTCTATTTTATTTTGTAGTATGTTTGGTTTTGTCTCCCCCTTTTAGACTGGGAGCCCACTGTTGGGTAGGGACCATCTCTATATGTTGCCAACTTGTACTTCCCAAGCGCTTAGTACAGTGCTCTGCACACAGTAAGCGCTCAATAAATACGATTGATGAATTGGCGGAGCGGGGATTTGAACCCATGACCTCTGACTCCCAAGCCCGGGCTCTTTCCATCGAGCCAAGCTGCTTCTCTACTACACCATGCTACTTCCCTATTTTTCACTCTAATTTGCCTATTTTCTGAATGGCCATTCTCGGATTTTTTTTCTTTTACCAAAGCTGAGTTCCAACCCACCTGCTTTCCTTCCAACCCGGGAGAGTAGAGAGTATGCTACTGTAAACTCGTTATGGGCGTGGAACGGGTCTGCCGATTCTGTTGCATTGTACTCTTCAAGCGCTTAGTACAGTGCTCTGCACATAGTAAGCGCTCAATCAATACCATTGATTGATTGATTACTTTTGATTTTCCAGTAAGCTCTTTCAACTCAACAGACTGAGAAGCTTAGTACAGTGTTCTGCACACGGTAAGCGCTCAATAAATACGATTGATGATGATTGAGAAGTAACATGGCCCAGTGGATTGAGCATGAGCCTGGGAGGACCTGAGTTCTAATCCCCCACCTGCCACTTCATCATCATCATCAATCGTATTTATTGAGCGCTTACTATGTGCACAGCACTGTACTAAGCGCTTGGGAAGTACAAATTGGCAACACTTGTCCTCTGTGTGACTTTGGGCGAGTCACTTCACTTCAGTTTGGCGTAGTGGAGAGCGCCCAGGCCTGGGAATCAGAAGGACCGCTTAACAAACACCACAGTAAGTGCTCAGTAAATATCCTGTTGACGCAACTGAAAACGTGCTTTCTTCCAAAGCCACCTGAGTGTCAAATCACCAGCAGCTTTGATTTTCTACAGCTTGATTAAGTATTTGAAAATGTCATATACATGTTGCCAACTTGTACTTCCCTCTGAGACTGTGAGGCCGTTGTTGGGTAGGGACCGTCTCTATATGTTGCCGATTTGTATTTCCCAAGCGCTTAGTACGGTACTCTGCATACAGTAAGCTCTCGATAAATACGATTGAATGAATGAATATTTATTGAGCACTTACTGTGTGCAGAACACTGCACTAAGCGCTTGGAAAGTACAATTTGGCACCAGATAGAGACAATCTCTGCCCAACAACGGGTTCACAGTCTAGAAGGGGGGAGACAGACAACCAAACAAAACAAGTAGACAGGCATCAATAGAAATAAATAGAATTATAGATCTATACACATCATTAATAAAATAAAAAGAATAATAAATACATATGTATATACACAAATGCAGTGGAGCAGGGAGGGGGGGTAGAGCAGAGGGAGGGAGGGTTGAGCCCAGAATGAGTTTACAGTCTAGTGGGGGATTAAGACTATGAGCAACCTGATTAGCTTGTATCTACCCCAGCGTTTAGCACAGTGTCCGGCATAGAGTTAAGCACGTTTAACAAATACCATTAAAAACCAAAACAGGTTACGAATATCAACTGAACCTTCAGAGACCATCACTAAGGCACGCACCCAGGAAGATATGCCAATGATCTGAACTCCCAAGATTATAGACCGATAATCCAGTTCTGAAGACCATTAGGCAACCCAAGCTGAAACTTCATCCGAGCTGATAACTTAATTGCCGACACAGAACTGACTATTGTCAACAAACTCAATTACACAGGCAGCACACTGTCCAGTGATGAAATAGCAGATGAGGAAGTAGAAATCCAATAAAGAAGACCAGAATCTCCTATACAAAATAACAATTATGAGCTAATCGGGGTGTTTGTTAAGCGCTTACTAGGTTTCGAGGGCCGAGGTAGAAACCAGGTTATCAGGTTGGTCGCGGTGCCCGGCCCACGTAGGGTTCACGGTAGGTAGGAGAGAGTAGGATTTAATCCCCATTTTACGGATGAGGAAACTAAGGCACGGAGAAGTCTGTGGAACCACCAGTGGTGTTTTTAGATTGTGACCTCCTCCTAAATCCCGTGATTGTGTCCAATTCCCAACTGTGAATTCTTTCCGGGTGCTTAATACACAGTCAGGGCTTAATAAGTACTACTGCTACTACTACAAATACTACTACTATTACTATTAAAGTCTTCCTGAAAGCCTGCTTTATCAAGGAAGCATTCTGCGATTAATCCACTTCCATCAGGTCATGGCAATTTACCCGCCATCTTTAGCACTTTTGTTTAATCTAGCACACGCTTACATCTGAGTTTATGTGCGCTACTGATTTTCTCACTTATTCACCGTTCTGTACTTCCGGAGTTAGCGTTTGTTGTAACCTGTCACCTTGTAAACCAGAGGTCATGGGTTCAAATCCCGGCTCCGCCAATTAGCTGTGTGACTTTGGGCAAGTCACTTAACTTCTCTGGGCCTCAGTTACCTCATCTGTAAAATGGGGATGAAGACTGTGAGCCCCCCGTGGGAAAACCTGATCACCTTGTAACCTCTCCAGCGCTTAGAACAGTGCTTTGCACATAGTAAGCGCTTAATAAATGCCATTATTATTATTATTATTATTATTATTATTATTGTAAGCGCCCCAGTGCTTAGAACAGTGCACTGCACATAGTAAGCGCTTAATAAATGCCATTATTATTATTATTGTATTTTTTTTCCCATTTCCAACATTAGTAAATAATTTCTGTCTGCTGGTCTCCCCTACTAGCTTGTTTGCTCTTTGAGGTCAGGGTTGAGTCTTAAATGCCATTATTGTTATTATTGTATTGTTTTTTTCCCATTTCCAACATTCGTAAATAATTTCTGTCTGCTGGTCTCCCCCACTAGCTTGTTTGCTCTTTGAGGACAGGGTTGAGTCTTAAATGCCATTATTGTTATTATTGTATTTTTTTTTCCCGTTTCCAACATTCGTAAATAATTTCTGTCTGCTGGTCTCCCCCACTAGCTCGTTTGCTCTTTGAGGTCAGGGTTGAGTCTTTTCCTTTTATTGTACGCTCCCAAACACTGAGTGCACTGCTCTGTCCATACTACCTACTCAGTAAATACTGTTGCTTCGTTGACTGGCGTACAACGCTTTGCGGTCTCTTATGTTGCCGACTTGTACTTCCCAAGCGCCTAGTCCAGTGCTCTGCACACAGTAAGCGCTCAGTAAATACGATTGATTGATTGATTGATTCTAAGATCGTGAGGCCTGGACTCACCTTGACATGCCCTCTGGCTTCTGGACATTTCCAACAGCATCCCTCCTGGCCCGTACTCAATACCAAGTAGTAAAACGGGATGGCGAACGATAGCCTGGTGGAAAAAGAACAGCCCTGGGAATCAAGAGGACCTGGGTTCCAATCCTGGCTCTACTACTTGTCTACTGGGAGACCCTGGGCAAGTCCCTTCACCTTCTCGGTGCTTCTGTTACCTCATCTGTAAAATGGCGATTAAGATGGTGAGCCCCATATGGGGCTGATTATTTGTACCGTGAGCTCCATGTGGATTATCTTGTATCTACCCCAGCACTTAGTACAGTGTCTGGCAAATAATAACGATAATAATGATGGTATTTCACAGTCTTAATCCCCATTTCACAGATGAGGTAACTGAGGCACAGAGAAGTTAAGTGAATTGCCCAAGGCCACACAGTAGACAAGTGGTGGAATGGAGATTAAAGCCCATGACCTTCTGATTCCCAGGCCCGTGCTCTATCTGCTATGCCATACTGCTTCCTCAGTGGTATTTGTTAAGCGCTCACTATGTGCCAAGTGCTGTTCTAAGCTCTGGGTAGATACAAGGTAATGAGGTTGTCCCACATGATGCTCACAGTCTTAATCCCCATTTTACCGATGAGGTAACTGAGGCACAGAGAAGTTAAGTGACTTGTCCAAAGGTTACAAAGCAAATAATAAGCACTTAAAAAATGCCATAATAAGCGGACAAACAAAAAACCCGAAGAAAATGAAATCCTAAAACAAAAGTCCTAACAATGAAGATATGTTCACCTTAACCCAACTTCACTGAATGGAACTTGTGAGGAGAATGGATTCATTCATTCAATCGTATTTATTGAGCACTTACTGTGTGCAGAGCACTGTACTAAGCGCTTGGGAAGTACAAGTCGGCAACATAGAGAGACGGTCCCTACCCAACAACGGGTTCACGGTCTAGAAGGGGGAGACAGACAAGACTGCCCAAACAGCTGTCATGGTTCGTTAACACGGGGCAACCATGTCAGCTGGAAAAGCAGCATGACCTGGTGGATAGAGCAGGGACTTGGGAGTCAGAAGGACCTGGGTTCTAATCCCTGCTCTGCTGCTTGCCCGCTGTGTGACTTTGGGCAAATCACTTCACTTCTCTGGGCCTCAGTCACCTCATCTGGAAAATGGGGATGAAGCCTGTCAGCCCTTTGTGGGACAGGGACTATATTCAATCCAATTACCTCATACTGTGAGCCCGTTGATGGGCAGGGACCATCTCTCTATGTTGCCGACTTGTACTTCTCAAGCGTTCAGTTCAGTGCTCTGCACACAATAAGTGCTCAATAAATACGATTGAATGAATGAATCTACCCCGGTATTTAGTAAGGTACCTGCAACAGAGAAAGTGCTTAACAAATGCCATAATTATTATCACTAATAATAATAACTACCCGAAGCAAAGGGGACATGACTTTAAGGCAAGCAGTAAGGTGGTTGGACATGCCTTTTCTCCCTTGACCACGGGGATCTGAGCAATTCTCAGCCAGATGGTCGGGGCCAGAAAAAGTGCACATCTGAATTTTCACGGACAAACTCCCTCAGAGACGCACCCGGCTTCCATCTCGCCATCAGTAGTGAAAACCAAAGAACAACTCACCCGCTACGAAATCTGGGAGCCGTGATAATAATGATAATAATAATGATAGCATTTGTTAAGCGCTTACTATGTGCAAAGCACTGTTCTAAGTGCTGGGGGAGATACAAGGCGATCAGGTTGTCCCACGCGGGGCTCACAGTCTTAATCCCCATTTTACAGATGAGGGAACTGAGGCTCAGAGAAGTTAAGTGACTTGCTCAAGGTCACACAGCAGACATGTGGTGGAGCCGGGATTCGAATTCACGACCTCCAAAGCCCGGGCTCTTTCCACTGAACCACGCTGCTTCCCTAGAAAACAGATCAGCTTTTCATGCACCGCAATTAAAAAGGAATGGCTTCTTTCGAGCCGGAGCTTGGAAAGGATCGTCAGCCATAGAGACAAAAAAGAAGTCTGTGCCAAACACTGAAATCATCAGATACTTCATGACACTCAGGAGCGATCTTGGTAAATCAGGTTTCTTAAACCTACATCATCCTCCTCGGCTCTAAACACACCCAGAAGGGGTCTCTTCTTTGAATGGGTAAGAAGCAGTGTGGACTAATGGATAGAGCCCGGATCTTGGAATCAGGAGGACCTGGGTTCTAATGCCGCTTCTGCCATTTGTCTGCTGTGTGACCTTGGACAAGCCACTTCACTTCTCTGTGCTTGTTACCTTCTCTGTAAAATGGGGATTAAGACTGTGACCCCTATGTGGGACACGGACCGCGTCCAACCCGATCAGCTTATATCCAAGATCAGCTTATGTCTTAGAGAAGCAGTGGAAAAAGCCCGGGCTTTGGAGTCAGAGGTCATGGGTTCAAATCCCAACTCCGCCAATTGTGAGCTGTGTGACTTTGGGCAAGTCACTTAACTTCTCTGTGCCTCAGTTACCTCATCTGAAAATGGGGATTAAGACTATGAGCCTCCCGTGGGACAACCTGATCACCTTGTAACCTCCCCAGCGCTTAGAACAGTGCTTTGCACATAGTAAGTGCTTAATAAATGCCATTATTATTATTACCCCAGTGCTTAGTATGGTGCCTGGCACGTAGTAAGTGCTTAACAAGTACCATAAAAATAAAAAAAAACCATAGCCCTCACTGCCAAACGACGACCTTCGGGAGAGCTCTGGTCTAGTGAGATAAAATCTTCGAGCCTTTCCGGATCCTGATGTCAGCAGGAAAGGAGGATCAACTGTCTCAGCCTCCAGCTGTTTTGGGGAGTTTCCCTGTAGTTAAAATCATAATGTCCACCAGACAGGTGGCCCAATTTAAAATCTTATTGCATTCATGATGCTTTTCTCTGGCTCGGCAACTTAAAATTGATGGAAGGGATGCGGTGGTTCAGTCAGAAGAGTCGGGAGCGTAGTCCTTGGCTATGAAAGGGACTTTCCGTGACTCATCCCCAGCGAACAACAGGGGCTGTAACTCCTCCACCTTGAGAGATCTTCCTTAATGAGGCACTGGCCGAGGTAAATCGAAGGTTGGGAGCTTTACTACTCCCTGAATGGAGGGGTTTTCCCGGGTTGTGAAGAAGCTCTTCGAGCCTGCTTTTCATGATTGTGCTTTGTTGAGTAAGGCTATTCGCGGCCTCTTCCACGGCAGTGTCATCTTGGTTACTTCTGTGCTGTCCCACGATGCAGGCTATTGCTGACAACAGCACTTCAGAAAGCGATCAAACTGTGGACCTGAGGTGAGAAAAGCAAAAGTCAAAGAGGAGTTCAGAATCCTAGATCTGAAAGGCACTCTGAGAATCATTCATCCATTCAATTCAATCGTATTTATCGATTACTGTGTGCAATAAGTACTGTGCTAAGAGCTTAAGCACTGTACTAATCATCTGGCCCAGCCTCCGGCCTCCAGGCACAAAAACACCTAAACTATGCAATCAATCAATCATATTTATGGCACATTTACGATAGGCAGAGCACTGTACTAAGCACTTGTAGAGTACAACATAACAGAGCTGGTAGACTCATTCCAGGCCCACAACAAGCTTACAGTCAGGAGGGGGAGACAGCCATTAATATAAATAAATGAATTTCGGATACGCACCTAAGTGCTGTGGGGCTGAGGAAGGAGTGAATAAAGGTTGCAAACCAAATTCAAGAGCTACACAGAAGGGAGTGGGAGAAGAAGAAATGAGGGCTTAGTCGGGGAAGCTGTGACTATGGGCAAATCACTCAACTTCTCTGGGCCTCAGTTATCTCATCTGTAAAATGGGGTTGAAGACTGTAAGCCCCACGTGGGACAACCTGATTACCTTGTGTTTACCCCAGTGCTTAAAACAGTGCTTGGCACATAGTAAGTGCTTAACAAATACCATCATTACTATCATCATTATTATTATTAAATAAGGGACTGTCTATTCTCCATAAAGCTCCTCAGAGATGATGAGTCCACAGTTTCAACAAGGAACCCATTCCACTGCTCTATCCCTCTCATAAATCACCCGCTTTAGTGAAAACTCTCCTGTTTTGTTTTGTTGCCTGTCTCCCCCTTCTAGACTGTGAGCCCGTTGTTGGGTAGGGATCGTCTCTCTATGTAGCCGACTTGTACCTCCCAAGAGCTCAGTACAGTGTTTCGCACACAGTAAGTGCTCAATAAATATGTTCAAATGAATGAATACTGTCACTGAACCTGTTTTCCTTGGGCTTGAACTCCAGTGGATGCTAAACAATTCATCAACATCGATCTCTCCGTAGCCTGGGATCTGGTTATTATGTCACCCCTAAACCTTCCTTTCTCCAAGATGATTCTCTTCAGCTTTCCCTCAGAACCTCTCAGTCTGTGCACTTTTGAAAAAGCCGTTGGCCCGCAGGAAGGTCAAGTGGCAGACTCTGACGTGGAGTGATTGGGAAAACCCCTTGCTTGTATGGTGGTAGGGGAAAAGAGGCATGTGTGATTCAGGCAAGGGAGGTGGGTAGGAGTCTATTACTCTATTTATTTATTTATTACTCTATTTATTTATTATTACTCTATTTATTTTACTTGTACATATCTATTCTATTTATTTTATTTTGTTAATATGTTTTGTTTTGTTCTCTATCTCCCCCTTCTAGACTGTGAGACCACTGTTGGGTAGGGACCGTCTCTATATGTTGCCAACTTGTACTTCCCAAGGGCTTAGTACAGTGCTCTGCACACAGTAAGCGCTCGATAAATACTATTAATTGATTGATTGAGTCAAGCAACAGGAACCACTCGTATCCCACCTCTGTGTTTCGGGAGGACCCGAGGGGAGGCGTGGGGAATGACACACTTTTTACTTCCTCTTCCTTCCTCTCTCATGCTCTCCTTTCCTCATCTTCCTTCCTCTTCCAATCCTTGCCTCTTTCCCTTCCATCCCTCCTCCACTCCTTCCTGCCTTTCCCCTCTAGACCATAAGCTCGTGGTGCACGAGGAATGTGTCTACCGACTCTGTTGTACTGTAGTCTCCCAAGCGCTTAGTACAGTGCTCCGCACACAGTAAGTGCTGAATAAATACCGCTGATTGATTGATTCCTTTTCCTCACAGCTCTGCTGTCAAGTTCATCCTCAACCCCCAAATGGAAAGTTAGCCTTCCTGATTGAGATAGGTGTAGCCATAAACCATGGAAGAAGGCAGGAGGATAATACTAATACTAATACTAATAATAGTAATGGTATTTGTTAATTGCTTAGTATATGTCAAGCACTTTTCTAAGTGCTGGGATAGATACAGGTTAATCAGGTTGGACACAGTCCCTGTCTCACATGGGGCTCACACAGTCTTAATCCCCATTTTACCTCAACGCCCAAATGGAAAGTTAGCCTTCCTGATTGAGATAGGTGTAGGGGCTGAAGTGTTCCTAGCCATAAACTGTGGAAGAAGGCAGGAGGATAATAATAATACTAATACTAATAATAGTAATGGTATTTGTTATTTGCTTACTATATGTCAAGCACTTTTCTAAGTGCTGGGATAGATACAGGTTAATCAGGTTGGACACAGTCCCTGTCTCACATGGGGCTCACACAGTCTTAATCCCCATTTTACCTCAACCCCCAAATGGAAAGTTAGCCTTCCTGATTGAGACAGGTGAAGGGGCTGCAGTATTCCCTAGCCATAAACCGTGGAAGAAGGCAGGAGGATAATACTAATACTAATAATAGTAATGGTATTTGTTAATTGTTTACTATATGTCAAACACTTTTCTAAGTGCTGGGATAGATACAGGTTAATCAGGTTGGACACAGTCCCTGTCTCACATGGGGCTCACACAGTCTTAATCCCCATTTTACAGAGGAGGTAAATGAGGCACAGAGAAGCAAAGTGACTCGCCCAAGGTTACCCAGCAGACAAGTGGCAGAACTGGGGTTAGAACCCAGGTCCTTCTGAATACCAAGTCTGTGCTCTTTCCACCAGGCCACGCTGCTTCGGCAAGGCATCCTGCCACTGGCCAGTCCTGGTTTTGATCTCAGATCATTAATAGAGCAGTGGTATTTATTGAGTGCTTCCCGTGTGTGTAAAGCACTGTACTAAGTGCTTGGGAGGGCAGAGTCCAACAGAGTTGGTAGACACGTTCCCTGCCCACAGTAAGCTTACAGTCTAGAGGGGGAGACAGACATGAATAGAAAGAAATTACAGATTTTTACCTAAAAGTATCGTGCGACTGAAGGAGAGGTGAATAAAGAATGCAAATCTAAGCTTCGGGGCGACACAGAAGGGACTGGGGAAGAAGAAATGAGGGCTGGTTGTGGCTACGCAGCCATGGGTCCTTGGCAGTGAAAGGGACTTTCTGTGACTCATCCCCAGTGAACAACAGCAGCCATAACTCCTCCACCTTGAGAGATCTTCCTTAATGAGGCACTGGCCGAGGTAAATCGAAGGTTGGGAGCTTTACTACTCCCCGAATGGAGGGGTTTTCCCGGGTTGTTGAAGAAGCTTCTCGAGCCTGCTTTTCGTGATTGTACTTTGTTGAGTGAGGCTACTCACAGCCTATTCCGCGTCAGCATCATCTTGTTTACTTCTGTGCTGTCCCAAATGCAGGCTATTGCTGACAACAGCACTTCGGAAAGCGATCAAACTGTGGACCTGAGGTGAGAAAAGAAAACGCCAAATAGGAGTCCAGAATCCTAGATCTGAAAGGCACTCTGAGAATCATTCATCCATTCAGTTCTATCGTATTTATTGATTACTGAGTGCAATAAGTACTGTGCTAAGCGCTTAAGCACTGTACTAATCATCTGGCCCAGCTTCCCTCCTCCAGGCAGGAAAATACCTAATACAGACATTAATAGAAATAAATTACCATCTTCTAGACTGTGAGCCCACTGTTGGGTAGGGACCGTCTCTATATGTTGCCAATTTGTACTTCGTAAGCGCTTAGTACAGTGCTCTGCACACAGTAAGCACTCATTAAATATGATTGAATGAATGAATGAAATTACAGATTTTAACCTAAGTATCGTGGGACTGAGGGAGAGGTGAATAAAGAATGCAAATCTAAGCACCAGGGCGACACAGAAGGGAGTGGGGAAGAGGAAATGAGGGCCGTCCGTGGCTAGGCAGCCATGTTGGCACTTCAACACGCAGCCCTGCCCTTCTGCATCTTAGCCCTCACTGTTTCCAGAATCCTGCATCCCAAAAAGCAATCCCATTAAAATGTCCTCATTCCCTTTTAATCACCCATCAACAAAATTGTCAGTACCATCACCAGAGGCAGAGGTAGGTTTCCCAGAGAATTCTTAATTTATTTGCATGGTAGGTTCACAACAACGCCATGTAGAAATGTTTGCCCTGGAAATTCACAACCATGTTTACTCGCAATACGCTGTAGACTCAACAAATTCCCGAGCTGATGAGAACCGATTTACATAACGAAGGCGGAGAAACCGCCATCCTGGGAATTATATAAATTCCTCCAGGGTCTTCGAGAGACTCAGTCGGCACCGGCATCTTGGGAGACACACTCAGCTCCTTCCTTCACCATGAAGCTTGCTGGCAAAATCCTCCTCCTCACTATGGCCTTTATCTGTTTCTCAGGTGAGTTTCTACTGCCAGGGCGAGTGGGGTTAAGTGACCCGTGTCAGCTCGGGCAGGTCACACTCTCCTGTGCAATGTAGCTTAATAGTCCGAGCGGACTGGGCTAGGAACACAGGGTCAATGGAAGTCTTGCAGGAGGAGCCCAGAGATGTGCCAGCTTTGAGGTTCTGGCAGGTGTGTTGTCAGTGGTGCTCTGTTTCAACTTTGAAAGGATTTTTTACGGTATTTGTTAAGTGCTCACTTAGGTACTAGGCTCTGTAATAATAACGATGACATTTATTAAATGCTTACTATCTGCAAAGCACCGCTCTATGCACTGGGGAGGCTACAAAGTGATCAGGTTGTCCTACGGAGGGCTCACAGTCTTCATCCCCATTTTCCAGATGAGGGAACTGAGGCCCAGAGAAGTGAAGTGACTTTCCCAAAGTCACCCAGCTGAAAATTGGCGGAGCCAGGGTTTGAACCCATGACCTCTGACTCCAAAGCCCGGGCTCTTTCCACTGAGCCATGCTGCTTCTCTTGTACTAAGTGCTGGGGTAGATACAAGCTAATCAGGTTGGACGCAGTCCCTGTGTCACATGGGATTCACAATCTTAATCCCCATTTGACTGTTGAGGTAACTGAGGCACAGAGTTACAAGTGGAAGAGCCGGGTCCTCAGAACCCAGGTCCTTCGGACTCCCGGGCCCATTCTCTATCCACTAGGCTTCGCTGCTTTGCTAATTTCCACTGAGTCGGTGAAATTTGGTGATTGGTTTTGGCTGGCCTGAGCTAGGCTTTGGTGCATTACCAGAGAGTAGGGGTGATTTCAAGGTATGAATTATGTGATGTAAAAACCTTACATTCTCTGAAGTGCTAGGATAGACCCAAGGTTATGAGATGGACAGACTATCCCACATGACTCACAATCTCTCTTACACCCATTGTTACAAATGAGAAGACTGAAGCTGGAAGCTAGGCTGATGACCCCACGATTTTCTAGGTATATTCTTTCCAAGGCGTTGTTGAATTTCACCTTTCATATTTGTGCTTTATTCTAGATGCTGCTGTCAAACCTCTGGCAAAGGTCAGTCTAATAGTTTCATTCTCCAGCATCATTCCATCAATCACTGGGATTTATTAAGCACTCACAGTGTGCAGAGCACTGTACAAAGGGCTCAGTGTACTAAGGATTTGAGCAAATACCGCACAATAGAGCTGATGGACATGAACCCTGACCACAAGGAACTCATTTTGGGGTGCTGTTGTTAATGTTAATTATGCTAAAAGTCTTTACCAGGTGAACTCTGAAAGGACAGGCATCTGTCTTGGAGTTAGGGGAAATGTGCAAAATCCAAGGCAGGTCAACGCCTACCAGCCCAGAACACTCAATGGCAACAATTGATGTTGTTGCCATCAATTCATTCATGTATTCATTCAATCGTATTTATCGAGCACTTACTGTGTGCAGAGCAGCTTACTGAGTGCTTGGAAAGTACAATTTTTCAACAGATAGAGACAATCCCTACCCAACGACGGGCTCACGGTCTAGAAGGGGGAGACAGACACCAAAACAAAACAAATAGACAGGTATCATTCATTCAGTTGTATTTATTGAGCGCTTACTGTGTGCCTCTCACTGTACTAAGCACTCAGCCGAGTACAATAGAACCACAAACAGAAACATTCTTCCCCACAAAGCACTCACAATCTAGAGGGGGAGAATGCTACTTTCCAAGAGTGCAAGAGATACCTATCGGCAGCCAGACAAGCGTACTCTAATGAACAAACAGTAGAATCACCAACATGAGAGACAGGATCATCACTCATTCATTCGTTCATTCAGTCGTATTTATTAAGCGCTTACCGCGTGCAGAGAACTGTAGTAAGCGCTTGGGAAGTACAAATCGGCAACATAGAGAGACGGTCCCCACCCAACAACGGGCATCGTCAAAGCCTCGCTTTCTCAAGGCAGACTTTTTTCATAAACCATGTGATTCAGAGTGGAGGGATCAAATGTACATTTTCCCAAGAATGTCATTTATCGAATCGTGTTTGGCTGCTCATTCTTTGGGAGATGCCATAGGGAAGTTTCGCTCTAAAGTATGATCTCACCTTTTCAGATAACACAACTGGACACCGTGTGTCCACAGAATTATGATCCGGTGTGTGGTACTAATGGAGTGACCTACAGTAATAAGTGTTTTCTTGACGTAGCCAGCCGGTGAGTGCAAATATAAGGAATTGTGAGGGTGATGGGTCGTTTCTGTTATGCTAATGTGTGCCTAAAGTGTTTAGCCGTTGTATAATTCAGAAGGATTATCAATAACTGGAGGGTGGTGATATGGCCTAGTGGAAAGGCTTGGGAGTCAGAGGACCTGGGTGCTTATCTCAGCTCCACCACTTGTCTGCTGGGTGACCTTGGGCAAGTTGCTTAACTTCCCTTGACCTCAGTTAACTAATCTGTAAAATGGGAATTAAACCTGGGAGCCCCAGGTGGGACAAGGGTTGTTTCCCACCTGATGATCTTGTATCTACCCCAGCTCTTTGTACGGTTCCTGGCACTTTGTAAGCACTTAACAAATACCATTTTTGATTTTAAAAAAGAAAAGAGTACTCTGATCTCCTCTAGTGATCTGAAAAACTGGACAGGGAGATGGGGGTCAAGAGGGAATTGGATGGAACTGTAATCTTAATCTCCTCTCTTGCCAACCCCGAGCCCAATAAAGCGTCAATGGTTCCAGAAGTACACTCCATCTGTGAGGTTCCAGAATGGTACCCTGTCTATGGAGTTTTAGAACTGCAGCCCCCACCTGTAGGGTCCCAGAATCAATCTATCGATCAAACAACCAATGGGGAAGCAACACGGCCTCGTGGATAGCGCATGGGTCTATGAGTCGGGAAGCCCTGGGTTCTAATTCCAGCTCCACCACTTGTCTGCTGGGTGACCTTGAGCGAGTCACTTAACTCCTCCATGCCTCAGTTCCCTCATGGGTAAAATGGGGATGAGTGTGAGCTCCATGTGGGACAGGGACTGTGTGCAACCTGACTAACTCGTTATCATCTACCCCAATGCTTAGAACAGTGCTAGGCACATAGTAAGTGCTTAACAACTACCATAATTAAAACTAGTGATTCTCTCTCTCTCTATGTCTACAACGTCATAGAGACATAGAGAGCCATATAGACATAGAGACATATGGACAGACAGAATAATTAGTATAGCTATGGTTGTAGATATAGATATAGAGAAATATCTATCTATCTATCTATCTATCTATCTGTCTATCTATCTATATGTACTGGGGATGGCTTTGGATTGTTGGAGAAGGAGGGATTTTAAAGTGCTCTGAAGTACTCTGGGGAAGACTGAAGCTTGGTGGATTTGGGAGTGAAAAAGAAAGAGCTCCGGGCCAGGGGAAAAACGTGAGCAAGTAGAGGTTGATGAGATGAGAGAAAGGTCCAATTCGGAGGTGGTCTTGGGAGGAGAGAATAGGGGGAGCTGGGGAATAGAAGAGGATGAGAGCCGATATGCAAAAAAGGAGAGACGAAAAGAAGAGAGCTGGTGGTGGAGACCTTGGAGCAAATGAGGAGGTCTTTTTGTTTGAGGTGGAGGGAGATGAGTAACCACTGGAAGTTTCTGAGGAGTGGGGAGATGGGAACTGACCCATATTTGGGGAAGGTGCTCTGAAAAGCAGCATGGGGTATGGACTGAAGAGGGGAGAGACTGGAGGTTAGAAGACCAGTGAAGAGGCTGGTGTGTTTGAAGCAGTCCTTTAAAGCAAGATGGTGGCTGTTGGGTGGAGAGAAAGGGAAGAGCTGGGAAACGTTTCTAGGCAGCACACTTTTCTAAGGAACTATGTGAAAAGCAACTTTATTCTTTGACAGCACATATCATTCCATTTTTGTTTCTCCTCAGGAAAAGTGGCGGAAAAATTAAACTGAAGCATAAAGGCCCTTGCTGAAACCGAGGAAGTTTGGTCTGGGCTTACTCTTGCTGGGAAATTGCCAGAAGCAACCCTGTCATTCTTGTCATTCCAAATGTTCATTCAGGAAAGAACATTCTAAAGCACTGTTGGCCTCATTCTTTCTGTCTATCTGCCCGTTATGGGCCACAATTTCCCTTATTAAGAAATGGCCATTACTGGGTTGGATTTCTCTCTATTTGTTGCCAAATTGTACTTTCCAAGCTCTTAGTGCCTTGCTCTGCGCACAGTAAGCATTCAATAAATACGCTTGAATCAGTGAATGAATGGTCCACCTAACTAACTTGATGTTCTGTTTTTGGTAGTGGTAATGTGTCGGTAACCCTAACATCCATGTTCATCGTCATCGGTTTTATTGAGCATCAACTACGTGCCGAAGGCTACCGAGGTGCTTGGGAGCATAGGTTAAATGCACGAATGCTGCCCTTATCTTTGAGGAATGAACAACTTAACAGGGGAGGCAGGCAAACCCAAATTGTATACTTGTAATAAGAGGAAAAATTTAGCTACATAAAGGGGAAACTGAGGCAACTGGGAAAACAAATGTAAGCAAAACATGACAAAATGAGCGGTACAAACTCTTGCACATGGGTGCATATGTGTTAAGGTTCTTGTCTTGATTGATGGAGTCGAGTCATTTCCGAGCCATAGCGACACCACGGACGTATCTCTCCCAGAACGCCCCGCTCTCCCTCTGCAACCATTCCCGTAGTATATCCATAGAGTTTTTGTGGTAAAAATCTGGAAGTGGTTTACCATCGCCGCCTTCCGTACAATAAACTCGAGTCTCCACCCTCGACGCTCTCTAATGACGGTGCTGCCCTGCACGGGTGAGTTTTGACTGATAGCAGATGGCCTTCCACTCACTAGCCACTGCCCAAGCTAGGAATGGACTGGGTAGTCCTCTGCTTCACTCTCCCTCCCATAGCTCGAGACTGGTAGAGGACTGGAAACTCTCCAGATGCGATCCTGAAAGGGGGTATTAGGGAATAATTTGGAGGTGGGAATTAGTCGGGGCACACCTCTTGGAAGAGTTGTTCTTTTAGGAAGGATTTGAAGGTGGGCAGGGATATGGTTTCCAGTGTATTGGATATGAGATGGGAGGGAATTCCACATCAAACAAAAAATGGGCCCCATCAGCTGCCAAGGATGAGATTCAGTTAGGAGGTGAGCGCGGGAGAAGGAAAGAATGAAAGCTGGAACATAAAAGGGGAAAAGAGCAGAGAGGAAAGTCACAGCTGCTGAGGAGCTTTGAATCCAATGATCATGAATCTGTTTTTAACAGAGATAATTGAGTTGTCTTTAGAGATTATGAGGGGAGAGATGGATTCTACCAATTAAATAATCAGTTTCATTTATTGAGCACTTGGAAGGGCACTGTACTAAGTACTTGGTAAAGCACAATGAAACAGAATTATCAGATAGGTTCCCTGCCCACAACAAGCTTATAGTCTAGCTGGCATTGCGGGCCAAACTTGCAAATGGTTCTTCTCAAGGAGATGGCATATGTCCGAGCCATCTCTAATATTTAAACAAAGAAATCCTAACCACTGAGCCTCACATGGGACAGAGAGTGTGTTCAACCCAATTTGCTTGGATCCACGCAAGCGCTTAGTACAGTGCCTGGCACAGAGTAACTGTTTAACAAATACCATTATTATCATTATTATTGGCTTCAATGTTCTCTACCAGCTCTTTCCATGGTAATAATAATAATAATCTATAGATAGATAGATACAAGGTAATCAGATTGGACACAGGATCTCCCACATGGGGCTCACAGTCTTCATCCCCGTTTTCAGATGAGGTAACTGAGGCCCAGAAAAGTGAAGTGACCTGTGCAGGGTCATGCAACAGCCATGCGGTGGAGCCAGGATTAGAACTCAGGACCTTCTGACTCCCAAGCCCGTGCTCTGTCCACTAAGCCACGCTGACAGCTTGACTGTGTCCAATCTCTCAATCCATCAGTCATAGGGAAGCAGCGTGGCTCAGTGGAAAGAGCCCGGGCTTTGGGGTCAGAGGTCAGGGGTTCAAATCCCGGCTCTGCCAATTGCCAGCTGGGTGACTTTGGGCAAGTCACTTCACTTCTCTGGGCCTCAGTTACCTCATCTGTAAAATGGGAATGAAGACTGTGAGCCCCCCGTGGGACAACCTGATCACCTTGTAACTTCTCCAGTGCTTAGAACAGTGTTTTGCACACAGTATGCACTAGAAAAATGTTAACATTATTATTATTGTATTTATTGAGCATTAACTGTGTGCAGAGCATTGTACTAAGCACTTGGGAGAGTACAATGTAACAGAGTTGGTATCTTGTATTTACCCCAGTACTGAATACAGGAGTTGAGCATATGACGCTAAGGTTGGGAGTTTCTGGGACAGACCCAGTGGTGGTCAGTTGTGGACAATGTCCAGTTTGAGGTGTTGGCAGGACATGAAAGGAAAGGTGTCCTAGATGCAAGAGGAAATGAGGGATTGTCGATTAGATGGGAGGTTGGAACTGGGAAGGTAGAATGGGTTTTAAGGATGCTAATCATGGGGCTGCATTCTAGGGTGGGTGTCAGAACCCCAAGAGCGGCCAGGCGAATTTTCCTCCCCAACCTGCTCCGGCCCCACAAAGAGATACAGTCTGTAGATGGTAAACTCGAAGTGGGCAGGAAATGTGTCTCTTTATTGTTACATTATACTCTCGCAAGTGCTTAGTACAGTGCTCTGCACATACTAAGTTCCCGATGAATACGACTGACTGAATGAATGAACGAATGAATCTCTTTGTGGAGAGTCATGAAGGCAGAGGGGGGATATTTCTATTCAGATTCCTGAGATTGCCCAGTCAAATCCTGGAAAAATCTGGGAAGCAATATGGTCTACTGGAAAGAGTCCAGGTCAGGGAGCCAGAGGACCTGGGTTGAAAAATCCCGGCTCTGCCTCAGTTACTTTACCTGTAAAATGGGGGTTAAGACTGTGAGCCCCATTAGGGAAATGTGTGGACATGTCCAATTTATTAGCACGCATCTACCTCAGCACTTAGCGACCCACAGGGTACCTCGAATGCCTGGCACACAGTAAGAATTTAATGAATAGCATTAAAAAATCATTCTCTTGGAACCACTGAAGCCCCCATGTTTGTCGGATAGTCACCGACTGGGAAAAATCCAACACCTCTGCGGTCTGTCTGAGGTGGAAATGATTCCTTGGAAATGAAATTCTCACCAGAAAAAAAGAAGGTGAGATCATTTCTGTTTATACACGTTACTTTTTAAGACAGTGCCTAAATTACATATGCCACTGGGTGAGCATCCTACAATCATCTAGGGGGATAATCATGGTCAAATCGGGGCTTTTCAACTATTTCTACTAGTAGTAGCACTAGTGGGACATCCCAGCACAGCAGCTGGTTCTTGGCCTACTAGAAGGAATGTGGGAATGGGAGTCAAAGGACCTGGGTTTTCATCCAGGCTCTGCCATTTGGCTGTGGGACCTTGGGTACGTCACTTCATTTCCCCTTGCTTCAGTTCCCTCCTCGGCAGCGTAGCTCAGTGGAAAGAGCACGGGCTTTGAAGTCAGTGGAAATGGGTTCAAATCCCGCCTCCACCAATTGTCAGCTATGTGACTTTGGGAAAGTCGCCTCACTTCTCTGTGCCTCTGTTACTTCATCTGCAAAATGGGGATTCACTGTGAGCCCCCCGTGGGACAACCTGATCACCTTATAACCTCCCCATTACTTAGAACAGTGCTTTGCAAATAGTAAGCGCTTAATAAATCCCATCATTATTATCTGCAAAATGGGGATTCAATACCCGTTCTCCCATCTACTTACACAGTAATCCCCATGGGGGAGCTGATTATTTTGCATCTACTCCAGTGCTTAGAATGATGCTTGACACATTGTAGGCCCTAGTGCTCTGCACACAGTAGTGCTCAATAAATACGATTGAATGAATTATTGTTCTTACTATTATTTTTACTACTATTACTACTACTACTACTACTACTATTAAACCCCCTAGACAAACCCTTGTGGTAAACCCTGAGCTTGTGAGCAGGAAATGTGTCTTCCAACTCGGTTGTACTCTACTCTCTCAAGCGCTTAGAACAAGGCTCTGCACGCAGTAAACACTCAATAAATTTGACTGATTGGCATAATGATTTACTAGGCGAGAGCAAGGACAATTTATTTGCTTTAAACAATTGGGTCTCTGTACAGTAGTTGGTCAGTGTTACTGTACCACCAATGAATCAATGCCTTATCGTGGCAGGAGAGTTTGCGTACGCCAGTGAAGCTTAGAGCTATGCCATTTGGTGATACTCTCTCGCTAGGGTTACCCGTAACAGAAAAGCGTCTAAGCCAACGTGTCAGACAAAGTTGATTGTCCTGTGCTGGGCAGCGGCGGCCTGGAAAGTGTCAAAGGCAGATGATCGAGTGTTGATCAAAGACGACCGCGGAGACTCAAGTCGTTTACTGCACAGAAGAAGGCAGTCGTATAGACCATTTTCGTATTTTTTACTGAGAAAGCTCTACGGATAGATGATACGAGAATGACTACTGAAGATGAGACGTTCTGGAGAAGACGTGTCCGTGAGGTCGCTATGAGTCGGAAACGACTCGACGGCCTTTGATCGTCATCGGTGTTAATGTGTTCGGGTCCTGGAAATGTTTAATTTCTGCAATCAGGGTTTCTCGGCCATTTCTTCCTCCTTCTGAAGGCCTCCGGTGGTATCAAAAGCGGCGTGGCTCATTGGAAAGAGCCCGGGCTTGGGAGTCAGAAGTCGTGGGTTCTAATCCCGGCTCTGCCACTTGTCTACTATGTGACTCTGGGCAAGTCAATTCACTTCTCTGTGCCTCAGTTACCTCATCTGCAAGATGGGGATTAAAACTCTGAGCCCCCCGTGGGACAGCCTGATCTCCTTGTATCCCCTCGTGCTTAGAAAAGTGCTTGGCACATAGTAATCTCTCAATAAACACGATTGATTGATTGATTGATTGATTGATTAAAAAATGCCATCATCATCATCATCGAAAAGAGATCATCCGTCCACCTGACTGATAATAACAATGATAATAATAACAACAATCACAATAATGATGGCATTTGTTAAGCACTTACTATCTGCCAAGGACTGGGGCAGATACAACCTAATTATTTAGTCCCAAATGGGGCTCACAGTTTCAATCCCCATTTTACAGATGAGGGAACTGAAGCACAGAGAAGTGAAGTGACTTGCCCAAAGTCCCACAGCAGACAAGTGGTGGAGCCGGGATTGGAACCCACGACTTTGGACTCCCAAGCCCGTGTTCTTGCTGAAATTTACCCCCTCTTCATGATTTAGGAAGACTTCCTGGCCCTTGTTTTTGTCTCAAATACTCCTAGGGAGTGTGCATTTCAGAAAGCTTCTTGAGTTGATATTTCATAAGCCTTTCTAATTACCCCCAAGTTCCCAGCACTGCTTGTTTCTATACAAATACAGTTGAGGAAAAAAGCCTTCTCCCTAACTAGGGACTGTCCCCAAACTGATTGCGTAACGTCATGCTGTAAACGCCTAGGAACAACTCCCTCTTCATTTGTCCTATATATAGGGGGGTTTGATCAAAGGAGGCACCACAATCTCCACTACTGCTTCCATCATGAAGATAGGAGGGGTCTTCCTAGTCCTCTTTTTGGCATTTTTGGGCCTCACAGGTGAGCACCTTTTGATGATCTATGATTTGGGCCTAAACTTTGGTATCACCCCAGTTCTGTTTGGGGTTTTAACTAAGGTTTTTAGCTAAGGGCTTTCTCTCCTTCTCCAGCCCAGCCCGCACCCTCCGCTCCTCTGCCGCTAATCTCCTCACCGTGCCTCCTTTACAACTGTCCCGCCATTGACCCCGGCCCATGTCCTTCCCCTGGCCTGCATTGCCCTCCCTCCACAAATCCGCTGCTTTGCTAATTTCCACTGAGATGGTGAAGTTTTGTAATTGGTTTTGCCTGGCCTGCACTAACCTTTGGTGTAGTCGCCAGAGAGTAGGGGTGATTTCAAGGTATGAATTATGCGATGTAAAACCTTACTCTGTCTTAAGCGTTAGGATAGACTCAAGGTTATGAGATGGACAGACTGTCCCACATGACTCACAATCTCTCTGACCCCCACTGTTACAAATGAGAAGACCAAAGCTAGAAGCTAGGCTGATGACCCCACGATTTTCTAGGTATATTCTTTCCAAGGCTTTGTTGAATTTCACCTTTCATATTTGCCCTTTATCCTAGGTGCTGCTGTCAAACCTCTGGGAAAGGTGAGTCTTAAAGTTTCATTCTCCAACATCATTCCATCAATCACTGGGATTTAGTAAGCACTCACAGTGTGCAGAGCACTGTACAAAGGGCTCATTGTACTAAGGATTTGAGCAAATACAGCACAATAGAGCTGATGGACATGAACCCTGACCACAAGGAACTCATTTTGGGGTGCTGCTGTTAATGTTAATTATGCTAAAAGTCTTTACCAGCTGAACTCTGAAAGGACAGGGATCTGTCTTGGAGTTAGGGGAAATGTGCAAAATCCAGGGCAGGTCAACGCCTACCGGCCCAGAACACTCAATGGCAACAGTTGATGTTGTCGCCATCAATTCATTCGTGTATTCATTCAATCGTATTTATCGAGCACTTACTGTGTGCAGAGCAGCTTACTCAGTGCTTGGAAAGTACAATTTTTCAACAGATAGAGACAATCTCTACCCAACGACGGGCTCACGGTCTAGAAGGGGGAGACAGACACCAAAACAAAATAAGTAGACAGGTATCATTCATTCAATTGTATTTATTGAGCGCTTATTGTGTGCAGAGCACTGTACTAAGCACTCAGCCGAGTACAGCAGAACCACAAACAGAAACATTCTTCCCCGCAAAGCGCTCACAGTCTAGAGGGGGAGAATGCTACTTTCCAAGAGTGCAAGAGATACCTATCGGCAGCCAGACAAGCGTACTCTAATGAAAAAACAGTAGAATCACCAACTCGAGAAGCAGGATCATCATTTATTCATTCGTTCATTCAATCGTATTTATTGAGCGCTTACTGTGTGCAGAGCACTGTAGTAAGCGCTTGGGAAGTACAAGTCGGCAACATAGAGAGACGGTCATCGTCAAAGCCTCGCTTTCTCAAGGAAGACATTTTTCGTAAACTATGTGATTCAGAATGGAGGGATCAAATATACACTTTTCCAAGAATGTCGTTTATCGAATCGGTTTTGGCTGCTCATTGGGAGATGCCTTAGGGAAGTTTTGCTGTAAAATACGATCTCATCTTTTCAGATAACACAACCGGACATATGTCCAATGGTTTATGCTCCAGTGTGTGGTACTGATGGAGTGACCTACAGTAACAGCTGTACTCTTGGAATAGCAAGCCGGTGAGTGCAAACATAAGGAAGTATGAGGGTGATGGGTCGTTTTTGTTATGCAAGTGTGTGCCTAAAGGGTTTAGCAGTTGCATATTTCAGAAGGATTATCTCTAACCGGAGGGTGGTGATATGGCCTTGTGGAAAGGCTTGGGAGTCAGAGGACCTGGGTTCTAATCTCAACTCTATCTCTTGTCTGCTGGGTGACATCGGGCAAGTTGCTTAACTTCTCCGTACCTCAGTTAACTAATCTATAAAATGGGAATTAAAACTGGGATCCCCAGGTGGGACAAGGGTTGTTTCCCACCTGATTAATCTTGAATCTATCCCAGCTCTTAGATCAGTTCCTGGCACATCGTAAGCACTTAACAAATATCATTTTTTATTTTTAAAAAGAAAAGAGTACTCTGATTCTAGGCTGTGAGCCTGCTGTTGCGTGGGGACATATGTTGCCAACTTGTTCTTCCCAAGCGCTTAGTACATTGCTTTGCACACAGTAAGCGCTCAATAAATATGATTGAATGAATCTCCTCTAGTGATCTGAAAAACTGGACAGGGAGACAGGGGTCAAGAGGGATTTGGATGGAACTAGAATCTTAATCCCCTCTCTTCCCATTCCTGAGCCCAGTAAAGCTTCAGTGGTTCCAGAAGCACAGTCCATCTGTGAGATTCCAGAACGGTACCCTGTCTATGGAGTTTTAGAACTGCAGCTCCCATCTGTAGGGTCCCAGAATCAATCTATCGATCAAACAATCAATGGGGAAGCAACATGGCCTAGTGGATAGCGCATGGGTCTGTGAGCCAGGAAGACCTGGGTTCTAATCCCGGCCCACTTGTCTGCTGGGTGACCTTGAGCAAGTCACATAACTTCTCTGTGCCTCAGTTCCCTCATCAGTAAAATGGGAATGAGTGTGAGCTCCATGTGGGGCAGGGACCATGTGCAAGCTGACTAACTCATTATCTACCCCAGTGCTTAGAACAGTGCTTGGCACATAGTAAGTGCTTAACAAGTACCATAATTATTACTAATTATTCTCCCTCTCTCTCTCTCTCTCTCTGTCTACATAGACATAGAGACAGAGTCATAGAGAGACACAGAGACATAGAGGGAGAGAGAATAATTAGTGTAGATATAGATATATAGCTATAGATATGGTATAGGTATAGATATAGAGATATAGATATAGATCCCTCTCTCTCTCTCTCTCTCTCTCTCTCTCTCTCTCTCTCTCTCTCTATATATATATATATATATATATATATACTGGGGATGGCTTTGGATTGTTGGAAGAGGAGGGATTTTAAAGTGCTCTGAAGATGGGGAAGACTGAAGCTTGGTAGATTTGGGAGTGGAGTAGAAAGAGCTCCAGGCCAGGGGAAAAAATGTGAGCAAGTAGAGGTTGGTGAGATCAGAGAAAGGAATAATTAGGAGGTGGTCTTGGGAGGAGAGAATAGGGAGAGCTAGGGAATAGAAGGGGATGAGAGCCGATATGAAAAAAAGGAGAGAAAAAAGGAAAATGATGCAAATGATGAAGTGTTTTTGTTCGAGGTAGAGGATGATGGGTAACCACTGGAAGTTTTTGAGGAATGGAGAGATGGAAACTGATCCATATTTTGGGAAGGTGCACTGAAAAGCAGCATGGGGTATGGACTGAAGAGGGGAGAGACTGGAGGTTAGAAGACCATTGAGGAGGCTAGTGCGTTTGAAGCAGTCCTTTGAAGCAAGATGGTGGCTGTTGGGTGAAGAGAAAGGGAAGAGCTGGGAAACGTTTCTAGGCAGCACACTTTTCTAAGGAACTATGTGAAAAGCAAGTTTATTCTTTGACAGAACATATCATTCTATTTTGTTTTTCTCCTCAGGAAAAGTGGCGGAAAAATTAAACTGAAGCATAACGGCCCTTGCTGAAACCAAGGAAGTCTGGCCTGGGCTTACTCCTGCTGGGAAATTGTCAGAAGCAACCTTGTCATTCTTGTCATTCCAAATGTTCATTCAGAAAAGAACATTCTAAATCATCGTTGGCCTCATTCTTTCTGTCTATCTGCCCGTTATGGTCCATAATTTCCCTATTAAGAAATGGCCATTACTGGGTTGGATTTCTCTCTATTTGTTGTCAAATTGTACTTTCCAAGCTCTTAGTGCCTTGCTCTGCACACAGGAAGCGCTCAATAAATACGATTGAATGAATGAATGAATGGTCCACCTAACTAACTCCGTGTTCTGTTTTTGGTAGTGGTAATGTATCAGTCGCCTTAACATCCATGCTCATCGTCATCATTTTTATTGAGCATCGACTACGGGCCGAACGTTTCCGAGGTGCTTGGGGGCATAGGTTAAACGCACAAATGCTGCCCCTATCTTTGAGGAATGAACAACTTAACAGGGGAGGCAGGCAAACCCAAATTGTATACTTGTAATAAGAGGAAAAATTTAGCTACATAAAGGGGAAACTGAGGCAACTGGGAAAACAAATGTAAGCAAAACATGACAAAATGAGCGGTACAAACTCTTGCACATGGGTGCATATGTGTTAAGGTTCTTGTCTTGATTGATGGAGTCGAGTCATTTCCGAGCCATAGCGACACCACGGACGTATCTCTCCCAGAACGCCCCGCTCTCCCTCTGCAACCATTCCCATAGTATATCCATAGAGTTTTTGTGGTAAAAATCTGGAAGTGGTTTACCATCGCCGCCTTCCGTACAATAAACTCGAGTCTCCACCCTCGATGCTCTCTAATGATGGTGCTGCCCTGCACGGGTGAGTTTTGACTGATAGCAGATGGCCTTCCACTCACTAGCCACTGCCAAGCTAGGAATGGGCTGGGCAGGCCTCTGCTTCACTCACCCTCCCATAGCTCGAGACTGGTAGAGGACTGGAAACTCTCCAGATGCGATCCTGAAAGGGGGTATTAGGGAATAATTTGGAGGTGGGAATTAGTCGGGGCATACCTCTTGGAAGAGTTGTTCTTTTAGGAAGGATTTGAAGGTGGGCAGGGATATGGTTTCCAGTGTATTGGATATGAGATGGGAGGGGAATTCCACATCAAACAAAAAATGGGCCCCATCAGCTGCCAAGGATGAGATTCAGCTAGGAGGTGAGCGCGGGAGAAGGAAAGAATGAAACCTGGAACAGAAAAGGGGATAAGAGCAGAGAGGAAAGTCACAGCTGCTGAGGAGCTTTGAATCCAATGATCATGAATCTGTTTTTAGCCGAGATAATTGAGTTGTCTTTAGAGATTATGAGGGGAGAGATGGATTCTACCAATTAAATAATCAGTTTCATTTATTGAGCACTTGGAAGGGCACTGTACTAAGTACTTGGCAAAGCACAAGGAAACAGAATTATCAGATAGGTTCCCTGCCCACAACAAGCTTATAGTCTAGCTGGCATTGCGGGCCAAACTTGCAAATGGTTCTTCTCAAGGAGATGGCATATGTCCGAGCCATCTCTAAGATTTAAACAAAGAAATCCTAACCACTGAGCCTCACATGGGACAGGGAGTGTGTTCAACCCGATTTGCTTAGATCCACACGAGCGCTTAGTACAGTGCCTGGCACAGAGTAACTGTTTAACAAATACCATTATTATCATTATTATTGGCTTCAATGTTCTCTACCAGCTCTTTCCATGGTAATAATAATAATAATCAATAGATAGATAGATACAAGGTAATCAGATTGGACACAGGCTCTCCCACATGGGGCTCACAGTCTTCATCCCCGTTTTCAGATGAGGTAACTGAGGCCCAGAAAAGTGAAGTGACCTGTGCAGGGTCATGCAACAGCCATGCGGTGGAGCCAGGATTAGAACTCAGGACCTTCTGACTCCCAAGCCCGTGCTCTGTCCACTAAGCCACGCTGACAGCTTGACTGTGTCCAATCTCTCAATCCATCAGTCATAGGGAAGCAGCGTGGCTCAGTGGAAAGAGCCCGGGCTTTGGGGTCAGACGTCAGGGGTTCAAATCCCGGCTCTGCCAATCGCCAGCTGGGTGATTTTGGGTAAGTCACTTCACTTCTCTGGGCCTCAGTTACCTCATCTGTAAAATGGGAATGAAGATTGTGACAACCTTATCACCTTGTAACTTCTCCAGCGCTTAGAACAGTGTTTTGCACACAGTATGCACTAGAAAAATGTTAACATTATTATTATTGTATTTATTGAGCATTAACTGTGTGCAGAGCATTGTACTAAGCACTTGGGAGAGTACAATGTAACAGAGTTGGTATCTTGTATTTACCCCAGTACTGAATACAGGAGTTGAGCATATGACGCTAAGGTTGGGAGTTTCTGGGACAGACCCAGTGGTGGTCAGTTGTGGACAATGTCCAGTTTGAGGTGTTGGCAGGACATGAAAGGAAAGGTGTCCTAGATGCAAGAGGAAATGAGGGATTGTCGATTAGATGGGAGGTTGGAACTGGGAAGGTAGAATGGGTTTTAAGGATGCTAATCATGGGGCTGCATTCTAAGGTGGGTGTCAGAACCCCAAGAGCGGCCAGGGGAATTTTCCTCCCCAACCTGCTCCGGCCCCACAAAGAGATACAGTCTGTAGACGGTAAACTCGAAGTGGGCAGGAAATGTGTCTCTTTATTGTTACATTATACTCTCGCAAGTGCTTAGTACAGTGCACTGCACATACTAAGTTCCCGATGAATACGACTGATTGAATGAATGAACGGATGAATCTCTTTGTGGAGAGTCATGAAGGCAGAGGGGGGATATTCCTATTCAGATTGCTGAGATTGCCCAAGTCAAATCCTGGAAAAATCTGGGAAGCAATATGGTCTACTTGAAAGAGTCCAAGTCAGGGAGCCAGAGGACCTGGGTTGAAAAATCCCGGCTCTGCCTCAGTTACTTTACCTGTAAAATGGGGGTTAAGACTGTGAGCCCCATTAGGGAAATGTGTGGACATGTCCAATTTATTAGCACGCATCTACCTCAGCACTTAGCGACCCACAGGGTACCTCGAATGCCTGGCACACAGTAAGAATTTAATGAATAGCATTAAAAAATCATTCTCTTGGAACCACTGAAGCCCCCATGTTTGTCGGATAGTCACCGACTGGGAAAATCCAACACCTCTGCGGTCTGTCTGAGGTGGAAATGATTCCTTGGAAATGAAATTCTCACCAGAAAAAAAGAAGGTGAGATCATTTCTGTTTATACACGTTACTTTTTAAGACAGTGCCTAAATTACATATGCCACTGGGTGAGCATCCTACAATCATCTAGGGGGATAATCATGGTCAAATCGGGGCTTTTCAACTATTTCTACTAGTAGTAGCACTAGTGGGACGTCCCAGCACAGCAGCTGGTTCTTGGCCTACTAGAAGGAATGTGGGAATGGGAGTCAAAGGACCTGGGTTTTCATCCAGGCTCTGCCATTTGGCTGTGGGACCTTGGGTACGTCACTTCATTTCCCCTTGCTTCAGTTCCCTCCTCGGCAGCGTAGCTCAGTGGAAAGAGCACGGGCTTTGAAGTCAGTGGAAATGGGTTCAAATCCCGCCTCCACCAATTGTCAGCTATGTGACTTTGGGAAAGTCGCCTCACTTCTCTGTGCCTCTGTTACGTCATCTGCAAAATGGGGATTCACTGTGAGCCCCCCGTGGGACAACCTGATCACCTTATAACCTCCCCATTACTTAGAACAGTGCTTTGCAAATAGTAAGCACTTAATAAATCCCATCATTATTATCTGCAAAATGGGGATTCAATACCCGTTCTCCCATCTACTTACACAGTAATCCCCATGGGGGAGCTGATTATTTTGCATCTACTCCAGTGCTTAGAATGATGCTTGACACATTGTAGGCCCTAGTGCTCTGCACACAGTAGTGCTCAATAAATACGATTGAATGAATTATTGTTCTTACTATTATTTTTACTACTATTACTACTACTACTACTACTACTATTAAACCCCCTAGACAAACCCTTGTGGTAAACCCTGAGCTTGTGAGCAGGAAATGTGTCTTCCAACTCGGTTGTACTCTACTCTCTCAAGCGCTTAGAACAAGGCTCTGCACGCAGTAAACACTCAATAAATTTGACTGATTGGCATAATGATTTACTAGGCGAGAGCAAGGACAATTTATTTGCTTTAAACAATTGGGTCTCTGTACAGTAGTTGGTCAGTGTTACTGTACCACCAATGAATCAATGCCTTATCGTGGCAGGAGAGTTTGCGTACGCCAGTGAAGCTTAGAGCTATGCCATTTGGTGATACTCTCTCGCTAGGGTTACCCGTAACAGAAAAGCGTCTAAGCCAACGTGTCAGACAAAGTTGATTGTCCTGTGCTGGGCAGCGGCGGCCTGGAAAGTGTCAAAGGCAGATGATCGAGTGTTGATCAAAGACGACCGCGGAGACTCAAGTCGTTTACTGCACAGAAGAAGGCAGTCGTATAGACCATTTTCGTATTTTTTACTGAGAAAGCTCTACGGATAGATGATACGAGAATGACTACTGAAGATGAGACGTTCTGGAGAAGACGTGTCCGTGAGGTCGCTATGAGTCGGAAACGACTCGACGGCCTTTGATCGTCATCGGTGTTAATGTGTTCGGGTCCTGGAAATGTTTAATTTCTGCAATCAGGGTTTCTCGGCCATTTCTTCCTCCTCCTGAAGGCCTCCGGTTGTATCGAAAGCGGTGTGGCTCATTGGAAAGAGCCCGGGCTTCGGAGTCAGAGGTCGTGGGTTCTAATCCTGGCTCTGCCACTTGTCTGCTATGTGACTCTGGGCAAGTCAATTCACTTCTCTGTGCCTCAGTTACCTCATCTGCAAAATGGGGATTAAATCTGTGAGACCCCCGTGGGACAACCTCATCTCCTTGTATCCCGTAGCGCTTAGAAAAGTGCCTGGCACATAGTAAGTGCTTAAAAAATGCCATCATCATCATCATCGAAAAAAGATCATCCGTCCACCAGACTGATAATAACAATGATAATAATAACGACAATCATAACAATGATGGCATTTGTTAAGCGCTTACTATGTGCCAAGCACTGGGGCAAATACAAGCTAATCGGGTAGACCCAAATGGGGCTCACAGTTTCAATCCCCATTTTACAGATGAGGGAACTGAAGCACAGAGAAGTGAAGTGACTTGCCCAAAGTCCCACAGCAGACAAGTGGTGGAGCCGGGATTGGAACCCACGACTTTGGACTCCCAAACCCGTGTTCTTGCTGAAATTTACCCCCTCTTCATGATTTAGGAAGACTTCCTCGCCCTTGTTTTTGTCTCAAATACTCCTAGGGAGTGTGCATTTCAGAAAGCTTCTTGAGTTGATATTTCATAAGCCTTTCTAATTACCCCCAGGTTCCCAGCACTGCTTGTTTCTATACAAATACAGTTGAGGAAAAAAGCCTTCTCCCTAACTAGGGACTGTCCCCAAACTGATTGCGTAACGTCATGCTGTAAACGCCTAGGAACAACTCCCTCTTCGTTTGTCCTATATATAGGGGGGTTTGATCAAAGGAGGCACCACAATCTCCACTACTGCTTCCATCATGAAGATAGGAGGGGTCTTCCTAGTCCTCTTTTTGGCATTTTTGGGCCTCACAGGTGAGCACCTTTTGATGATCTATGATTTCGGCCTAATCTTTGGTTTCACCCCAGTTCTGTTTGGGGTTTTAACTAAGGTTTTTAGCTAAGGGCTTTCTATCCTTCTCCAGCCCAGCCCGCACCCTCCGCTCCTCTGCCGCTAATCTCCTCACCGTGCCTCCTTTACAACTGTCCCACCATTGACCCCGGCCCATGTCCTTCCCCTGGCCTGCATTGCCCTCCCTCCACAAATCTGCTGCTTTGCTAATTTCCACTGAGACGGTGAAGTTTTCTAATTGGTTTTGGCTGGCCTGCGCTAGCCTTTGGTGTAGTCGCCAGAGAGTAGGGGTGATTTCAAGGTATGAATTATGCGATGTGAAACCTTACTCTGTCTTAAGCTTTAGGATAGACTCAAGGTTATGAGATGGACAGACTATCCCAAATGACTCACAATCTCTCTGACCCCCACTGTTACAAATGAGAAGACCGAAGCTAGAAGCTAGGCTGATGACCCCACGATTTTCTAGGTATATTCTTTCCAAGGCTTTGTTGAATTTCACCTTTCATATTTGCGCTTTATTCTAGGTGCTGCTGTCAAACCTCTGGGAAAGGTGAGTCTGAAAGTTTCATTCTCCAGCATCATTCCATCAATCACTGGGATTTAGTAAGCACTCACAGTGTGCAGAGCACTGTACAAAGGGCTCACTGTACTAAGGATTTGAGCAAATACAGCACAATAGAGCTGATGGACATGAACCCTGACCACAAGGAACTGATTTTGGGGTGCTGTTGTTAATGTTAATTATGCTAAAAGTCTTTACCAGCTGAACTCTGAAAGGACAGGGATCTGTCTTGGAGTTAGTGGAAATGTGCAAAATCCAGGGCAGGTCAACGCCTACCGGCCCAGAACACTCAATGGCAACAGTTGATGTTGTCGCCATCAATTCATTCGTGTATTCGTTCAATCGTATTTATCGAGCACTTACTGTGTGCAGAGCAGCTTACTCAGTGCTTGGAAAGTACAATTTTTCAACAGATAGAGACAATCTCTACCCAACGACGGGCTCACGGTCTAGAAGGGGGAGACATACACCAAAACAAAACAAGTAGACAGGTATCATTCATTCAATTGTATTTATTGAGCGCTTATTGTGTGCAGAGCACTGTACTAAGCACTCAGCCGAGTACAGCAGAACCACAAACAGAAACATTCTTCCCCGCAAAGCGCTCACAGTCTAGAGGGGGAGAATGCTACTTTCCAAGAGTGCAAGAGATACCTATCGGCAGCCAGACAAGCGTACTCTAATGAAAAAACAGTAGAATCACCAACTCGATAGACAGGATCATCATTTATTCATTCGTTCATTCAATCGTATTTATTGAGCGCTTACTGTGTGCAGAGCACTGTAGTAAGCGCTTGGGAAGTACAAGTCGGCAACATAGAGAGACGGTCATCGTCAAAGCCTCGCTTTCTCAAGGAAGACATTTTTCGTAAACTATGTGATTCAGAATGGAGGGATCAAATATACACTTTTCCAAGAATGTCGTTTATCGAATCGGTTTTGGCTGCTCATTGGGAGATGCCTTAGGGAAGTTTTGCTGTAAAATACGATCTCATCTTTTCAGATAACACAACCGGACATATGTCCAATGGTTTATGCTCCAGTGTGTGGTACTGATGGAGTGACCTACAGTAACAGCTGTACTCTTGGAATAGCAAGCCGGTGAGTGCAAACATAAGGAAGTATGAGGGTGATGGGTCGTTTTTGTTATGCAAGTGTGTGCCTAAAGGGTTTAGCAGTTGCATGTTTCAGAAGGATTATCTCTAACCGGAGGGTGGTGATATGGCCTTGTGGAAAGGCTTGGGAGTCAGAGGACCTGGGTTCTAATCTCAACTCTATCTCTTGTCTGCTGGGTGATGTCGGGCAAGTTGCTTAACTTCTCTGTACCTCAGTTAACTAATCTATAAAATGGGAATTAAAACTGGGAGCCCCAGGTGGGACAAGGGTTGTTTCCCACCTGATTATCTTGAATCTATCCCAGCTCTTAGTTAAGTTCCTGGCACATTGTAAGCACTTAACAAATATCATTTTTTATTTTAAAAAAGAAAAGAGTACTCTGATTTTAGGCTGTGAGCCTGCTGTTGCGTAGGGACATATGTTGCCAACTTGTACTTCCCAAGCGCTTAGTACAGTGCTTTGCACACAGTAAGTGCTCAATAAATATGATTGAATGAATCTCCTCTAGTGATGTAAAAAAACGGGACAGGGAGACAGGGGTCAAGAGGGATTTGGATGGAACTAGAGTCTTAATCCCCTCTCTTCCCATTCCTGAGCCCAGTAAAGCTTCAGTGGTTCCAGAAGCACAGTCCATCTGTGAGATTCCAGAACGGTACCCTGTCTATGGAGTTTTAGAACTGCAGCTCCCATCTGTAGGGTCCCAGAATCAATCTATCGATCAAACAATCAATGGGGAAGCAACATGGCCTAGTGGATAGCGCATGGGTCTGTGAGCCAGGAAGACCTGGGTTCTAATCCCGGCCCACTTGTCTGCTGGGTGACCTTGAGCAAGTCACATAACTTCTCTGTGCCTCAGTTCCCTCATCAGTAAAATGGGAATGAGTGTGAGCTCCATGTGGGGCAGGGACCATGTGCAAGCTGACTAACTCATTATCTACCCCAGTGCTTAGAACAGTGCTTGGCACATAGTAAGTGCTTAACAAGTACCATAATTATTACTAATTATTCTCCCTCTCTCTCTCTCTCTCTCTGTCTACATAGACATAGAGACAGAGTCATAGAGAGACACAGAGACATAGAGGGAGAGAGAATAATTAGTGTAGATATAGATATATAGCTATAGATATGGTATAGGTATAGATATAGAGATATAGATATAGATCCCTCTCTCTCTCTCTCTCTCTCTCTCTCTATATATATATATATATACTGGGGATGGCTTTGGATTGTTGGAAGAGGAGGGATTTTAAAGTGCTCTGAAGATGGGGAAGACTGAAGCTTGGTAGATTTGGGAGTGGAGTAGAAAGAGCTCCAGGCCAGGGGAAAAAATGTGAGCAAGTAGAGGTTGGTGAGATCAGAGAAAGGAATAATTAGGAGGTGGTCTTGGGAGGAGAGAATAGGGAGAGCTAGGGAATAGAAGGGGATGAGAGCCGATATGAAAAAAAGGAGAGAAAAAAGGAAAATGATGCAAATGATGAAGTGTTTTTGTTCGAGGTAGAGGATGATGGGTAACCACTGGAAGTTTTTGAGGAATGGAGAGATGGAAACTGACCCATATTTTGGGAAGGTGCACTGAAAAGCAGCATGGGGTATGGACTGAAGAGGGGAGAGACTGGAGGTTAGAAGACCATTGAGGAGGCTAGTGCGTTTGAAGCAGTCCTTTGAAGCAAGATGGTGGCTGTTGGGTGAAGAGAAAGGGAAGAGCTGGGAAACGTTTCTAGGCAGCACACTTTTCTAAGGAACTATGTGAAAAGCAAGTTTATTCTTTGACAGAACATATCATTCTATTTTGTTTTTCTCCTCAGGAAAAGTGGCGGAAAAATTAAACTGAAGCATAACGGCCCTTGCTGAAACCAAGGAAGTCTGGCCTGGGCTTACTCCTGCTGGGAAATTGTCAGAAGCAACCTTGTCATTCTTGTCATTCCAAATGTTCATTCAGAAAAGAACATTCTAAATCATCGTTGGCCTCATTCTTTCTGTCTATCTGCCCGTTATGGTCCATAATTTCCCTATTAAGAAATGGCCATTACTGGGTTGGATTTCTCTCTATTTGTTGTCAAATTGTACTTTCCAAGCTCTTAGTGCCTTGCTCTGCACACAGGAAGCGCTCAATAAATACGATTGAATGAATGAATGAATGGTCCACCTAACTAACTCCGTGTTCTGTTTTTGGTAGTGGTAATGTATCAGTCGCCTTAACATCCATGCTCATCGTCATCATTTTTATTGAGCATCGACTACGGGCCGAACGTTTCCGAGGTGCTTGGGGGCATAGGTTAAACGCACAAATGCTGCCCCTATCTTTGAGGAATGAACAACTTAACAGGGGAGGCAGGCAAACCCAAATTGTATACTTGTAATAAGAGGAAAAATTTAGCTACATAAAGGGGAAACTGAGGCAACTGGGAAAACAAATGTAAGCAAAACATGACAAAATGAGCGGTACAAACTCTTGCACATGGGTGCATATGTGTTAAGGTTCTTGTCTTGATTGATGGAGTCGAGTCATTTCCGAGCCATAGCGACACCACGGACGTATCTCTCCCAGAACGCCCCGCTCTCCCTCTGCAACCATTCCCGTAGTATATCCATAGAGTTTTTGTGGTAAAAATCTGGAAGTGGTTTACCATCGCCGCCTTCCGTACAATAAACTCGAGTCTCCACCCTCGATGCTCTCTAATGATGGTGCTGCCCTGCACGGGTGAGTTTTGACTGATAGCAGATGGCCTTCCACTCACTAGCCACTGCCAAGCTAGGAATGGGCTGGGCAGGCCTCTGCTTCACTCACCCTCCCATAGCTCGAGACTGGTAGAGGACTGGAAACTCTCCAGATGCGATCCTGAAAGGGGGTATTAGGGAATAATTTGGAGGTGGGAATTAGTCGGGGCATACCTCTTGGAAGAGTTGTTCTTTTAGGAAGGATTTGAAGGTGGGCAGGGATATGGTTTCCAGTGTATTGGATATGAGATGGGAGGGAATTCCACATCAAACAAAAAATGGGCCCCATCAGCTGCCAAGGATGAGATTCAGCTAGGAGGTGAGCGCGGGAGAAGGAAAGAATGAAACCTGGAACAGAAAAGGGGATAAGAGCAGAGAGGAAAGTCACAGCTGCTGAGGAGCTTTGAATCCAATGATCATGAATCTGTTTTTAGCCGAGATAATTGAGTTGTCTTTAGAGATTATGAGGGGAGAGATGGATTCTACCAATTAAATAATCAGTTTCATTTATTGAGCACTTGGAAGGGCACTGTACTAAGTACTTGGCAAAGCACAAGGAAACAGAATTATCAGATAGGTTCCCTGCCCACAACAAGCTTATAGTCTAGCTGGCATTGCGGGCCAAACTTGCAAATGGTTCTTCTCAAGGAGATGGCATATGTCCGAGCCATCTCTAAGATTTAAACAAAGAAATCCTAACCACTGAGCCTCACATGGGACAGGGAGTGTGTTCAACCCGATTTGCTTAGATCCACACGAGCGCTTAGTACAGTGCCTGGCACAGAGTAACTGTTTAACAAATACCATTATTATCATTATTATTGGCTTCAATGTTCTCTACCAGCTCTTTCCATGGTAATAATAATAATAATCAATAGATAGATAGATACAAGGTAATCAGATTGGACACAGGCTCTCCCACATGGGGCTCACAGTCTTCATCCCCGTTTTCAGATGAGGTAACTGAGGCCCAGAAAAGTGAAGTGACCTGTGCAGGGTCATGCAACAGCCATGCGGTGGAGCCAGGATTAGAACTCAGGACCTTCTGACTCCCAAGCCCGTGCTCTGTCCACTAAGCCACGCTGACAGCTTGACTGTGTCCAATCTCTCAATCCATCAGTCATAGGGAAGCAGCGTGGCTCAGTGGAAAGAGCCCGGGCTTTGGGGTCAGACGTCAGGGGTTCAAATCCCGGCTCTGCCAATCGCCAGCTGGGTGATTTTGGGTAAGTCACTTCACTTCTCTGGGCCTCAGTTACCTCATCTGTAAAATGGGAATGAAGATTGTGACAACCTTATCACCTTGTAACTTCTCCAGCGCTTAGAACAGTGTTTTGCACACAGTATGCACTAGAAAAATGTTAACATTATTATTATTGTATTTATTGAGCATTAACTGTGTGCAGAGCATTGTACTAAGCACTTGGGAGAGTACAATGTAACAGAGTTGGTATCTTGTATTTACCCCAGTACTGAATACAGGAGTTGAGCATATGACGCTAAGGTTGGGAGTTTCTGGGACAGACCCAGTGGTGGTCAGTTGTGGACAATGTCCAGTTTGAGGTGTTGGCAGGACATGAAAGGAAAGGTGTCCTAGATGCAAGAGGAAATGAGGGATTGTCGATTAGATGGGAGGTTGGAACTGGGAAGGTAGAATGGGTTTTAAGGATGCTAATCATGGGGCTGCATTCTAAGGTGGGTGTCAGAACCCCAAGAGCGGCCAGGGGAATTTTCCTCCCCAACCTGCTCCGGCCCCACAAAGAGATACAGTCTGTAGACGGTAAACTCGAAGTGGGCAGGAAATGTGTCTCTTTATTGTTACATTATACTCTCGCAAGTGCTTAGTACAGTGCACTGCACATACTAAGTTCCCGATGAATACGACTGATTGAATGAATGAACGGATGAATCTCTTTGTGGAGAGTCATGAAGGCAGAGGGGGGATATTCCTATTCAGATTGCTGAGATTGCCCAAGTCAAATCCTGGAAAAATCTGGGAAGCAATATGGTCTACTTGAAAGAGTCCAAGTCAGGGAGCCAGAGGACCTGGGTTGAAAAATCCCGGCTCTGCCTCAGTTACTTTACCTGTAAAATGGGGGTTAAGACTGTGAGCCCCATTAGGGAAATGTGTGGACATGTCCAATTTATTAGCACGCATCTACCTCAGCACTTAGCGACCCACAGGGTACCTCGAATGCCTGGCACACAGTAAGAATTTAATGAATAGCATTAAAAAATCATTCTCTTGGAACCACTGAAGCCCCCATGTTTGTCGGATAGTCACCGACTGGGAAAATCCAACACCTCTGCGGTCTGTCTGAGGTGGAAATGATTCCTTGGAAATGAAATTCTCACCAGAAAAAAAGAAGGTGAGATCATTTCTGTTTATACACGTTACTTTTTAAGACAGTGCCTAAATTACATATGCCACTGGGTGAGCATCCTACAATCATCTAGGGGGATAATCATGGTCAAATCGGGGCTTTTCAACTATTTCTACTAGTAGTAGCACTAGTGGGACGTCCCAGCACAGCAGCTGGTTCTTGGCCTACTAGAAGGAATGTGGGAATGGGAGTCAAAGGACCTGGGTTTTCATCCAGGCTCTGCCATTTGGCTGTGGGACCTTGGGTACGTCACTTCATTTCCCCTTGCTTCAGTTCCCTCCTCGGCAGCGTGGCTCAGTGGAAAGAGCACGGGCTTTGAAGTCAGTGGAAATGGGTTCAAATCCCGCCTCCACCAATTGTCAGCTATGTGACTTTCGGAAAGTCGCCTCACTTCTCTGAGCCTCGGTTACTTCATCTGTAAAATGGGGATTCACTGTGAGCCCCCTGTGGGATAACCTGATCACCTTATAACCTCCCCATTACTTAGAACAGTGCTTTGCAAATAGTAAGCGCTTATTAAATCCCATCATTATTATCTGCAAAATGGGGATTCAATACCTGTTCTCCCATCTACTTACACAGTAATCCCCATGGGGGAGCTGATTATTTGGCATCTACTCCAGTGCTTAGAATGATGCTTGACACATTGTAGGCCCTAGTGCTCTGCACACAGTAGTGCTCAATAAATACGATTGAATGAATTATTGTTCTTACTATTATTTTTACTACTATTACTACTACTATTAAACCCCCTAGACAAACCCTTGTGGTAAACCCTGAGCTTGTGAGCGGGAAATGTGTCTTCCAACTCGGTTGTACTCTACTCTCTCAAGCACTTAGAACAAGGCTCTGCACGCAGTAAACACTCAATAAATTTGACTGATTGGCATAATGATTTACTAGGCGAGAGCAAGGACAATTTATTTGCTTTAAACAATTGGGTCTCTGTACAGTAGTTGGTCAGTGTTACTGTACCACCAATGAATCAATGCCTCATCGTGGCAGGAGAGTTTGCGTACGCCAGTGAAGCTTAGAGCTATGCCATTTGGTGATACTCTCTCGCTAGGGTTAACCGTAACAGAAAAGCGTCTAAGCCAACGTGTCAGACAAAGTTGATTGTCCTGTGCTGGGCAGCGGCGGCCTGGAAAGAGTCAAAGGCAGATGATCGAGTGTTGATCAAAGATGACCGCAGGGACTCAAGTCATTTACTGCACAGAAGAAGGCAGTCGTATAGACCATTTTCGTATTTTTTACTGAGAAAGCTCTACGGATAGATGATACGAGAATGACTACTGAAGATGAGACGTTCTGGAGAAGATGTGTCCGTGGGGTCGCTATGACTCGGCGTTTGGAGAAGATGTGTCCGTGGGGTCGCTATGACTCGGAAACGACTCGACGGCCTTTGATCGTCATCGGTGTTAATGTGTTCGGGTCCTGGAAATGTTTAATTTCTGCAATCAGGGTTTCTTGGCCATTTCTTCCTCCTTCTGAAGGCCTCTGGTGGTATCAAAAGCGGCGTGGCTCATTGGAAAGAGCCCGGGCTTGGGAGTCAGAAGTCGTGGGTCTAATCCCGGCTCTGCCACTTGTCTACTATGTGACTCTGGGCAAGTCAATTCACTTCTCTGTGCCTCAGTTACCTCATCTGCAAGATGGGGATTAAAACTCTGAGCCCCCCGTGGGACAGCCTGATCTCCTTGTATCCCCTAGTGCTTAGAAAAGTGCTTGGCACATAGTAAGCTCTCAATAAATGCGATTGATTGATTGATTGATTAAAAAATGCCATCATCATCATCATCGAAAAGAGATCATCCGTCCACCTGACTGATAATAACAATGATAATAATAACAACAATCACAATAATGATGGCATTTGTTAAGCACTTACTATCTGCCAAGCACTGGGGCAGATACAAGCCAATCAGGTAGTCCCAAATGGGGCTCACAGTTTCAATCCCCATTTTACAGATGAGGGAACTGAAGCACAGAGAAGTGAAGTGACTTGCCCAAAGTCCCACAGCAGACAAGTGTTGGAGCCGGGATTGGAACCCACGACTTTGGACTCCCAAACCCGTGTTCTTGCTGAAATTTACCCCCTCTTCATGATTTATGAAGACTTCCTGGCCCTTGTTTTTGTCTCAAATACTCCTAGGGAGTGTGCATTTCAGAAAGCTTCTTGAGTTGATATTTCATAAGCCTTTCTAATTACCCCCAGGTTCCCAGCACTGCTTGTTTCTATACAAATACAGTTGAGGAAAAAAGCCTTCTCCCTAACTAGGGACTGTCCCCAAGCTGATTGCGTAACGTCATGCTGTAAACGCCTAGGAACAACTCCCTCTTCATTTGCCCTATATATAGGGGGGTTTGATCAAAGGAGGCACCACAATCTCCACTACTGCTTCCATCATGAAGATAGGAGGGGTCTTCCTAGTCCTCTTTTTGGCATTTTTGGGCCTCACAGGTGAGCACCTTTTGATGATCTATGATTTCGGCCTAATCTTTGGTTTCACCCCAGTTCTGTTTGGGGTTTTAACTAAGGTTTTTAGCTAAGGGCTTTCTCTCCTTCTCCAGCCCAGCCCGCACCCTCTGCTCCTCTGCCGCTAATCTCCTCACCGTGCCTCCTTTACAACTGTCCCACCATTGACCCCGGCCCATGTCCTTCCCCTGGCCTGCATTGCCCTCCCTCCACAAATCCGCTGCTTTGCTAATTTCCACTGAGACGGTGAAGTTTTGTAATTGGTTTTGGCTGGCCTGCGCTAGCCTTTGGTGTAGTCGCCAGAGAGTAGGGGTGATTTCAAGGTATGAATTATGCGATGTGAAACCTTACTCTGTCTTAAGCTTTAGGATAGACTCAAGGTTATGAGATGGACAGACTATCCCAAATGACTCACAATCTCTCTGACCCCCACTGTTACAAATGAGAAGACCGAAGCTAGAAGCTAGGCTGATGACCCCACGATTTTCTAGGTATATTCTTTCCAAGGCTTTGTTGAATTTCACCTTTCATATTTGCGCTTTATTCTAGGTGCTGCTGTCAAACCTCTGGGAAAGGTGAGTCTTAAAGTTTCATTCTCCAGCATCATTCCATCAATCACTGGGATTTAGTAAGCACTCACAGTGTGCAGAGCACTGTACAAAGGGCTCACTGTACTAAGGATTTGAGCAAATACAGCACAATAGAGCTGATGGACATGAACCCTGAGCACAAGGAACTCATTTTGGGGTGCTGTTGTTAATGTTAATTATGCTAAAAGTCTTTACCAGCTGAACTCTGAAAGGACGGGGATCTGTCTTGGAGTTAGGGGAAATGTGCAAAATCCAGGGCAGGGGCAACGCCTACCGGCCCAGAACACTCAGTGGCAACAATTGATGCTTTCGCCATCAATTCATTCGTGTATTCATTCAATTGTATTTATCGAGCACTTTCTGTGCGCAGAGAGGCTTACTGAGTGCTTGGAAAGTACAATTTTTCAACAGATAGAGACAATTTCTACCCAACGACGGGCTCACGGTCTAGAAGGGGGAGACAGACACCAAAACAAAACAAGTAGACAGGTATCATTCATTCAATTGTATTTATTGAGCGCTTATTGTGTGCAGAGCACTGTACTAAGCACTCAGCCGAGTACAGCAGAACCACAAACAGAAACATTCTTCCCCACAAAGTGCTCACAGTCTAGAGGGGGAGAATGCTACTTTCCAAGAGTGCAAGAGATACCTATCGGCAGCCAGACAAGCGTATTCTAATGAAAAAACAGTAGAATCACCAACTTGAGAGACAGGATCATCATTTATTCATTCGTTCATTCAATCGTATTTATTGAGTGCTTACTGTGTGCAGAGCACCGTAGTAAGCACTTGGGAAGTACAAGTCGGCAACATAGAGAGACGGTCATCAAGCCTCGCTTTCTCAAGGAAGACATTTTTCGTAAACCATGTGATTCAGAATGGAGGGATCAAATATACACTTTTCCAAGAATGTCGTTTATCGAATCGGTTTTGGCTGCTCATTGGGAGATGCCTTAGGGAAGTTTTGCTGTAAAATACGATCTCATCTTTTCAGGTAACACAACCGGACATGTGTCCAATGGTTTATGCTCCAGTGTGTGGTACTGATGGAGTGACCTATGGTAACAGCTGTACTCTTGGAATAGCAAGCCGGTGAGTGCAAACATAAGGAAGTATGAGGGTGATAGGTCGTTTTTGTTATGCAAGTGTGTGCCTAAAGGGTTTAGCAGTTGCATGTTTCAGAAGGATTATCTCTAACCGGAGGGTGGTGATATGGCCTTGTGGAAAGGCTTGGGAGTCAGAGGACCTGGGTTCTATTCTCAACTCTATCTCTTGTCTGCTGGGTGATGTCGGGCAAGTTGCTTAACTTCTCTGTACCTCCGTTAACTAATCTATAAAATGGGAATTAAAACTGGGAGCCCCAGGTGGGACAAGGGTTGTTTCCCACCTGATTATCTTGAATCTATCCCAGCTCTTAGTTCAGTTCCTGGCACATTGTAAGCACTTAACAAATATCATTTTTTATTTTTAAAAAGAAAAGAGTACTCTGATTCTAGGCTGTGAGCCTGCTGTTGCGTCGGGACATATGTTGCCAACTTGTACTTCCCAAGCGCTTGGTACAGTGCTTTGCACACAGTAAGCACTCAATAAATATGATTGAATGAATCTCCTCTAGTGATGCAAAAAACGGGACAGGGAGACGGGGTTCAAGAGGGATTTGGATGGAACTAGAGTCTTAATCCCCTCTCTTCCCATTCCTGAGCCCAGTAAAGCTTCAGTGGTTCCAGAAGCACACTCCATCTGTGAGATTCCAGAATGGTACCCTGTCTATGGAGTTTTAGAACTGCAGCTCCCATCTGTAGGGTCCCAGAATCAATCTATCGATCAAACAATCAATGGGGAAGCAACATGGCCTAGTGGATAGCGCATGGGTCTGTGAGTCGGGAAGCCCTGGGTTCTAATCCTGGCCCACTTGGCTGCTGGGTGATCTTGAGCAAGTCACATAACTTCTCTGTGCCTCAGTTCCCTCATCAGTAAAATGGGAATGAGTGTGAGCTCCATGTGGGACAGGGACTGTGTGCAACCTGACTAACTCATTATCTACCCCAGTGCTTAGAACAGTGTTCTAACAAGTATCATAATTATTACTAATTACTAATTATTACTAATTATTCTCCCTCTCTCTCTCTCTCTCTCTCTCTCTCTCTCTCTCTCTCTCTCTCTCTGTCTACATAGACATAGAGACAGAGTCATAGAGAGACACAGAGACATAGAGACATAGAGGGAGAGAGAATAATTAGTGTAGATATAGATATATAGCTATAGATATGGTATAGATATAGATATAGAGATATAGATCTCTCTCTCTCTCTCTCTCTCTCTCTCTATATATATATATATATATATATACTGGGGATGGCTTTGGGTTGTTGGAAGAGGAGGGATTTTAAAGTGCTCTGAAGATGGGGAAGACTGAAGCTTGGTAGATTTGGGACTGGAGTAGAAAGACCTCCAGGCCAGGGGAAAAATGTGAGCAAGTAGAGGTTGGTGAGATCAGAGAAAGGAATAATTAGGAGGTGGTCTTGGGAGGAGAGAATAGGGAGAGCTAGGGAATAGAAGAGGATGAGCCGATATAAAAAAAAGAGAGAAAAAAGGAAAATGATGCAAATGATGAAGTGTTTTTGTTTGAGGTAGAGGGAGATGGGTAACCACTGGAAGTTTTTGAGGAGTGGAGAGATGGGAACTGACCCATATTTTGTGGAGGTGCTCTGTAAAGCAGCATGGGGTGTGGACTGAAGAGGGGAGAGACTGGAGGTTAGAAGCCCAGTGAGGAGGCTGGTGCATTTGAAGCAGTCCTTTGAAGCAAGATGGTGGCTGTTGGGTGAAGAGAAAGGGAAGAGCTGGGAAACGTTTCTAGGCAGCACACTTTTCTAAGGAACTATGTGAAAAGCAAGTTTATTCTTTGACAGAACATATCATTCTATTTTTTTTTTCTCCTCAGGAAAAGTGGCGGAAAAATTAAACTGAAGCATAAAGGCCCTTGCTGAAACCAAGGAAGTCTGGCCTGGGCTTACTCCTGCCGGGAAATTGCCAGAAGCAACCTTGTCATTCTTGTCATTCCAAATGTTCATAAAGAAAAGAACATTCTAAATCATCGCTGGCCTCATTCTTTCTGTCTATCTGCCCGTTATGGTCCATAATTTCCCTTATTAAGAAATGGCCATTACTGGGTTGGATTTCTCTCTTTTTGTTGTCGAACTGTACTTTCCAAGCTCTTAGTGCCTTGCTCTGCATACAGGAAGCGCTCAATAAATACGATTGAATGAATGAATGAATGGTCCACCTAACTAACTCTGTGTTCTGTTTTTGGTAGTGGCAATGTGTCGGTCGCCTTAACATCCATGCTCATCGTTTTTATTGAGCATCGACTACGGGCCGAACGTTTCCGAGGTGCCTGGGGGCATAGGTTAAACGCACAAACGCTGCCCCTATCTTTGAGGAATGAACAACTTAACAGGGGAGGCAGGCAAACCCAAATTGTGTACTTATAATAAGAGGAAAAATTTAGCTATATAAAGGGGAAACTGAGGCAACTGGGAAAACAAATGTAAGTAAAAAATGACAAAATGAATGGTACAAACTCTTGCGCCCATATGTGTTAAGGTTCTTGTCTTGTTTGATGGCGCCGAGTCATTTCCGACCCATAGCGGCACCACGGACGTATCTCTCCCAGAACGCCCCGCTCTCCCTCTGCAACCATTCCGGTAGTGTATCCGTAGAGTTTTTTTGGTAAAAATCCGGAAGGGGTTTACCATCACCACTTTCCGTGCAATAAACTCGAGTCTCCACCCTCGACCCTCTCCCATGACGGTGCTGCCCAGCACGGGTGAATTTTGACTTGTAGCAGATGGTCTTCCACTTGCTAGCCACTGCCCAAGCTAGGAATGGACTGGGCAGACCTCTGCTTGACTCTCCCTCCCGTAGCCAAGACCAGTAGAGGACTGGAAACTCTCCAGATGCGATCCTGAAAGGGGGTATTAAGGGTACTTGATGGAATAATTTGGAGGTGGGAATTAGTCGCAGCATACCTCTTGGAAGAGTCTTTTTTTTTTTAGGAAGGATTTGAAGGCGGGCGGGAATATGGTTTCTGGTTTATTGGATATGAGATGGGAGGGAGCTCCACATCAAACAAAAAGTGGGCACCATCACCTGGAGGTAGGAATGGTATCAATGGTCTTTAGTGAGCACTTACTGTGCAGAGCACTGTACTGAGCACTTGGGGAAATACAACCCTGTTGGTAGAAGTGTTCCCTGCCCAGCGCTCAGAACAGTGATTTGCACATAGTAAGCGCTTAACAAATACCATTATTATCATTATTATTATCGGGCTCACAAACTATGTAAGCAGGAACCCCTGAACTAAACCATCCAGACTTGTAATTCTAGAGCAAAGCAAACAAGCCTGAATAGCAGTGTGAAGAGTGGAAAGCACACAGCATGGTGTCAGGAAGCCCTGAGTTCAAATCCCAGCTCCACCACCTGCCTGTTTGACTTTGGGCAAGTCACTTCATTTCCCTGTGCCTCAGTTACCTCATCTGAAAAATGGGGATTAGTACAGTGCTCTGCACACAGTAAGTGCTCAATAAATACGATTGATGATGATGATAATGGGGATTAAGATTGTGAACCCAACGTGGGACAAGGGCTGTGTCTAACCTGATAAGTTTGCATCGATCCCAGCCTTTACTACAGTGTCGGGTCCATAGTAAGTGCTTAATAACAACAACAAGAAGCAAGAGAAAGAATCAGAAGCAGTCAAGGGTGTAGCTGGAAACAGACTGGCCTTTGTCTCAGCAGAAACTAAAGTCATAAATGATGATGATGATGATGATGATGATGGCATTTATTAAGCGCTTACTATGTGCAAAGCACTGTTCTAAGCGCTGGGGAGATTACAAGGTGATCAGGTTGTCCCACGGGGGGCTCACAGTTTTTGATCCCCATTTTACAGATGAGGGAACTGAGGTACAGAGAAGTTAAGTGACTTGCCCAAAGTCACACAGCTGACAATTGGCAGAGTCGGGATGTGAACCCATGACCCCTGACTCCAAAGCCCGTGCTCTTTCCACTGAGCCACACTGCTTCTCAAATGAAAAGGAGAGACTCTGAACTGGTCACATCGCACCTAGAACAGGAAAAACAAGCGGGAGAAAGAATCAGCAGCAGTCAAGGGGGTGTCTGGAAACAGACTGGCCTTTGTCTCAGCAGAAACTAAAGTCATAAATGAAAATGAGAGATTCTGAACTCGTCGCATTGCATCAGCGCTTAGAACAGTGCTTTGCACATAGTAAGCGCTTAATAAATGCCATTATTATTATTATTATTGCACCTAGAACAAGAACAACAAGCCGGAGAAAGAATCAGAAGCAGTCAAGGGGGTGTCCTTAAACAGACCGGGCTTTGTCTCAGCAGAAACTGGCCTTCCCAGACTAAGCCCCCCTTTTCCTCAGCTCTCCCTCCTGTCCGCATCACCTCACCTCACTCCCTTTGTTCTCCCCCTACCCCCGACTCCGTGCCCCACAGAACTTATGTATTTATGTATATATGTATAGATGTATAATTCTATTTATTTATATTGATGCCTGCCTAATTGTTTTGATGTGTATGTATATATAATTTTATTTATATTGATGCCTCTTTACTTGTTTTAATGTCTGTCTCCCCCCTCCTAGACTGTAAGCCCTGTGTGGGCCGGGATTTTCTCTATTCCTGAATTGTACTTTCCAAGCGCTTAGTCCAGTGCTCCGCACATAGTAAGCACTCAGTAAATACGATTGAATGAAGGAACGAATGAATGCCAAAAATGAGATTCAGCTAGGAGGTGAGGATGGGAGAAGGAAAGAATGAGAGCTGGAACATAACAGAGGAACGGAGCAGAGAGGAAAGTCACAGCTGCTGAGGAGCTTTGAATCCAATGATTATGAATCTGTTTTTAGCAGAGATAATTGAATTGTCTTTAGAGATTATGAGGGGGGAGATGGGTTCTACCAATTAATCAATCAGTTTCATTTATTGAGCACTTGGAAGAGCACTGTACTAAGTACTTGGAAAAGCACAATGCAACAAAATTATCAGACAGGTTCCTTGCCCACAACAAGTTTATAGTCTAGCTGGCACTGTGGGCCAAACTTGCGAATGGTTCTCCGCAATGAGATGGCATATTTCAGAGCCATCTCTAAGCTTTCAAACAAAGAAATCCTAACCACTGAGCCCCACGTGGGACAGGGACTGTGTCCAAGCCAATTTGCTTGGATCCACCCCAGCGCTTAGTACAGTGCCTGGCACAGAGTAACCATTTAACAAATACCATCGTCATTATTATTATTATCATTATTATTGGTTTCAAGGCTCTCAAACAGCTCTTTCCCTGGTAATAATAATAATAATCAATAGATAGATAGATACAAGGTAATCAGGTCGGACACAGGCTCTCCCACAATCTTAATCTCCATTTTCAGATGACGTAACTGAGGCCAAGAAAAGTGAAGTGATCTGTCCAGGGTCAGACAGCAGACATGCGGTGGAGCCAAGATTAGAACTCAGGACCTTCTGATTCCCAAGCCCGTGATCTGTCCACTAAGCCACGTTGACAGCTTGACTGTGCCCAATCTATCAATCCATCCGTTATAGAGAAGCAGCGTGGCTCAGTGGAAAGAGCTCAGGCTTTGGAGTCAGAGGTCAGGGGTTCAAATCCCGGCTCTGCCAATTGCCAGCTGGGTGACTTTGGGCAAATCACTTCACTTCTCTGGGCCTCAGTTACCTCATCTGTAAAATGGGAATGAAGACTGTGAGCCCCCCATGGGACAACCTGTTGTAACTTCTCCAGCGCTTAGAACAGTGCTTTGCACACAGTAAGCACTTAATAAATGCTATCATTATCATTATTATTATTATATTTATTGAGCATTAACTGTGTGCAGAGCACTGTACTAAGCACTTGGGAGAGTACAAAAATCTCCAGTGGGTACCAATTAACCTACGCATCAGGCAGAAACTCCTCACCCTCGGCTTCAAGGCTGTCCATCAGCTCGCCCCCTCCTACCTCACCTCCCTTCTCTCCTTCTCCAGCCCAGCCCGCACCCTCCGCTCCTCTGCCGCTAATCTCCTCACCGTACCTCGTTCTCGCCTGTCCCGCCATCGACCCCCGGCCCATGTCCTCCCCCTGGCCTGGAATGCCCTCCCTCCACACACCCTCCAAGCTAGCTCTCTTCCTCCCTTCAAAGCCCTACTGAGAGCTCACCTCCTCCAGGAGGCCTTCCCACACTGAGCCCCCCTCCTTCCTCTCCCCCTCCTCATCCCCCCCTTACCTCCTTCCCCTCCCCACAGCACCTGTATATATGTATATATGTTTGTACATATTTATTACTCTATTTTATTTGTACATATCCATTCTATTTATTTTATTTTGTTAGTATGCTTGGTTTTGTTCTCTGTCTCCCCCTTCTAGACAGTGAGCCCATTGTTGGGTAGGGACCGTCTCTATATGTTGCCAACTCGTACTTCCCAAGCGCTTAGTACAGTGCTCTGCACACAGTAAGCGCTCAGTAAATATGATTGCTTGATCGATTACAATGTAACAGAGTTGGTAGCTTGTATTTACCCCAGTACTGAATACAGGAGTTGAGCATATGATGCTAAGGTTGGGAGTTTCTGGGACAGACCCAGTGGTGGTCAGTTTTGGACAATGTTCAGTTTGAGGTGTTGGCAGGACATGAAAGGAAAGGTGTCCTAGAAGCAAGAGGAAATGAGGGATTGTCGATTAGATGGGAGGTTGGAACTGGGAAGGTAGAATGGGTGTTAAGGATGCTAATTGTGGGGCTGCATTCTAAGGTGGGTGTCAGAACCCCAAAAGCGGTCAGGCAAATTTTCTTCCCCAACCTGCTCCGGCCCCACAAAGTCTCTAGACGGTAAACCCGTTGCGGGCAGGAAATGTGTCTCTTTATTGTTACATTGTAATAATAATAATAATAATGATGATGGCATTTATTAAGCGCTTACTATGTGCAAAGCACTGTTCTAAGCGCTGGGGTGGATACAAGGTGATCAGGTCGTCCCACGTGGGGCTCACAGTCTTAATCCCCATTTTACAGATGAGGTAACTGAGGCCCAGAGACGTGAAGTGACTTGCCCAAAGTCACACAGCAGACATGTGGTGGAGCCGGGATTTGAACCCATGACCTCTGACTCCAAAGCCCATGCTCTTTCCACTGAGCCACGCTGCTTCTCCTTGTACTCTCGCAAGCGCTTAGTAGAGTGCTCTGCACAAAGTAAGTGCCCGATGAATATGACTGATTGAATGAATGAACAAATGAATCTCTTTGTGGAGAGTCATGAAGGCAAAAGGGGGATATTTCTCTTCAGATTCCCAAGATTGCCCAAGTCAAATCTGGGAATAATCTAGGAAGCAATATGGTCTACTGGAAAGAGTCCAGGTCAGTGAGCCAGAGGACCTGGGTGGAAATTCCGGCTCCGCCTCTGTTACTTCATCTGTAAAATGGGGGTGAAGACTGTGAGCCCCATTAGGGAAATGTGTGGACATGTCCAATTTATTAGCATGCATCTACCTCAGCACTTAGCGACCGATGGGGTACCTAGAATGCCTGGCACATAGTAAGAATTTAATGAATAGCATTAAAAAATCATTCTCTTGGAACAATTGAAGGCTCCATGTTTGTCGGATAGTCACTGACTGGGAAAATCCATCACCTCCTCGGTCTATCTGACGTTGAAACGATTCCTTGTAAATGAAATTCTCACCGGAAAAAAAGAAGGTGAGATCATTTCTGCTTATACACACTACTTTTTAAGACAGTGCCTAAATTACATATGCCACTGGGTGAGCATCCTATAGTCATCTAAGGGGATAATCATGGACAAATCGGGGGTTTTCAACCGTTTATACAAGTAGCATCCCTAGTGGGATGTCCCAAAGCAGCAGCTGGTTCTTGGCCTACTAGAAGGAACGTGGGAATGGAAGTCAAAGGACCTGGGTTTTAATCCAGGCTCTGCCATTTGGCTGTGGGACCTTGGGTAAGTCACTTCACTTCTCCTTGCCTCAGTTCCCTCATCTGCAGCGTGGCTCGGTGGAAAGAGCACGGGCTTTGAAGTCAGTGGTTAAGGCTTCAAATCCCGGCTCCACCACTTGTCAGCTGTGTGACTTTGGGAAAGTCACAACTTCTCTGTGCCTCGATTACCTCATCTGTAAAATGGGGATTGACTGTGAGCCCCCCATGGGACAACCTGATCACCTTGTAACCTCCCCAGCGCTTAGAACAGAGCTTTGCAAATAGTAAGCGCTTAATAAATGCCATCATTATTATCTGCAAAATAGGGATTCAATACCTGTTCTCCCACCTACTTACACAGTAATCCCCATGGGGGAGCTGAGTATTTGGCATCTACTCCAGGGCTTAGAATGGTGCTTGACACATTGTCGGCCCATAAATACCATTATTATTGTTCTTACCATTATTACTACTACTACTACTACTACTACTACTACTACTACTACTACTACTACTACTACTACTACTACTACTACACCCCCTAGATAAACCTTTGTGGGAAACCGTGAGCTTGTGAGCAGGAAAAGTGTCTTCCAACTCGGTTGTTCTCTACTCTCCCAAGCGCTTAGAACAAGGCTCTGCACGCAGTAAACACTCAATAAATTTGACTGATTGGCGTAATGATTTACTAGGCGAGAGCAAGGACAACTTATTTGCTTTAAACAATTGGGTCTCTGTAAAGTAGTTGGTCAGTGTTACTGTACCACCAATGAATCAATGCCTTATCGTGGCAGGAGAGTTTGCGTACGCCAGTGAAGCTTAGAGCTATGCCATTTGGAGATACTCTCTTGCTAGGGTTACCCGTAACGGAAAAGCGTCTAAGCCAACGTGTCAGACAAAGTTGATTGTCCTGTGCTGGGCAGCGGTGGCCTGGGAAAGAGTCAAAGGCAGATGATCGAGTGTTGATCAAAGACGACCGCAGAGACTCAAGTCGTTTACTGCACAGAAGAAGGCAGTGGTGTAGACCACTTTCGTATTTTTTACCGAGAAAAAATGAGCTGTTTTACTGACTCATGGGGTCGCTACGAGTCGGAAACAACTCGTCAGCATTTGATCGTCATCGGTGCTAATGAGTTCGGGCACTGGAAATGTTTAATTTCTGCAATCAGGGTTTCTTGGCCATTCCTTCCTCCTCCTGAAGGGCCTCCGGTGGTATCGAAAGCAGCGTGGCTCAGTGGAAAGAGCCCGGGCTTGGGAATCAGAGGTCCTGGGTTCTAATCCTGTCTCTGCACACAGTAAGCACTCAATAAATATGTTTGAATTGAATGGTCTGCTATGTGACTTTGGACAAGTCACTTAACTTCTCTGTGCCTCAGTTACCTCATCTGTAAAATGGGAATTAAAACTGTGAGCCTCTCGTGGGACAACCTGATCTCCTTGTATCCCCTAGCGCTTAGAAAAGTGCTTGGCACATAGTAAGCGCTTAACAAATGCCATCATCATCATCATCGAAAAGAGATCATCAGTCGACCTGACTAATAATAATAATAATAATAATAATAATAATAATAATAATAATGATGGTATTTGTTAAGCACTTACTATGTGCCAAGCGTTGGGGCAGATACAAGATAATCAGGTTGTCCCAAGTGGGGCTCACAGTTTCAATCCCCATTTTACAGATGGGGGAGCCGGGATTAGAACCCACGACTTCGGACTCCCAAGCCCGTGTTCTTGCTGAAATTCACCCCCTCTTCATGATTTAGGAAGACTTCCTGGCCCTCGGTTTTGTCCCAAATACTCCTAGGGAGTGTGCATTCAGGAAGCTTCTTGAGTTGATACTTCATAAGCCTTTCTAATTGCCCCCAAGTTCCCGGTCCTGATTGTTTCTACACAAATTCAGTTGAGGAAAAAAGCATTCTCCCATACTAGGGACTGTCCCCAAGCTGACTGCTTAACGTCATTCTGGCAACGCCTAGGAACAACTCCCTCTTCGTTTGTCCTATATATAGGGGGGTTTGATCAAAGGAGGCACCAACCAACTCCATAATCTCCACTACTGCTTCCATCATGAAGATAGGAGGGGTCTTCCTAGTCCTCTTTTTGGCATTTTTGGGCCTCACAGGTGAGTAGCCTTTGATGATCTATGATTTGGGCCTAGTCTTTGGTTTCACCCCAGTTCTGTTGGGGGTTTTAACTAAGGTTTTTAACTAAGGGTTTTCTCTCCTTCTCCAGCTCGGCCTGCACCCTCCGCTCCTCTGCCGCTAACCTCCTCACTGTGCTTCATTCTTACCTGTCCTGCCATTGACACCTGGCCCACGTCCTTCCCCTGGCCCGGAATGCCCTCCCTCCACACATCCGCCAAACTAGTTCTCTTCCACCCTTCAAAGCCCTATTGAGAGCTCACCTCCTCCAGGAGGCCTTCCCAGACTGAGCCCCCTTTATTCTCTGCTCCTCCCCATCCCCCCACCCTACCTCCTTCCCCTCCCCACAGCACCTGTATATATATTTGTACAGATTTATTGCTCTATTTTACTTGTATATATTTACTATTCTATTTATTTTTGTTAATGATGTGCATATAGCTATAATTCTATTTGTTCTGACGATTTTGACACTTGTCTACGTGTTCTGTTTTGTTGTCTGTCTCCCCCTTCTAGACTGTGAGTCCATTATTGGGTAGGGACTGTCTCTATATGTTGCCAACTTGTACTTCCCAAGTGCTTATTCCAGTGCTCTGCACACAGTAAGCACTCAATAAATACAATTGAATGAATGAATGAATAAGGACAGTTCTGCCCTGTAAGCTTATAGAATGATCAATGCCTTGTTCTCAGGAGACTTGAAGAGCTGAATGGTTAGGGATAATGATAATAATAATAATAATAATGGCATTTATTAAGCACTTACTATGTGCAAAGCACTGTTCTAAGCACTGGGGAGGCTACAAGATGATCAGGTTGTTCCACAGGGGCCCCACAGTCTTAATCCCCATTTTACAGATGAGGTAACTGAGGCACAGGGAAATTAAGTGACTTGCCCAAAGTCACATAGCTGACAAGTGGCGGAGCCGGAATTTGAACCCATGACCTCTGACTCCAAAGCCCATATACTTTCCACTGAGCCATGCTGCTTCTCTATGAGTAACAGCTCTCGGGTTCAGGATAAGATCTGCTCTCGCTGGATGATTGACAGTGGGGCGACATTCATCAGAAAAGCCTCAATTTGAAACTCAGTTTCTTCTACTGAAAAATGGTGTTCTCTCTGGGTGTCCCTCCTTTAGACCATCTGGAGAGATAAAAAGGATAATGTATGACAATGATCCGATGGCTCTAAGGGGAAGGTGAGGGGTGGATAGTTCCTTTGAGTTTGTATTGACGTTTTAGCTGAAATAGTCCTGTGAAATGTGAACCTCTCCCTCCTGCAAGTACCCCCTACAAGGAGCATTTCTGTTCCCTGGAGAGATGATGATCTTCTCTGTCTCCCCCTTTTAGACTGTGAGCCCACTGTTGGGTAGGGACTGTCTCTATGTATTGCAAACTTGTACTTCCCAAGCGCTTAGTACAGTGCTCTGCACACAGTAAGCGCTCAATAAATACGATTGATGATGATGATGATGATAGAAGAGACTTCCTGATCAAGTTTGAGGAAGCCTTGCAGTTCTGATCGTTTTTTGCTGAGGAATGATTCCTTCACTAAAACCCAGGTGCTGTGGCAGTCCAAAGCAAGTGCATTGCTTCAGAATCATTTTCCTGAACCGAATCTTATTTTGAACCACTTTGGGACTTAATTACCCAAATCAGAACAGGCCAAACCAATCATTAAAGACTATATCGTAATGTCAGAGAGATTTGGGCTGTGAAGGCAGGATCGATATTTTTAGAGCCACGCATCAGTGGTCCCACTTCAGAAGAGTTTAAACATTTGAAATAGGATACAGAGGGGAACAGTGATGGGCAAGTCACTTCACTTCTCTGGGCCTCAGTTCCCTCATCTGCAAAATAGGGACTAAAACTGTGAGCCCCACGTGGGACAACTGATAACCTTGTCTCTATCCCGGTGCTTAGAAAAGTGCTTGGCACATAGTAAGTGCTTAACAAATACCATCATCATCATTATTATTATTAGCAAGGCAGAAGTGAAGGAACTCCCTCTCTCAAATTCCTTAGTCGGGTTTTTCCGGCTGGGCTTGAGCACTGTGTAAGTCTGCAAATGGACCTCCACAAAGCTCCACTGAGTGATCGCTTCTCCAGGGCGGCTGAGACTCTTCCACCCTGACTCTGGCAAATGGAATTTTTCATTTAATGAGCACCTCCCACTTTCCCACATACAGAATAACAAAGCAATTATTATAGTATGAAAATTCGGATTTGAACCCGGCTAACTGGTTAGATAGCATTAACCTCTTTAGGATCCGATCAAATGTTGTGAACTCTCTTTAAGCTGCCGGTGGGATTTCTCTGGGTGAAAACTGCCTAAATATATTATTTAAACAGATTAAGGCTTCTAATTCAGTTCTCTTTTCTTTCCTCCGCTTCCTTCTAGTTGCCTCACGAACGCCTCAACAAAAGGTGAATCAATTTCAGTTTTTATAATATCTGATGGTTAAAAAAAAAGTTGATCTTTTGTTTGACACTTCCATAGTAGAACAAAAACCACAAATAAGGAATGCGATGAAAAGAAAGAGTATCTACCAGTTTGAGGGAGAGAATGGAAATTCAATAGGTTAGTCAGTCAGACAATAGTATTTACTGAGCACTTACTGGACTCAGATCACTGACCTAAGCCCTTGGGAGAGTGCGATAGAACAATAGAACAGAAAGAATTTCTGCCCCCAAAGAATTTACACTCTAGTTTTCTGGACTCTCAAAATGTACATTATCTCTTCCAGTCCTAGGCTAGACAATTACCTCACAATGGCCAGGAATAGAAACAGAAAGGAAAATGTTCCCCATTTTGGGATGTTAGATATGGTACCTATTTGGAAGAACTTTATGGGGCAGGATTAGCACTTAACCTAGAAAAGCATAAAATAGAATAGAATAGCAAGAGAGGTAAAGTGTATTTAGAGACTAACGCCCAACACGATATTTTGAAAGATACTGTATTCCAAAGATTTACACATAAAAATGGACCAGCACTGAACATGAATCAGAAATGCGGTGTTCTAACTTAAAATGCACAGATGAAAAAGGATCAAAAGATGGGAAAGAAAGATTTACGAGGAAAGACTGAATGAGTAGGGAAGAGTGAGCCAAAAGAAGAGATGATTGAGGTGTAAATACTGGTTCGGTTTTCTAAGGGAAGTTAATATCCACCCCAGAAGTCTTAGGAATGAGAACAGAAGCTCCATATTTTACAAGAGTGTAGTTGGAGTGTATCCATAGGGTGTTCTTGGTAAATATATGGAAGTGGTTTACCACTGCCACCTTCCGCGCAGTGAAAACTTGAGTTTCTGCCGCTGTCTCTGATCAACATTTTGATCATTTGATCATCTGCCTTTGACTCTTTCCCATGTTGCTGCCACCCAGCACAGGTGAATCAACTTTTCATTCGTTTGATCGTATTTATTGAGTGCTTACTGTGTGCAGAGCAGTGTACTAAGCGCTTGGGAAGTACAAGTTGGCAACTCTCGTTGGCAACTTGGTCTGATGCTTCAGCTTAGACCTCTCCATTATGGGTAACTCTAGTGAGAGTATCTCTCAATGGCATAGCTCTAAGCTTCATTGGTGTGCACAAACTCTCCTGCCACAGTAAGGCATTGACTCATAGGAGAGATATGATATTTCTAGTGACAATGTATGGGGTTTGAAAGCTGGACGGTGGAAAAGAAACCAGGATAGAAAGAACCTCGATTCTTTTGAAATGTGGTATTGGAGAAGGCTTTTCCGAATACCACGGACTGCCCCAAACACAAACAAATGGATTTTGGAGCAAATTAAGCCAAGGTGGTCTTTGAAAGGCCAAATGACTTGACTTAGATGAGCATAGTTTGGACACCTAATCAGGAGAACCAATTCTCTGGAGAAGACACTAATGCTAGGAAAATTCCAGGGAAAATGCAGGCGAGTCAGACCGGCAGCTAGATGGACAGAAACCATAACAATGATAACAGAAGACCCGCTAGAAAGGCTACAGATTATGTCAGATGTGCTGGAGGAAATATATCCATAGAGTCACTATGAATCAGAAACAACTCAGTGGCACTTGATAGTAATAATAGTTAAAGTACAGTTGAGGGGCAGGAGAATACAATGATCTCTGAATTACCATCCAGTCTCTGAGTTCCCTGAAACTTTTTGGATAATTCCAGTTTGTTGCTTACACCTACAGCACTTTTCACCTTCTCTTAGGCAACAATGTGTATTTCTTTAGCAGTGGTAAAAGCTGTTTAGTGCGACCTCTCAAAAGAGCAAAGGAAAGAAAACCAAGCATTTTTGTTTCATTACAGGTGGATTGCAGTAGATACCCAAGAAAGCCAGATGGGAGTGTAGGACCCTGCACCCTGGTGTATGGGCCTGTTTGTGGAACTGATGGACAAACCTACGGAAATGAGTGTAGTCTGTGTGGTAAAATTGTGTAAGTATGATCTTTTGGTGAGACAAGAACAAATTTGAAAGATCTGTGCTATCAGACAGGACAGTTCTTAGCTTCCCAATCCTCTGCCCAGCCAAAAGAGTAATGAAAGATAAAATGTTTATGCTGGATTAGATTTTTCTTCCTGTCCGAATTCCTCCCTGGGAGCCAGGGATTTAGAGGGGCACAGTGACTTCTTCAATTCACTAGAATACTAGTGAAACACACCCGCAAGTATCTAGTTGACATCTTAGGAGTGGGATTCCTCTGCACTGGAGGTTTATATGCTGCCTGTTGCTAAATTTAAGTAATTTGATAATCGGCTGAATACCAAAAGATGAAGCCTCTTTCGCATTACTCTCTGGACTTCTTATTTGTTATATCAAGTCTTCCCTACCATTCAGATTCTTTGTCAGAAAAGATGTGCTTACATTAAAATGATCATTCCTGTCTGGAATGCATTTTGACACTGAGTAATCACACTCCCCCTTCTAGAATGTGAGCCCATTTTTGGGTAGGGATTGTCTCTCTCTGTTGCCGAATTGTACTTTCCAAGCACTTAGTACAGGGCTCTGCGCATAGGAAGCGCTCGATAAATACGATTGAATGAATGAATGAGGAAGAATGAGTAATGAATTACCATTTTGCAGTTGAGGAAAACGAGGCCCAGAGAAATTAAGTGACATACAGCAGGCAAGTCGACAGAACAGTCTGGCTCTCAGGCTCGTGTTCTTTCCACTAGGACATGCTGCCTCCCAATTTGTGTTAAATAATTGGTCCTTCAGTTCTAAACCCTGTTTCACAGAGGAGGAAGCGGACACCCAAAAATCTTAAGTGATTTATGGAGAATTATCACCCAGGCCCACTCTCACGTTGGTGAGATCTGAGGCATCCCTTCAGAAAGGAGCATGCAACACACATCATCCCGGCTCTGCAGTTTGTCTGCTGTGTGACCTTGGACAAGTCACTTTGCTTCTCTGTGCCTCGGTTCCCTCATCTGTTAAGTGCAGATTAAGACCGGGAGCCCCATGTGGGGAAGGGACCGTGTCCAACCCAATTTGCTTGTATCCACCCCAGCGCTCTGGTGTAATGCCTAGCACATAGTAAGTGCTTAACAAATACCACTGTTTGTTAAGTATGTATATATATATATATACACATACACACATATATGTGTATATGTATGTATATATATATATATATGTATATATATATATATATATATATATGAAGTACTGACTTTTAGCCAAGGTTTTCCTTAGTCAGTCAATAATCAATCACATTTATTAAGCACTTTACTGCATGCAGAGTATTGTACTTAGCGCTTGGGAGAGTACAGTATAACAATAAACAGAAACTTTCCCTGTCCATGTCCATAAGGAGCTTACAGTCTAGAGGGGGAGACAGATATTAGTATAAATAAATCAATAAATTACAGATGTGCAGCATGGCTCAGTGGAAAGAGCACAGGCTTGGGAGTTAGAGTTCATGGGTTCAAATCCCAGCTCCGCCGCTTGTCAGCTGTGTGACTTTGGGCAAGTCACTTAACTTCTCTGTGCCTCAGTTACCTTATCTGCAAAATGGGGATTTAGACTGTCTGCATGGGACAACCTGATCACCTTGTATCCACCCCAGCACTTAGAACAGTGCTTTGCACATAGTAAGTGCTCAACAAATGCCATTATTATTAAGTGCTGTGGGGCTGGGATGGGGAATGGAGAAAGTCACGGCAAGGCAGAAGGGAGCTGATCCTCTTATATACATAAATATAATAATAACAATAATGGCATTTATTAAGTGCTTACTATGTGCAAAGCACTGTTCTAAGCACTGGGGAAGTTACAAGGTGTTCAGGTTGTCCCACTGGAGGCTCACAGTCTTAATCCCCATTTTGCAGATGAGGGAACTGAGGCACAGAGAAGTTAAGTGACTTGCCCAAAGTCACACAGCTGACAATTGGCGGAGCCGGGATTTGGACCCATGACCTCTGACTCCAAAGCCCGGGCTCTTTCCACTGAGCCATGCTGCTTCTCATGATGCTATTGATGCCTGTCTACTTGTTTTGTTGTCTGTCTCCCCCTTCTAGACTGTGAGCCTGTTGTTGGGTAGGGAGTGTCTCTATTGCTGAATTATACTTTCCAAGCGCTTAGTACAGTGCTCTGTGCACAGTAAGCGCTCAATAAATATGATTGAATGAATACATGAATGAATACACACATACATATATACATACTTTTATATTCCATTACTTCCCATCTGCAATTCATCTTAATATTTCTCATCTCCATTAGATTATAAGCTTCTTGATAGCAGGGATCATGTCTCCTGTTTCTATGCCACTTTCCCAAGTATTTAGTACTATGTTCTGCTCAGGATACTCAGTAAATACTATCGGTTGATTGAAGTCATAGAATCTTGAGCCGACAGAGTTGGTAGATGTGATCCCTGCTTACAGTCCAAGGGGTGAGACATTAAAATAAATTCTGGATATGTTCATAAATGCTGTAGGGCAAAGAGCAATCAATCAATCATATTTATTCAGCGCTTACTATGTGCAGAGCAGTGTACTAAGCGCTTGGGAAGTACAAATTGGCAACATATAGAGACAGTCCCTACCCAACATTGTGCTCACAGTCTAAAAGAGCAGGGTGACTATCAACGGCTGAAAAAGCACAGATCCTTGATGAGAAGCAGCGTGGCTTAATGGAAAGAGCCCGGGCTCGGGAGTCAGAAAAGGTGGGTTCTAATCCCGGCTCTGCCACTTGTCAGCTGCGTGACCTTGGGCAAGTCACTTCACTTCTCTGGGCCTCAGTTACCTCATCTGTAAAATGGGGATTAAGACCGTGAGCCCCACGTGGGACAACCTGATTACCTTGTTTCTATCCCAGCACTAAAAGCAGTGCCTGGCACATCGTAAGCGCTTAACAAATACCATTATTATTATTATCAGTAATAACAGAGAAGGGAGAGGGCAAAGGGGAAATGAGGACTCTGTCGGGGAAGGCTTTAATAAGGCTTTGAAGGTGGAGAGGGTGGTGGCCTGGCATATATATGAAGTGGGAGGAAGTTCCAGGCCAAAGGCAGGACGTGGGCAAGGGTTTAGAGGGAAGGGAAGAACGTGAATTGATGTTTACCGTGGTTTATTTCTATTTTGCATTTCATTTCAGAGAAACTAAAGGAAGAGTCGGTCTTCGCCACAGAGGAAGGTGCTGAATTCTTGACGCTACTGACTCGAGAACTCTGTTACTTCCAGAATTCCCTCCATGCTTTTTAGAAACGCTCTCTCTCCCTTGAGCCTGTGCCCAATTCCTTACTCTTCCACTCTCCAACACTCATTCTTTTTCATCCATTGGATTATTTAATAAAATAAGCTTTGCAGCTCTACCACGTGTTTATGTCTGATTGGGGGGCTAAAGTTCTAGGTGTCTCAAAAGGCAGAGCCCACTTTTTTTATGGTTTTTTTTTAATGGTATTTGTTAAACACTTACTAGGTGTCAAACACCATTCTTAACGCTGGGGTAGGAACATGTTAATTAGGTCAGACACGGTCTCTGTCCTACACGGGGCTCACAATCTAAACAGGAGAGAGAACAGGTATCTCTACTATAAAAAAAATCTAGATTTTACAGTTGAGGAAACTGAGGCACAGAGAAATTAACTTACTCGAGGTCACACAGGCAAGGCAATTGGCAGAGTTGGAAGTAGAATCCAAGTCCTCTGACTTCCAGGAACTTGTCCTCTGTGTGACTTTGGGCAGGTCACTTCACTTCTCTGGGCGTCAGTTACCTCATCTGTAAAACGGGGATGGAAACTGCGAGTCCCGTGTTGGACAGGGACTGGGTCCAGCCTGATTTGCTTATATCCACCCCAGGTCTTGCCTGGAACATAATAATAATAATAATGATGATGGCATTTATTAAGGTCTTACTATGTGCAAAGCACTGTTCTAAGCACTGGGGAGGTTACAAGGCAATCAGGTTGTCCCACAGTGGGCTCACAGTCTTAATCTCCATTTTCCAGATGAGGTAACTGAGGCCCAGAGAAGTGAAGTGACTTGCCCAAAAGTCACACAGCTGACAATTGGCAGAGCCGGGATTTGAACCCATGACCTCTGACTCCAAAGCCCGGGCTCTTTCCACTGAGCCACGCTGCTTCTCTGTATCAAGTAGGCACCTTAGAGGAGCAGCGTGGCCTTGTGGACAGAGCACAGGTCTGGGAGCCCGAAGGTCATGGGTTCTAATCCCGGCGCCACCACTCGTCTGCTGTGTGACCTTGGACAAGTCACTTCACTTCTCTGGGCCTCAGTTACCTCATCTGTAAAAGGGGGATTGATCCTGTGAGCCCCATGTGGGACAGGGACTGTGTCCAACCCAATTTATTTTTATCTACCCCGGTGCTTAGGACAGTGCGTGGCACATAGTAAGTGCTTAACAAATATAAATATTAATTATAATATTATTAATAATAATATTCTCCCCAAGCCCCTCCTGCTGGCTCACCTGGACTCCAAGTCACTGCCTTGGGTGTCTCAGACGGAAGAGGTCACCCAGGGAGGGTGAGCTGAATAAGCTGGAAATTCCCTCCATCGATTAGGAGATGCGGCGATATTAGGGTTATTGGAATAGAGATAGAATGAGTAGCAAATAAGAGCCCAGAAAGCTTAGCGATTGCCAGATTTAAATCAATCAATCAATCATATTTATTGAGCACTTACTGTGTGCAGAGCACTGTACTTGAGAAGTACAAGTTGGCGACATATAGAGACAGTCCCTACCCAACAGTGGGCTCACAGTCTAGAAGGGGGAGACAGAGAACAAAACCAAACATATTAACAAAACCAAACATATTAACAAAGATGCAATTAATATTAATTAAGACGCATATTAAATAGACGCAAGGTGTCAGCTTTGGCCCAATGAAAATCTGATTCAGTAGGAAATAATAGCGCTTCTTTGTGTGACCACAAAATCAAACCATCCTCTTTGCCTTCCACAAAGATCCACTTTCCAGTCAACTACCCACTTCCAAGTGAGTTCCTGGGTCTTCTTCTTCTTAATAGCATTTATTAAGCACTTACTATGTGCAAAGGTCTGATGGGCATAATTTAGTTTTTATACCTGAGTGCCACTGCTGTTGTAATCCATTAAAAATATCCTTCAGAAGCTGTGGCTAGGACAATAGCAGCGTTCATTAACACCATCTGATCTGTCACGAATGACCTATTCTCCTGTAATGAGGAGACCTGTCTGGACTTGAGCAGAACTGTACCTCATGAATTACACATGAAAACAGTGACATCCCATACTGGTCACCAACCAAGGAGGTAAGCGACACGTGCACAATTAATCGTCACCCGGTGTCTCCGACAATCCTTTCCAACAGGAATATTTCACTTGCAGGCCCTGGCCTGGGAATCTGATTCCTAAATCGTGGATTAATAAAAATGCGGGAAAGAGATTTCAAAACCCCGGCTTGTATACGTATGTAAGGGAGTGCTTAGTGAGCGTTCAAGGTTAGAAATAATTCAATGAAGAGGGCCAAAGGTGCCAACAAGATTCCCTTCTCTTCCAAGAAGACAAAGCCTTTGGAGTCCCCATTTTGTCCCTTTTATGCTTCTCCGAAAAGCGATACCAGGGTGAAAGGATTTCAAGGGTATGTCTGCTTCCTAAAGGTGTAAGATGAAGTTTGTATCAGAATCGAAAATCATTTGTTGGTGCTCACCTCAATCAATCAATCAGTGGTACTTATTGAGTGCTTACTGTGGGCAGGACGCTGTGCTAAGCGCTTGGGAAGGACAGTGGAGTTGGTAGACACAATCCCTACCCACGGTGAGCAAACAGTCTACAGGGAGGCAGTGGGATGAAATGACTTTCCCCTTTTTGACTGTTCCCCTGCATGACCAATGGCAGAAAAAACCAACAACAAGCAGGCTAAAAGCGTGAGCTAAAATACCCACATTTTGGCTTTTTTTCACTCTCCCTCTCTCTCTCTCGCTCTCTTTCCTTTTAGGCAAGTGTCCAATATGATTGTCTTGTTCTACCCCAGCGTTTAGTACAGTGTCTGGCACATAAGAAGCACTTAACAAATGCCATATAAAAAAAAAAAAAACCAAGTTAAGCACCTCATTCCACTGACTCTTGGTAGAATAATGATAATAATAATGGCATTTATTAAGCGCTTACTACGTGCAAAGCGCTGTTCTAAGCGCAGGGAAGGTTACAAGTTCTAGACTGTGAGCCCACTGTTGGGTAGGGACTGTCTCTATATGTTGCCAACTTGGACTTCCCAAGCGCTTAGTACAGTGCTCTGCACACAGTAAGTGCTCAATAAATACGATTGAATGAATGAATAATAATAATGGCATGTATTAAGTGCTTACTATGTGCAAAGCACTATTCTAAAAGCAGGGGAGGTTACAAGTTCTAGACTGTGAGCCCACTGTTGGGTAGGGGCTGTCTCTATATGTTGCCAACTTGGACTTCCCAAGCGCTTAGTACAGTGCTCTGCACACAGTAAGCGTTCAATAAATATGATTGAATGAATGAATGAAGGTGATCAGGTTGTCCCAGGGGGGGCTCACAGTCTTAATCTCCATTTTACAGATGAGGTAACTGAGGCACAGAGAAGTGAAGTGACTTGCCCAAAGTCACCCAGCTGACAATTGAGAAGCAGCATGGCTCAGCGGAAGGAGCCCGGGCTTTGGAGTCAGAGGTCATGGGTTCGAATCCCAGCTCCACCACAAGTCTGCTGTGTGACCTTGGACAAGTCACTTCGCTTCTCTGAGCCTCAGTTACCTCATCTGTAAAAATGGGGATTAAGACTGTGAGCCCCCCGTGGGACAACGTGATCACATTGTATCCCCCCAGCGCTCAGAACAGTGCTTTGCACATAGTAAGCGCTTAACAAATGCCATCATCATCAATTGGCGGAGCCGGGATTTGAACCCATGACCTCTGACTCCAAAGCCCGGGCTCTTTCCCCTGAGCCACGCTGCTTCTGGATCCAATCACTCTGCTAACTCTCCTCTTTCTCTCCCCAAACTTAGCCCGTCAACGTAGACTCTGCTGGTCGAGCGCTTAGTACAGTGCTCTGCACATAGTAAGCGCTCAATAAATACGATTGATGATGATGATGGTCTGGAGTTAGCGGTTTCTGCTCCTATCACTTGGGTTTCATTCAGGGAGCTCCTCGGGGCTGTCCGCCTTGGAACAATAAATAGGATGGAGCTGGATTGAGCGCTCCATACAGTCCTGCTCGGCCTCTTCGACGTTGCCATGCTGGAAGATGCACTGAGGGAGTCGGGGCAGACTTCCAATTCACTGGGGAAACTCATCCGGTACGGGGAAGCAGCGTGGCTTAGTGGAAAGAGCACAGGCTTGGGAGTCGGAGGAATCCCGGCTCTGCCACTTGACAGCTGTGTGACTTTGGGCAAGTCACTTCACTTCTCTGGGCCTCAGTTCCCTCATCTGGAAAATGGGGATGAAGCCTGTGAGCCCCCCCGTGGGACAACCTGATCACCTCGTAACCTCCCCAGTGCTTAGAACAGCTTTGCACATAGTAAGCGCTTAACGAATGCCGTTATTGTTATTATTATTATTACCCCAGCGCTTAGAACAGTCTTCTAGACTGTGAGCCCACTGTTTGGTAGGGACCGTCTCTACGTGTTGCCAACTTGTACTTCCCAAGCGCTTAGTACAGTGCTCTGCACACAGTAAGCGCTCAATAAATATGATTGATTGATTGCTCAGCACACAGTAAGTGCTTAACAAATACCAAAATGATAACAACGATCTAGCTAAACATCTGGTGCATTGCATCCCACGCCTTTGAGAAGACTGTGAGCCCGCTGTTGGGTAGGGACTGTCTCTATATGTTGCCAACTTGTACTTCCCAAGCGCTTAGTACAGTGCTCTGCACACAGTAAGCGCTCAATAAATACGATTGAATGAATGATTCTGGAGTTGCTCTATGCAGGTAACTGGGCTTTAGGGTCACCAGCACAAGACGATGTGTCACATATGAATATAAGAGAAGCAGCGTGGCTCAGTGGAAAGAGCCCGGGCTTTGGAGTCAGAGGTCATGGGTTCAAATCCCGGCTCCGCCAATTGTCAGCTGTGTGACTTTGGGCAAGTCACTTCACTTCTCTGGGCCTCAGCTTCCTCATCTGCAAAATGGGGATTAAGACTGTGAGCCCCCCGTGGGACAACCTGATCAGAATAGTGCTTTGCACATAGTAAGCGCTTAATAAATGCCATCATTATTATCTGCCGTTTATTTATTTATTTATGCATATTAATGTCTGTCTTCCCATCTAGACTGTGAGCTTTTTGTGGGCAAAGAATGTGTCTGTTGCTGCATTGTACTCTCCCAAGCACTTAGTATGGTGCTTTGCACATAGTAAGCCCTCAATAAGTACGATTGACTGAATGAATGACTGAATGAATGAATCAGACTCAGAACAGCTCTAAGACTGGACAAAAAGTCTCAAGAAAATGGAAGGGATGTTGCAGTCCCGCAGTTGGGAAAACCCTATACACTACGAAAAGTTTTCATTGTCTGCTGTGTGACCTTGGACAAGTCACTTTGCTTCTCCGGGCCTCAGTTACCTCATCTATAAATAGAGGATTAAGACTTTGAGCCCCACATGGGACATAGACTATGTCCAACCTGATTAGCTTTTATATACTTAGCTTTTTCAGCGCTTAGAACAGTGCTTTGCACCTAGGAAGTGCTTAGTAAATGCCATTATTATTATCTACCCCAGCTGTTAGTACAGGGCCTAGCACATAAATACGTGCTTAACAAATCCCATAAAAAAAAAAAATTGGCAAAAGAACTGCTGCCTCTTGGGACTTTGCTCCCCGCATGGGCTGAGCACTGTGGTTTGCTTCTGCAGACTTGAGATGCTATTAAAAAAATAATAATAATAGTAAAAATTGTGGTATAATAATGATAATAGTGATGATATTTGTTAAGCGCTTAAAACGTGCCAAGCTCTGTTGAAAACCCTGGCGTAGATACAAGGTCTAGAATACAATCAATCAATCAATCGGATTTATTGAGCGCTTACTGTGTGCAGAGCACTGTACTAAGCGCTTGGGAAGTACAAGCTGGCAACAAATAGAGACAGTCCCTACCCAACAGTGGGCTCACAGTCTAGAAGGGGGAGACAGAGAACAAAACCAAACATACTAACAAAATAAAATAAATAAATAAATAAATAAATAAATAAATAAATAAAATAAATACAAGATAGGTTGTCCCATGTGCGGCTCACAGTCTTAATCCCTATTTTACAGAGGACGTAACTGAGGTCCAGAGAAGTTAAGTGACTTGCCCAAAACCACACAACAGACAAGTGGTGGAGGCAGGATTAGAACCCACGTCTAGAATACTTCTCAACTGATTTTAACTTTGCTATTGAAACGGTGCTAAAAAATGAAATGACTAATAATAACAACAATAGTGATGGCATTTGTTAAGCGCTTACTATGTGCAAAGCACCGTTCTAAGTGCTGGGGAGGTTGCAAGGTGATCAGGTTGCCCCACGGGGGCTCACAGACTTCATCCCCATTTTACAGGTGAGGGAACTGAGGCCCAGAGAAGTGAAGTGACTTGCCCAAAGTCACACAGCTGACAAAACTGACTACCATAAAATGACTTTCCAATCCTCAGGTTTAATATAGAAATCACTTTCTTAGGCCATCGTCTGAAACTTCTAGGCATTTCCCGTTGAATCCTCATGTTCTTAATGACCCTGTTCTAGGGTGTCCCTTTCCTCTAAAACATTCTGAATGTGACTTCATAATCGCCACGCTCCTCGTCATAAATGGGTGATTACTGAGTTCCTACCCGTTAAGATCAAGTGAGCTCAGACTTCTGAGGTTTTAATTCTTGGCGAGCTCTCATGGAGAACACTTTGGTCAATGGAGCCACCTTCTCCCTCGTGAAAATGAATACCGCCTTGATGCTCCCCTTCTTGACACTTTATTTCTCAGGTGATGGCTTTTGAAACTGTTCCTAACTCCTAAGACATTGTAAATCAGGATAGCTGTTTTCTAGATTAGGTTATTTTCCAAGTTTTTGTCTTGAAAAAAGGAAACATTCCCGGTGTAAGAATGATGCAGTTCATCGCCTCCTCTAGACTGTAAGCTCATTATGGGCAGGGAACGTGTCTGTTAATTCTGTTGTATTGTACTCTCCCCGACTGAGCCCGCTCTTTCCTCTTCTCCTCCCCATCCCCCCCACCCTACCTCCTTCCCCTCCCCACAGCACCTGTATATATGTTTGTACAGATTTATTACTCTATTTATTTTACTTGTACATATTTCCTATTCTATTTATTTTGCTAATGATCAATCAATCAATCGTATTTATTGAGCGCTTACTGTGTGCAGAGCACTGCACTAAGCACTTGGGAAGTACAAGTCGGCAACAGATTTATTGTGATTTATTTATTTATAATTTATAATGATGTGCATCTAGCTTTACTTCTATTTATTCTGCTGACTTGACACCCGTCCGCATGTTTTGTTTTGTTGTCTCTCTCCCCCCACCCTAGACTGTGAGCCCGTTGTTGGGTAGGGACCGTCTCTATATGTTGCCAACTTGGACTTCCATCATCATCATCATCAATCGTATTTATTGAGCGCTTACTATGTGCAGAGCACTGTACTAAGCGCATGGGACGTACAAATTGGCAACATATAGAGACAGTCCCTACCCAACAGTGGGCTCACAGTCTAAAAGGGGGAGACAGAGAACAAAATCTTCCCAAGAGCTTAGTACAGTGTTCTGCACACAGTAAGTGCTCAATAAATACGATTGAATGAATGAATGAATGAATGGTTAGAACAGTGCCCTGCACATAGTAAGCGCTAGATAATTACCACGGATGGATTGATTATGAGAAACAGCCTTAAAATGTGCCCAAATCCTTAAATTAAAGCTCACGAAAAGAGAATCTCCTGGGCCTCATATCCTCCATCTATGCGCTTGGCTCTGTAACCCACAAGCATTTTGATTTTCACCCGATCTTAAGGCACTTATGTACTTATCCAACCGCGATTTATTGTCTGTCTCCCCCTCCGTTATGTAAGCTCCTTTCTGACAGGGACCGTGGCTATCTATTCTATTCTGGAATTGAACTCTTCCAACATTTGGAAGGCTGCTTGGTACCCAGTAAACACTCAATAAATTAAAATTATTATTGTTACTATTATTATAAATGCTATTGATTCATTGATTGGCCAGTTCTGCCTTTCGGCAGTCTTGTACTGCTTTTCTTGGAGAATTCTCTACGGCTCTAAATCATTCTAAATCACCTTTTAGACTGTGAGCCCACTCTTTTAGACTGTGAGCCCACTGTTGGGTAGGGACTGTCTCTATATGTTGCCAATTTGTACTTCCCAAGCGCTTAGTACAGTGCTGTGCACATAGTAAGCGCTCAATAAATACGATTGATGATGATTCTGTGTCTAGGGCTGGGTAAAAACAAAACACGAAAAAGCTCAATTTTTAATTAGCTTCTAAAACAGATTCTAAAACACATCCCCTACCCAACCTTCTTTCCCTGTTGTCACCTGAACAGAGACTGCACCCTTTCACTGTACAGAGTGTAGCTCACTTCACCTTCATCTAGCATTTCATTCAATCGTATTTATTGAGTGCTTACTCTGTGAAGAGCACTGTATTTTGTTTTGTTGTCTGTCTCCCCCCCTTCTAGACTGTGAGCCCGTTGTTGGGTAGGGATTGTCTCTATCTGCGGCCTAATTGTACTTTCCAAGGGCTTAGCACGGTGCTCTGCACACAGTAAGTGCTCAATAAATACGATAGAATGAACGAATGAATAAGCGCTTGGGAGAGTACTATATAACAATAAATGGACACATTCCCGCCCCACAGCGAACTTACAGCCTAGAGGGGGAGACAGATATTAATAGAAATAAATAAATTTCAGCTCTGGGGTAGATATAAGATCACCCCCTGCTATTTCCACTCCCTCCTCTCCTTCTCCAGCCCAGCCCGCACCCTCCGCTCCTCTGCCGCCGCTCACCTCCTCACTGGGCCTCGTTCTCGCCCATCCCGCCGTCGACCCCCGGCCCACGTCCTTCCCCTGGCCCGGAATACCCTCCCTCCTCACATCCGCCAAACTAGCTCTCTTCCTCCCTTCAAAACCCTACTGAGAGCTCACCTCCTCCAGGAGGCCTTCCCTGACTGAGCCCCCTTTTTCCTCTCCTCCTTCCCCCACCCCAGCACCTATATATATTTGTACAGATTTATCACTCTATTCTACTTGTACATATTTGCTATTCTATTTATTTTGTTAATGATGTGCATATAGCTTTAATTCTATTAGTTCAGACGACTTGGACTCCTGTCTACGTGTTTTGTGCTGTTGTCCATCTCCCCCTTCTAATAATAATAATGGCATATATTAAGCGCTTACTATGTGCAAAGCACAGCTCTAAGCGCTGGGGAGGTTACAAGGTGATCAGGTTGCCCCACGGAGGGCTCACAGTCTTAATCCCCATTTTACAGATGAGGGAACTGAGGCCCAGAGAAGTGAAGTGACTTGCCCAAAGTCACACCGCTGACAATTGGCGGAGCCAGGATTTGAACCCATGACCTCTGACTCCAAAGCTCGGGCTCTTTCCACCGAGCCACGCTGCTTCTCTTCTAGACTGTGAGCCCGCTATTGGGTAGGGACCGCCTCTATACGTTGCCGACCTGTACTTCCCAAGCGCTTAAACATAGTAAGCGCTCAATAAATACGGCTGAATGAATGAATCAGGTCACACATGGGGCTCACGGGTTCATTTATGAACTTATTCACACTCTGTTTAGCACTCGCGAATATCAGTCTGCACAAAACATATAAAGCATGTTTTACAAGTCTTTCTCCCCCATTAGAGGTCCCACAGGATCCTTTTGGGTGGAGAAAATGTTTCATTGATATTCTGCACTTCTCAAGCACCTAATACAGTGTACCCACCCGAAAAGCATGCTTTACAAATGCTATCTCAACCTTGAGCTCTACTTCCTCTACCTCACCATTGGGCTGCTTTATTTCATTCTTCTGCCTTTATATTCTTTGTTCCAGATATATATGCAATCTCCCCGAGAAAGGTAAGAGTATTATTTCCTGTCTACAAATGACTTCGGCCATCATCAAGCCAAGGCTTTCGCTTGTGATATTTGTATCCATTCTCGAACAGAAGATTGGGTGGAACTGTGAGAAGTGATGTTGATAAAAACACGTCCAGCTAAAGAGAGAGTGCTGTGGGAAATTCCTTGAGATTTAAGATGAATTGTTTTCTAATGGTGCTTCTTCTGACTCCAGGGCTCATACGCTATCCACTAGGCCACGCTGCTTCTCAAGTTCGCATTTGAATTTGCTGAAAGAGTCATCAGTGGTATTTATTGAGCACTTACTATGTGCAGAGCACCGTACAAAGTACTTGGGAGAGTACAACCGAAGCAGCGTGGCTCAGTGGAAAGAGGAAGTTCAGGGGTTCGGATCCCAACTTCACCACTTGTCTGCTGTGTGACCTTAGGCAAGTCACTGCACTTCTCTGGGTCTCAGTTGCCTCATCTGTAAAATGCGGATTAAGACCGTGAGCCCCACGTGGGGCAGGGATTGTGTCCAACCCGATTTGCTTATATTCCCTCCAGTGTTTAGGGGATTGTGTCCAACCTGATTGGCTTATATTCCCTCCAGTGTTTAGTACAGTGCCTGTCACATAGTAAATGCTTAAAAAATACTGCAATTTTTTAACAGAGTTGGTAGACACATTCCCTGCCCACAAGGAGCTTATAGTCTCTTCTCTGATTTGGCTCTGAGCCCCCTTTTTCCTCTCCCCCTTCCCCCCCCCCGCCCTACCTCCTTCCCCTCCCCACAGCACCTGTACATATATTTGTACAGATTTATTACTCTATTTATTTTACTTGTCCATATTTCCGATTCTATTTATTTTGTCAACGCTGTGCATCTAGCTTTACTTCTATTTATTCTGACGACTTGACACCTGTCCACATGTTTTGTTTTGTTGTCTGTCTCCCCCTTCTAGACTGCGAGCCCGTTGTCGGGTAGGGACCGCCTCTATAGGTTGCCAACTTGTACTGCCCAAGCGCTTAGTACAGTGCTCTGCACAGTAAGCGCTCAATAAATACGAATGAATGAATGAACGGTGAATTCTAGGCAGGCTTGGTGTCCAGCAGGGCCTCGGGATTAACGGCCAAGCAAAGATGAAGTGCTCCTAGGGACAACTGTGTTTCAGATGCTTGCCCAAACCGGGCTTCTTGAATAGCCCCCAAGTAACTCAGGTATTACTAGAGAAGAAGCGTGGCCTAATGGATAGCGCATTGACCTGGGGTCAGAATCAATCAATCAATCAATCGTATTTATTGAGCGCTTACTGTGTGCAGAGCACTGTACTAAGCACTTGGGAAGTACAAGTTGGCAACATATAGAGACAGTCCCTACCCAACAGTGGGCTCACAGTCTAAAAGGGGGAGCCCAGTCAGAAGGACTGGGTTCTAATCCTAGCTCCGCCACTCGTCAGCCGTGTGACCTTGGACGAGTCACTTCACTTCTCCGGGCCTCAGTGACCTCACCTGTAAAATGGGGATTGAGACTGTGAGCCCCAGGTGGGACAGGGATTGTGTCCAACCAGCTTTGCTTGTCAGAGCGAAACATAGTGCCGGGCACATAGTAAGTGCTTAACAAATGCCATAATTATTATTATTAGGTGTCCCAGGGTAGCCCCATGGATCAATCAGTACAGAAGGAGGATGGATACTTACAAAAGCCTGTTTCTCCCCAGGGGGTGGGGGCAGGGCTGTCCCTTCTGACCTAAAATAGAAGATGGGGATGAGCCGTTACTATTATTTTAACCACTCTAGGAGAGAGAAGAGAGTTCCCCGCCTCTTGTCATCTGAACCACGGAAGGAAACACGAAAGACGATTTGACCTGTCAGTTTTATTTTAGGATCCTGCCTGTAGCTATTACCAACAGAGATCAATAGATCATCAACGTCTGTGCTATTTAAAGGTTCATCTAATTTGTGGCTCAGATGGCAGGACCTACCCCAATTTCTGTGTGCTTTGCTATGCTCAAATGTAAGTAAACGAACCAACAAACAAGAATAAAAACATTTCAACCTGTGGGATAGATTCACTGAGGGCCAGACCAGGGTTCCTCCTTTTTATTTGATTTGTTTTCTTTTCCATGTGAGGGCCAAAAGTTCAGCTCCTATCAGTACTTGGGCATTTATATCCCTTATTGGGTAGGGACTGTCTCTATATGTTGCCAATTTGTACTTCCCAAGCGCTTAGTACAGTGCTCTGCACATAGTAAGCACTCAATAAATACGATTGATGATGATGATGATGATGATGACTGTCTCTATATGTTGTCGACTTGTACTTCCCAAGCACTTAGTACAGTGCTCTGCACACAGTAAGCACTCAATAAATACGATTGATTGATTGATTGATTATTGCAATGCTGCGAAAATCAATGTGTTTTTCTGGGACAAACCATACTGCTTTCTTCCTTACGGAAGTTTCCCAGTAAGCTTAGGCCTTCTAGTAGCAATGTAGATCTTTGGCTTAAAATAATTTTCTTTACTTTTAAATTTGTTTTGCAACAAAAAGCTTTCATTTGGACCTATCCTAGGGGAGTTGATTTTCACAGGCGGAGATTTTCAGGAGAAAGTTCCCCTTTAGGCACGATGCCTCCTAGGGAAAGACGGGCACCAAAAATCTCATTAACACTAGAAGTAAGGATAAATAGACAAGGGAAAAGGGAATGCAGCCACACGGATCTATCCCTGTTTCCGAGTCTGTCCTAGGAATTTGGACACTAGCATGTCGACGTGATTGACGGACAGTACCTCAGGTATTAATAATAATAGTAATAATAATAATGGTGTTTGTTAAGTGCTTACTATGTGTCAAGCACTGTTCGAAGGTGGGGGGTGATACGAACTAATCAGGTTGGACGCAGTCCCAGTCCCACACTGGGCTCTCAATCTTAATCCCCATTTGACAGATGAGGTAACTGAGGTACAGAGAAGTGAAGTGACTTGTCTAAGGTCAGGCAGCAGAGAAGGGAGGGAAGATGGTGTTAGGGTCAATCAATCAATCGTATTTATTGAGCACTTACTGCGTGCAGAGCACTGTACTAAGCGCTTGGGAAGTACAAGTGCTTCCCAGAAGTACAAGCGGGTCCCAGAAAGCCGCAAGCTGAGTCGAAATGGAGAGTGCCAAGTGGGAGACGGACAGTGATGGCGGGAGCCAACTGGTTTCAGGAAGACTCCGAGGGCCCCCGGGTGATAAAATCAGCAGCAGCAGCATTTATTGAGTGCCAACTGTGTGCAGAGCATCATCGTGGCTCAGTGGAACGAGCCCGGGCTTTGGATTCAGAGGTCAGGGGTTCAAATCCCGGCTCCGCCAACTGTCAGCTGTGTGACTTTGGGCGAGTCACTTAACTTCTCTGGGCCTCTGTTACCTCATCTGGAAAATGGGGATTTTTTTTTTACTGGTATTTATTAAGCGCTTACTATGTGCAAAGCACTGTTCTAAGCGCCGGGGAGGTGACAAGGTGATCAGGTTGTCCCCCGGGGGGCTCACAGTTTTAATCTCCATTTTAAGACTGGGATTAAGACTGTGAGCCTCCCATGGGACAACCTGATCACCTTGTAACCTCCCCGGTGCTTAGAACAGTGCTTTGTACATAGTAAGCGCTTAATAAATGCCATTATTATTATTATAATTTTTAATCATGCCTCCCCTTCCCGCCGTCCCGACACTGCAACTGGCTTGAGGGAAGCCTCTGGGATCCAGATGGGTTGGTGATGGGTTGGTGAGGGAGGGATGAGGGGTGGGAGGAGAGGCAGTCCCTATTCATTCATTCATTCAGTCGTATTTATTAAGCGCTTACTGTGTGCAGAGCACTGTACTGAGCGCTTGGGAAGTCCAAGTTGGCAACATATAGAGACGGTCCCTACCCAACAGCTGGCTCACAGTATAGAAGGGGAAGACAGACAACAAAACAAAACATGTGGACGGGTGTCATCAGAATAAATAGAGATAAAGCTAGATGCACATCATTAACCCTAGGGGCCAAATGGGCCCAAATTGAACATCTTTAATACCTCTCATTTTTTTTCTAGTGAATCTAATAACAGAATTCAACTTAAACATCATGGAAAATGCTGACTTGCTCCATGTGGTTCCTTTAGTTTTACCCTTCCACTAGCCCGTGCCTTCAGAAAAATGAAACGTCTGCTCAGCGGGAGCCTTACTGAGGTCCTATCATCTGTTTTTATCTTCTTGTCCTAATAAAGACTATTCGATTGAAATCTCTTTTTAACAGGGAAATTAATCTGGGGGTATCTTTCAAACTGTACTCAGAAAGCAGACACTGCACCCTTCCTGCAGTGAGAAGGTGCCGGCAAATCCAGAGCAATCCACCTGCGTGACGCTTATTTTATTTCTTCGCATCAAGAAACCGGCGTGGCTTAGTGGAAAGAGCACGGGCTTGGGAATCAATCAATCAATCAATCATATTTATTGAGCGCTTACTGTGTGCAGAGCACTGTACCAAGCGCTTGGGAAGTACAAGCTGGCAACATATAGAGACGGTCCCTACCCAACAGTGGGCTCACAGTCTAGAAGGGGGAGACAGAGAACAAAACCAAACTTACTAACAAAATGAAATAAATAGAATAGATAGGTACAAGTAAAATAAATAAATAAATACAGTAATAAAATAAATAGAGTAATAGATCAGAAGACATGGGTTCTGATCCTGGATCCGACACTTGTCTGCTGTATGAGCTTGGGCAAATCACTTCACTTTGCCGTGCCTCAGCTCCCTCGTCTGTAAAATGGGGATTAAAACCGTGAGCCCCACGTGGGCGACCTGATTACCCTGTATCTACTGGTGCTTAGAACAGTGTCTGGCACTTAGTAAGCGCTTAACAAATACCCTAATTATTATTATGACATGAGTTTTTTTTTTGTCGTGAGAAAGTTAACTCTCAAATGAAATCCCCCTCTTCAAACAGCTCCTGCAGAATTTCATCTTTTGCATTCCCATTCAGAGACACCTAAGTGAACTATCCGGAGAACCTATCTATTCAAAACATACACCAAAACGCTATATGGTCGATCGCTTGAGATTAAGATTTTAATACAGCGCTTAGAACAGGGCTCTGCACTTAGTAAGCGCTTAACAAATGCCATCATCATCATTACTATTACTATTATTATTATTAATACGAAGGGCTGCCTTTTTGTTCGTTAATTGGTGATTCAGTTTCACTGTTTTTTCTCTTCTGCCCTTCCTGAGAATAGCCTGGAATTATCAGTGGTATTTATTGAGCACTCACTGTGTGCTAAGTGCTTGGGAGGGTACACTATAACAAATTCGGCGGACACGTTCCCTGCCCACCGTGAGCTCACTTGGGAGAACAGGAGAGAGTTCGGTAGATGAGTTGCTGGACATTTCTCATCGCGTTCAGGAAACATCAAAGCTCTCGTCTCCGACTTTACAGTCATAAACTATTTAGAGAGGCGGCGTGGCTCAGTGGGAAAGAGCCCGGGCTTTGGAGTCAGAGGTCGTGGGTTCAAATCCCGGCTCCACCACTTGTCAGCTGTGTGACTTTGGGCAAGTCACTTCACTTCTCTGGGCCTCAGCTCCCTCATCTGTAAAATGGGGATGAAGACTGTGAGCCCCACGTGGGACAACCTCATCACCTTGTATCCTCCCAGCGCTTAGAACAGTGCTTTGCACATAGTAAGCGCTTAATAAATGCTATCATTATTATTATAAACTGATTTTTCCCCAGGAGCCACCGTGTTACGAGATGAGGCTCACGCAGTCCAGCGGCTTTCCTCCGCACAGCCTATTCATTTTCTTAATCAATAAAAAGAATTTTCTTCAAGCAGCTACTGAAATTTTGCTTCATTACCTGGGCAACCGTAGGTGCCAACTCCACGGGGCAAGTGACTGTGAGCCCACTGTTGGGTAGGGACTGTCTCTATATGTTGCCAATTTGTACTTCCCAAGCGCTTAGTACAGTGCTCTGCACACAGTAAGCGCTCAATAAATACGATTGATGATGATCCCCAAGAAAGTTTCCCTCTCTCTCTCTGACCACGCACTCTGAGCTGTTCTGCCTCTAGGCCCGTCTGATTATTTTATTTATTTTACTTGTACCTATCTATTCTATTTATTTTATTTTGTTAGTATGTTGGGTTTTGTTCTCTGTCTCCCCCTTTTAGACTGTGAGCCCACTGTTGGGTAGGGACTGTCTCTAGATGTTGCCGACTTGTACTTCTCAAGTGCTTAGTCCAGTGCTCTGCACACAGTAAGCGCTCAATAAATACGATTGATTGATTGATTGCTGATTATGTTGCCAACTTGTACTTCCCAAGCGCTCAGTACAGTGCTCTGCACACAGTAAGCGCTCAATCAATATGATTGATTGATTGATTGCCTCAGAACGAGAAAACCCCAAGAGCCGCTGAGCTTGCTACTCAACTGGAGCAAATCATGAACCCTCCCCATTCTGTTCATGCTGCCTGGCATATTCCCAGCCTCATGGCACTTATGCATAAACATGCGATTTATGTATGAATGTATTTAATAATAATAATAATAATAATACTGATGACATTTGTTAAGCGCTTACTCTGTGCAAAGCACTGTTCTAAAAGCTGGGGGGATACAAGGTGATCAGGTTGTCCCACGGGGGGCTCACAGGCTTTATCCCCATGTTCCAGATGAAGGAACTGAGGCCCAAATAACAATAATAATAATGATGATGGCATTTATTAAGTGCTTACTATGTGCAAAGCACTGTTCTAAAAGCTGGGGGGATACAAGGTGATCAGGTTGTCCCACGGGGGGCTCACAGTCTTCATCCCCCTTTTCCAGATGAGGGAACTGAGGCCCAAATAACAATGATAATAATGATGATGGCATTTATTAAGTGCTTACTATGTGCAAAGCACTGTTCTAAAAGCTGGGGGGATACAAGGTGATCAGGTTGTCCCACGGGGGGGCTCCCAGTCTTCATCCCCATTTTACAGATGAGGGAACTGAGGCCCAGAGAAGAAGAAGAATAATGATGGCATTTGTTAAGCGCTTACTATGTGCAAAGCAGTGTTCTAAGCGCTGGGGGGGATACAAGGTGATCAGGTTGTCCCACGGGGGGCTCACAGGCTTCATCCCCATTTTCCAGATGAGGGAACTGAGGTCCAAATCACAATAATAATAATGATGATGAAGGCATTTATTAAGTGCTTACTGTGTGCTAAGCACTGTTCTAAGTGCTGGGGGGGGGATACAAGGTGATGAGGTTGTCCCACGTGGGGCTCCCAGTCTTCATCCCCATTTTCCAGATGAGGGAACTGAGGCTCAGAGAAGTGAAGTGACTCGCCCAAGGTCACCCAGCTGACAAGTGGCGGGGCCGGGATTCGAACCCAGGACCTCTGCCTCCCCCTCCCGGGCCATCCTTATGATTATTTATGGTTATTCTGGGCCTCACCCACTACTTATTTATTTATTTATTATTTACAAGTTGCCGACTTGTACTTCCCGAGCTCTTAGTCCAGTGCTCTGCACACAGTAAGCGCTCAATAAAGACGATTGAATGAATGAATGAATATGTTGCCAACTTGTACTTCCCGAGCGCTTAGTCCAGTGCTCTGCACACAGTAAGTGCTCAATAAATATGATTGAATGAATATGTTGCCAACTTGTACTTCCCGAGCGCTTAGTCCAGTGCTCTGCACACAGTAAGTGCTCAATAAATACGATTGAATGAATGAATGAATATGTTGCCAACTTGTACTTCCCGAGTGCTTATTACAGTGCTCTGCACACAGTAAGCGCTCAATAAATACGATTGAATGAATGAATGAATATGTTGCCAACTTGTACTTCCCGAGCGCTTAGTCCAGTGCTCTGCACACAGTAAGTGCTCAATAAATATGATTGAATGAATGAATGAATGAATATGTTGCCAACTTGTACTTCCCGAGCACTTATTACAGTGCTCTGCACACAGTAAGTGCTCAATAAATATGATTGAATGAATGAATGAATGAATATGTTGCCAACTTGTACTTCCCGAGCGCTTAGTCCAGTGCTCTGCACACAGTAAGTGCTCAATAAATATGATTGAATGAATATGTTGCCAACTTGTACTTCCCGAGCGCTTAGTCCAGTGCTCTGCACACAGTAAGTGCTCAATAAATATGATTGAATGAATGAATGAATATGTTGCCAACTTGTACTTCCCGAATGCTTATTACAGTGCTCTGCACACAGTAAGCGCTCAATAAATACGATTGAATGAATGAATATGTTGCCAACTTGTACTTCCCGAGCGCTTATTACAGTGCTCTGCACACAGTAAGTGCTCAATAAATATGATTGAATGAATGAATGAATGAATATGTTGCCAGCTTATACTTCCCGAGCGCTTAGTCCAGTGCTCTGCACACAGTAAGCGCTCAATAAATATGATTGAATGAATGAATGAATATGTTGCCAACTTGTACTTCCTGAGCACTTAGTACAGTGCTCTGCACACAGTGAGTGCTCAATAAATATGATTGAATGAATATGTTGCCAACTTGTACTTCCCGAGTGCTTATTACAGTGCTCTGCACACAGTAAGTGCTCAATAAATATGATTGAATGAATGATTGAATGAATATGTTGCCAACTTGTACTTCCCGAGAGCTTATTACAGTGCTCTGCACACAGTAAGTGCTCAATAAATTCGATTGAATGAATGAACAGACAAAACTCTGTCAACTGCCACTGTCGTCTAGTACTGGTAGAAATCAACTTGTCCCTGGCATCCCCGCTTGAACACAACGCAGAGTCCGTGAAATTTTCTTCGACGGTGGCCCTTTTGACAGTTATTCATTTAAGTGACCCCAAATCCCCAAATGACCGGAGGGAGGGAGGTCATTCCCGGAGGAGTGGCATAATTCTTTCTGGGTTTCTACTGATTAAAGTGGATTTCAATCAATCAATCAATTGTATTTATTGAGCGCTTACTGTGTGCAGGGCACTGGACTAAGCGCTTGGGAAGTCCAAGTTGGCAACATAGAGAAACGGTCCCTACCCAACAGTGGGCTCACAGTCTAAAAGGGGGAGACAGAGAACAAAACATACTAACAAAATTAAATAAATAGAATAGATATGTACAAGTAAAATAAATAAATAAATAAACAGAGTCATAAATATGTACAAACATATATACATATATACAGGATTTGATTAGCTAGTATAAAATGGAGTAAATGGTAGCACTTTTTACACTCATTTGGCGCTTTCACACTTACAGCATGTCAGAGTGGGGATTTCTAGAGTGGGGAGTGCAAAGAAGCAGCGTGGCTCAGTGGCTTTGGAGTCAGAAGTCACGAGTTCAAATCCCGGCCCCACCAACTGTCAGCTGGGTGACTTTGGGCATGGCTCAGTGGAAAGAGCCCGGGCTTTGGAGTCAGAGGTCATGGGTTCAAATCCCGGCTCCGCCAACTGTCAGCTGGGTGACTCTGGGCAAGTCACTTCACTTCTCTGGCCCTCAGTGACCTCATCTGTCAAATGGGGATGAAGACTGTGAGCCCCCCGTGGGACAACCTGATCACCCTGTAACCTCCCCAGCGCTTAGAACAGTGCTTTGCACATAGTAAGTGCTTAACAAATACCATTATTAGGGTAAATAACTAAAAAGTTAAATTCACTAATAAAAATCGTATGCACTGTTAGGATGTTTGGTTTTGTTCTCCGTCTCCCCCTTTTAGACTGTGAGCCCACTGTTGGGTAGGGACCGTCTCTAGATGTTGCCAACTTGTACTTCCCAAGCGCTTAGTACAGTGCTCTGCACACAGTAAGCGCTCAATAAATACGATTGATGATGATGATGATGCTTTGCACATAGTAAGCGCTTAAAAAATGCCATTATTATTATTATTATTATTATTTGGGCAAGTCACTTCACTTCTCCGTTCCCTCGTCTGCAAAATGGGGATTAAAACCGTGAGCCCCCCGTGGGACAACCTGATCATCAATCATCATCATCATCAATCGCATTTATTGAGCGCTTACTATGTGCAGAGCACTGTACTAAGCGCTTGGGAAGTACAAGTTGGCAACATCTAGAGACAGTCCCTACCCAACAGTGGGCTCACAGTCTAAAAGGGGGAGACAGAGAACAAAACCAAACACACTAATAAAATAAAATAAATAGAATAGATATGTACAAGTAAAATAAATAAATAAATAGAGTAATAAATAAATAGAGTAATAAATAGAGTAACCTGATCACCTTGTAACCTCCCCAGCGCTTAGAACGGTGCTTTGCACATAGTAAGTGCTTAACAAATACCATTATCATTATTATTATTAGGGTGAATAACTAAAAAGTTAAATTCACTAATAAAAATCGTATGCACTTTAAAACGTTTTTCATCTGTGTAGAGCAACTTCCCAACAGGGGCTACTCTTGAATCAATTTTACATTCTAAGGAAACGTACCCTCTCTTTGTCGCTTCAGACTATACCCTTTCACAGAGAAATTAAGATTTTACCACATCTCCCCCCTCCCTCCTTCCCCTTCTAGACTGTGAGCCCACTGTGGGGTCGGGACCGTCTCTCTATGTTGCCGACTTGTACTTCCCAAGCGCTTAGTACAGTGCTCTGCACACAGTAAGCGCTCAATAAATACGATTGATTGATTGATTGATTGATTCTTGTCTCTCAGTGACCTTACTTCTTTGTGCCTCAGCTACTTCACCTGTATATATGCATAAGTTTGTACATATTTATTACTCTATTTATTTTACTTGTACGTATTTATTCTTTTTAGTTTATTTTGTTAATACGTTCTGTTTTGTTCTCTGTCTCCCCCTTCTAGACTGTGAGACCGCTGTGGGGTAGGGACCGTCTCTATATGTTGCCAACTTGTACTTCCCAAGCGCTTAGTACAGTGCTCTGCACACAGTAAGCACTCAATAAATACGATTGATTGATTGATTGATTGATTCTTGTCTCTCAGTGACCTTACTTCTTTGTGCCTCAGCTACTTCACCTGTATATATGCATAAGTTTGTACATATTTATTACACTATTTATTTTACTTGTACATATTTATTCTTTTTATTTTATTTTGTTAATATGTTCTGTTTTGTTGTCCGTCTCCCCCTTCTAGACTGTGAGCCCACTGTGGGGTAGGGACCGTCTCTATATGTTGCCGACTTGGACTTCCCAAGCGCTTAGTACAGTGCTCTGCACACAGTAAACGCTCAATAAATACGATTGATTGATTGATTGACCTGGGTTCTAGTCTGCCAATCGCGTGCTGCGGGGTGTTGAGCAAATAAATTGAACTGTGCCTCAGTTACCTCATCTGGAAAATGAGGATTAAATCCTCCTCCCTCCAATTTAGGCTGTGAGCCCTATGTGGGACAGGGACTAGAAGAGAAGCGGGGTGGCTCAGCGGAAAGAGCCCGGGCTTTGGAGTCAGAGGTCGTGGGTTCAAATCCCGGCTCCGCCACTTGTCAGCTGGGTGACTTTGGGCAAGTTGCTTCACTTCTCTGGGCCTCAGTTACCTCATCTGTAAAATGGGGGTTGACCGTGAGCCCCCCGTGGGACAATCTGATCACCTTGTATCCCCCCAGCGCTTAGAACAGTGCGTTGCACATAGTAAGTGCTTAATATATGCCATTAAAAAAAAAAGTCGTGGGTTCTAATCCCGGCTCCGCCACTTAGCTGTGTGACTTTGGGCAAGTCGCTTCACTTCTAGGGGCCTCAGTTCCCTCATCTGTAAAATGGGGATTGAGACTGCGAGCCCCCCGTGGGACTATTTTACTTGTACATCATCATCATCATCATCATCAATCGTATTTATTGAGCGCTTACTGTGTGCAGAGCACTGTACTAAGTGCTTGGGAAGTACAAATTGGCAACATTTATTCTATTTATTTTATTCTGTTAATATGTTTTGTTTCATTGCCTGCCTCCCCCTTCTAGACTGTGAGCCCGCTGTTGGGTAGGGACTGTCTCTAGATGTTGCCAACTTGGACTTCCCAAGCGCTTAGTACAGTGCTCTGCACACAGTAAGTGCTCAATAAATACGACTGATTGATTGATTAGTACAGTGCTGTGTACACAGTAAGTGCTCAATAAATATGATTGAATGAATGAATGAATTACCCTGTATCTACCCCAGCGCTTAGAACAGTGCTTGGCACATAGTCAGTGCTTAACAAATACAATCAATATTATCATGTCCAACTGATAGATCTGTAACTACCCCAGCGCTTAGAACAATGCCTAGCATTCATTCATTCATTCAATCGTATTTATTGAGCGCTTACTGTGTGCAGAGCACTGTACTAAGCGCTTGGGAAGTACAAGTTGGCAACATACAGAGATGGTCCCTACCCAACAGCGGGCTCACAGTCTAGAAGGGGGAGGCAGACAACAAAACAAAACATGTTAACAAAATAAAATAAATAGAAGCAGCATGGCTCAGTGGAAAGTGCCTGGGCTTTGGAGTCCGAGGTCATGGGTTCGAATCCCGGCTCCACCACAAGTCTGCTGTGTGACTTGGGCAAGTCACTTACCTTCTCTGAGCCTCAGTTCCCTCATCGGTAAAAATGGGGATTAAGACTGTGAGCCCCCCGTGGGACAACTTGATCACACTGTATCCCCCCCAGCGCTTAGCACAGTGCTTTGCACATAGTAAGCGCTTAACAAATGCCATTATTATTAAATAGAATAAATATGTACAAATAAATAAGTATAAATAACACAGCAAGCATTTACCAAGTGCCCTTTTAAAAAAAAGCCTAAGAGGCCATTGGAGGGGGGAAATAGGACTTGCCTATTCAGGATGAATTTACAAATTTCCTTTTTAAAAAGTAAATAAAAAAAAAGAAGACTTGCTACCCTTTTCCCATTTTGGGGCAATATATTGGCTTATTCCACCACCTCCTGACTGATTTTGATGCTGCGTCCTTTCACCTGGCTGCACCGCGGTAACACAACATGTTGTGTAGCGACTTCACATTAGATCCACTTTGCGGTATCTGTTAAACGCTTACTATGTGCCGGGCACTGTATTCAACACTGGTGCCAATTTGTACTTCCCAAGCGCTTAGTACAGTGCTCTGCACACAGTAAGCGCTCAATAAATACGATTGATTGATTGATTGATTGGTGTGGATACAAGCAGATCAGGGTGGACACAGTCCCTGTCTCACACGGGACTCAGTCTTAATTTCCTGTTTCACAGATGATTCAACCGAGGCACAAAGAAGTTAAGTAATGTAATAATTACTCTATTATTACTCTATTTATTTATCACTCTATTTATTTATTTATTGTACTTGTACCTATCTATCCTATTTATTTTATTTTATTAGTATGTTTGGTTTTGTTCTCTGTCTCTCCCTTTTAGACTGTGAGCCCGTTGTTGGGCAGGGACCGTCTCTACATGTTGTCAACTGTACTTCCCAAGCGCTTAGTACAGTGCTCTGCACACAGTAAGCGCTCAATAAATACGATTGATTGATTGATTGATTGGTGTGGATACAAGCAGATCAGGGTGGACACAGTCCCTGTCTCACACGGGACTCAGTCTTAATTTAATGTTTCACAGATGATTCAACCGAGGCACAAAGAAGTTAAGTAATGTAATAATTACTCTATTATTACTCTATTTATTTATCACTCTATTTATTTATTGTACTTGTACCTATCTATTCTATTTATTTTATTTTGTTAGTATGTTTGGTTTTGTTCTCTGTCTCTCCCTTTTAGACTGTGAGCCCGTTGTTGGGCAGGGACTGTCTCTATATGTTGTCAACTGTACTTCCCAAGAGCTTAGTACAGTGCTCTGCACACAGTAAGCGCTCAATAAATATGATTGATTGATTAATAATGGCATTTGTTAAGCACTTACTATGTGCAAAGCACTGTTCTAAGCGCTGGGGGGATACAAGGTGATCAGGTTGTCCCACGTGGGGCTCACAGTCTTAATCCCCATTTTACAGATGAGGGAACTGAGGCTCAGAGAAGTTAAGTGACTTGCCCAAGGTCACACAGCAGACTTGTGGTGGAGCCGGGATTCGAACCCATGACCTCTGACTCCCAAGCCCGGGCTCTTTCCACTGAGCCACGTTTGGGTTTCATTTTCCAGATTAACTTCCACGTGTGTAATTCAACGGTACACTCTGGAAAGATTTGATTTCTTGGAATGGTTATTTTCAACTTCACCCATAACGCTCCCTCTTTCTCTTCTTCCCCTTCCTTCCTTCCTAAGGAATTACCCGCAGTAATGAAAGAAGTCACCTAAAGAAAGAGCACAAAAACGTAAGGTTGCGTTCATTCGTTCATTCAATTGTATTTATTGAGCGCTCACTGTGTGCAGAGCACTGTACTGAGCGCCTGGGAAGTACAGGTTGGCAACGTATCTGTGTATATGTATATTCATTTATTTTATTTGTACATATTTACTCCATTTTATTTGGTTAATATGTTTTGTTTTGTTGTCTGTCTCCCCCTTCTAGACTGTGAGCCCGCTGTTGGGCAGGGACCATCTCTAGATGTTGCCAATTTGGACTTCCCAAGCGCTTAGTACAGTGCTCTGCACACAGTAAGCGCTCAATAAATACGATTGAATGAATGAATGAATGAATGAACATATAGAGGGCATTCCAGGCCAGGGGGATAATTAAATCTATTATTCCCCCCCGCTTTACCTCCTTCCCTTCCCCACTGCACCTGTATATATGTATATATGTTTGTACGTACTTATCACTCTATTTATTTATTTTACTTGTACATATCTATTCTATTTATTTTATTTTGTTAATATGTTTGGTTTTGTTCTCTGTCTCCTTCTAGACTGTGAGCCCACTGTTGGGTAGGGACCGCCTCTACATGTTGCCAACTTGTCCTTCCCAAGCGCTTAGTCCAGTGCTCTGCACCCAGGAAGCGCTCAATAAATACGATTGATTGATTGATTGATTTGGAGTCAGAGGTCACGGGTTCAAACCCCAGCTCCGCCAACTGTCAGCTGGGTGACCTTGGGCAAGTCACTTCGCTTCTCTGGGCCTCAGTTCCCTCATCTGGACAAGGGGGATGAAGACTGGGAGCCCCCCGGGGGGTAACCTGATGGCCTTGTGACCTCCCCAGCGCTTAGAACAGTGCTTTGCACGTAGTAAGTGCTTAATAAATGCCATTATTATTATTATTATTATTATTATTATTATGAACGAACTCGTGACCTCTGGCTCCCAAGCCCGGGCCCTTTCCAGTGGGCCACATTGCTTCTTTGCCCCGGCCTGGAATTGCCCTCCCTCCACACATCCGCCAAACGGAGTCTCTTCCCCATCTTCAAAGCCCCACCGAGAGCCCACCACCTCCAGGAAGCCTTCCCAGACTGAGCCCCCACCCAACTTTTTCCTCTTCTCCTCCCCGTCTCGCCCCCCACTTGGGCCCTTCCCCTCCCCACGGCACATTTGTACTTATTTATTGCTCTATTTATTGTATTAATATTCATTCATTCATTCAATCGTATTTATTGAGCGCTTACTGAGTGCAAAGCACCATACTAAGCGCTTGGAAAGTCCAAGTTGGCAACATAGAGAGACATCCCTGCCCAACAGCGGGCTCACAGTCTAAAAGGGGGAGACAGACGACAAAACAAATCATATTAACCAAATAAAATAGAATAAATATGTACAAGTAAAATAAATAGAGTAATAAATACGTACAAACATATATACAAGTAAAATAAATAAATGGGGTAATAAATACATACAAAGATATATACATATATACAGGTAGTCCTAGGCCTAGTCTTTAGGGCCTCCCTGTTCACTGGAAAAACAGGCAACAAAACACGTGGACGGGTGTCAAGTCGTCAAAATCAATTCGATTTTCAATTCAGCTCAATCGTATTTATTGAGCGCTTACGGTGAGGAGAGGACTGTACTAAGCGCTTGGGAAGGACAAGTTGGCAACATATGGAGACGGTCCCTGCCCAACAGCGGGCTCACAGTCTAGAAGGGGGAGACGGGCAACAAAACAAAACATGTGGACAGGTGTCAAGTCGTCAGAATAAATTCAATTTTCAATTCGGTTCAATCGTATTTATTGAACGCTTACTGTGCGCAGGGCACTGGACTAAGCGCTTGGGAAGTACAAGGTGGCAACATAGAGAGACAGTTTTAGGCGCCACACCCAACATGGCTGCCGCGCTCACCCCCCCTCGATGGAGCCACTCCCAACATGGCTGCCGCCTTCCCCTCTGCCAATCAAAGAAGGCGCCACTCCCAACATGGCTGCCGCTCTCCAACCTTTCCCAACCGCCAGGAGGAGCCACTCCCAACATGGCTGCCGTCTTCCCCGCTCGCCATTAAAAGAGACGCCACTCCCAACATGGCTGCCGCTTTCCCCTCTGCCAATCAAAGGAGGCGCCACTCCCAACATGGCTGCCGCGCTCCAACCTTTCCCAACCGCCCAGGAGGAGCCACTCCCAACATGGCTGCCGCGCTCACCCCCCCCCCCTCGATGGAGCCACTCCCAACATGGCTGCCGCCTTCCCCTCTGCCAATCAAAGGAGGCGCCACTCCCAACATGGCTGCCGCTTTCCCCTGTGCCAATCAAAGGAGGCGCCACTCCCAACATGGCTGCCGCGTTCAACCGTTTCCCAACCGCCCAGGAGGAGCCACTCCCAACATGGCTGCCGTCTTCCCCGCTCGCAATTAAAAGAGACGCCGCTCCCAATTAAAAGAGGCGCCACTCCCAACATGGCTGCCGCGCCCAACCCTTTCCCAACCGCCCCACCCAGTGGAGACACTCCGAACATGGCCGCCGGCCTCCCGCTTGCCACTCAAAGGGCGCCACTCCCAACATGGCCGCCGCCTTTCCCTCTTCCACTGAGTCGCCACATCCAACATGGCTGCGTCGTTCAACCGCCCCCTCATTCTCGGCGTAGCCACACCCAACATGGCTACCTCGTCTCCCCCTCCTCCCCCGTTTAACACAGGGGCCACTCCCATCCTGGCTGCCGCACTCCGCCCCCTTCCGGTGGAGCCACTCCCTACCTGGCCGCCGGCTCCGTCGTCCGCCACTCCGAACATGGCTGCCGCGCTCACCCGCCCCCATGGAACCACTGCTAGCACGGCCACCGCCTTCCTCCTCTACCAATCAAGAGGCGCCACACCTAACATGGCTGCCGCACTCAAACGCCCCACCGGGTGGAGCCACACCCAACATGGTCGCCACGTCCAACATGGCTGCGCATCTCAACCCCCCCCGCCCCCTCCCTCGGCGTAGCCACACCCAACATGGCTACCTTATTGTTCCACCCCCCCGCCCCTTAACACAGGGGCCACCGCACTCCGCCCCCTTCCGGTGGAGCCACTCCCAACATGGCCGCCGGCCCCCTCCCCCGCCGTCCGCCACTCCCACCATGGCCGCCGCGCTCCCCCGCCCCGCCCCTTCCCGATGGAGCCACTCCTAACATGGCCGCCGCCCCTCGGGGGAGGCGCCCCCTCCCTCCCAGCACGGCCGCCCGGGGAGGGGCGCCGCTCCCAACATGGCCGCCTGGCCCCCCCGTCCCCATCCGGGCCTCTCCGGCCGGCGGAAGAGGCGGGGCGGGCGGAGCAGGAAGTGTCGGCGGGGCTCCCTGCCTCCCTCCCCTTGAGCCACAATAACAGGCAGGCCCGGGCCGGGGCCGGGGCCGGGGCCGGCGGGACAGGTAAGAGGGGCCGGGGAAGGGGAGAAGGGGAGAAGGGAGGGGCGGCGGCCTCCCTCCCTCCCTCCCCCAACGGCCGCCGGCGGGGTCCGGGACCCGGATGTAGGGGGGGGCCGGCGGGGCGGGGGGACACCCTCCCTCCGTCCCTCCCGTCGGTGTCGGTGTCGGTGTCCCCGGGCAGCGGCGCCCCCCAGCGACCGCCCTGGAGAACAGGCGCCCCCCGACCCCGCCCGCCGGCCCGCCAGCCAGGTGAGAGGCCCGGGACCCCCCCCCCCCCCCCCCCCCCCCGCGCCACTCACACCTTCCCTCACACACACACACACACACACACACACACACACACACACACACATTGGGGTCCCCCCCCGTGTGCCCCCCGGGGTCCCTCCGCCTCCGCCGCCTCCCTCCGTCTTTCTGCCTCTGGCCGCCTCCCTCTCTTTTGCTGCCTCTCTCTCTCTCTCTCTCTCTCTCTCTCTCTGTTACGTCTATCTGCCTGCCTCTGTCTCTCTCTTTCTGCCTCTGTCTCTCCTGCCTCTGTGTGGCTCGCCCTCTGCCCCTGTCTGTCTGTCTGTCTCTCTCTCTCCCTCTGTCCTCTCTGCCCCTGTCTCTCTCTCTCTCTCTGACCCTGTCTCTCTCTCTCTGCCCCTGCCCCTGTCTCTCCCTGCCCCGGTCTCTCTCTCTGCCCCGTGTCTCTCTCTCCCTGCCCGTCTCTCTCCCTCTGCCCCCGTCTGTCTCTCTCCCTCTGCCCCTGTCTCTCTCTCTCTCTGCCCCTGTCTCTCTCTCTCTCTCTGCCCCTGTCTCTCTCTCTCTCTCTGCCCCTGTCTCTCTCTCTCTCTGCCCCTGTCTCTCTCTCTGCCCCTGTCTCTCTCTCTCTCTGCCCCTGTCTCTCTCTCTCTCTGCTCCTGTCTCTCTCTCTCTGCCCCTGTCTCTCTCTGCCCCTGTGTCTCTGTCTCTCTGCCCCTGTGTGTCTCTGTCTCTCTGCCCCTGTGTGTCTCTGTCTCTCTGCCCCTGTGTCTCTCTCTCTCTGCCTCTGTGTCTCTCTCTCTCTGCCTCTGTGTCTCTCTCTCTGCCTCTGTGTCTCTCTCTCTGCTCCTGTGTCTCTGTCTCTCTCTGCCCCGTGTCTCTGTCTCTCTCCGCCCCTGTCTCTCTCTCCCTCTACCCCTGTCTCTCTCTCTCTCTCTTTCTCTGCCCCTGTCTCTCTCTCTCTGCCCCTGTCTCTCTCTCACTCTCTCTCACTCTCTCCCTCTCTCTCTCTCCCTGTCTCTCTCTCTCTCTATCTCTCCCTTTGCCTCTGTCTCTCTCTCTCTCTCTCCCTCTGCCCCTGTCTGTCTCTCTCTCTCTGTCTTTCTCTCTCTCTCCCTCCATCCCGTCTGTCTCTCTTCCTCTGCCCCATCTGTCTCTCTCCCTCTGCCCCTGTCTGTCTTTCTGCCCCTGTCTGTCTCCCTGCCCCATCTCTCTCCCTGCCCCTGTCTCTCTCCCTGCCCCATCTCTGTCTCCCTGCCCCTGTCTCTCTCCCTGCCCCGTCTCTGTCTCTCTCCCTGCCCCATCTCTCTCCCTGCCCCATCTCTCTCCCTCTGCCCCGTCTCTCTCCCTGCACCCATCTCTCTCCCTGCCCCGTGTCTGTCTCCCTGCCCCGTGTCTGTCTCCCTGCCCCGTGTCTGTCTCCCTGCCCCTGTCTGTCTCCCTGCCCCTGTCTGTCTCCCTGCCCCTGTCTGTCTCCCTGCCCCTGTCTGTCTCCCTGCCCCGGTCTCTCTCCCTGCCCCGGTCTCTCTCCCTGCCCCGGTCTCTCTCCCTGCCCCGGTCTCTCTCCCTGCCCCTGTCTCTCTCCCTGCCCCGGTCTGTCTCCCTGCCCCCTGTCTGTCTCCCTGCCCCCTGTCTGTCTCCCTGCCCCCTGTCTGTCTCCCTGCCCCTGTCTGTCTCCCTGCCCCGGTCTCTCTCCCTGCCCCGGTCTCTCTCCCTGCCCCGGTCTCTCTCCCTGCCCCGGTCTCTCTCCCTGCCCCTGTCTCTCTCCCTGCCCCCTGTCTGTCTCCCTGCCCCCTGTCTGTCTCCCTGCCCCTGTCTGTCTCCCTGCCCCTGTCTGTCTCCCTGCCCCGGTCTGTCTCCCTGCCCCGGTCTCTCTCCCCGTCTCTCTCTCCCTGCCCCTGTCTCTCTCCCTGCCCCGTCTGTCTCTGTCTCCCTCTCTGCCTCTGCATCTCTCTCTTTCTGCCTCCCCTACCCCCGAGGAAAGTGCCCATTAGCTGCGCTTTTTAGCAGAGGCCCACACCTTGCAGTTGTCTTTGCCAGGCTTTCAGCATAACTCTAAACCAGGTGGCACATTTAAAGCCAAGAAACCTTGAGTAAACAACCTCCTGTGCAGGGCAGCAACCTGGGTAGTTTTGGGAAGAGAGAAGGAATACCCTGTGCTCTCCCTAAGCTGATACTCAGAGGCAAAAATTCAGGTAAATGCCTGTGAGTGATCGTAAAAAGTACCCTCCATGAGAGCTTTAAGGCAGAATAAAGTAATCATGGTGTTGGGCAGAATTGATGAGGTGGGTGGAAGTGAGGCACGAAGGTTTTAAAGAGGGGTTGAGGGGATCAAAATGGAGGATTGACTTTAAGAGACTTGATAGAGGAATACCAGTTGGAAAAATGACAGTGTCCATTTCGGAACCGCCCAGGACCTCGGCGGTGGGCATCATATCTACCGACTCTATTGTATCGTAGTCTTCCACGTATTTGCCGCTGTGATCTGTACACAGTAAGCACTCAATAAATACCATCCATGGATTGGGTGCCTAGTAAATACTGTCAATCAGCCAGTTACCTGGTTGTGATAAGTAGCGTCTAGTCTAAATAGTGGTGTGGGGGGGGGGAACGGATTAGAAAGTTATTGAGAAGGAAGAAGCAGAAAGCCTATAGTCAGACTGGTTGCATATAGAGGGGGCAAAAAGATATATCTCAAATTTCTGGTCCGAGGGATACGTGTGAAGCAGCCTGGCCCACTGGAAACTGAAGACACGGATGCCAATTCAGATCTGCCATTTTGCCCCAGTTTGACCTTAGGCATGCCACTTCTCTGCCTCAGTTTCCTCATCTAGGTTTAAATACCTCTTTTTCCCTCTCCCATCGACTGTAAGCCCTGTGTGGGAGAGGGATTGTGTCTGCTCTGTTTGTTTTGTACCTACCTCAGTAGTTAGTTACCACAGTTTGGAGCACATAATCACCTAACAAATGCTATTATTATTATTATTATTAGTGGTGGTTTTAGAAATTCCTACAGGGACCCGAAGGGGATGGGTAAACACAAGAAATTGAATGTGGAGTAAGGTGTGACTAAAGTGGACTAGGTGAAGGTAGGTTCGGTGGTGTGAATGTTGCCAATTTGTATTTCCCAAGCGCTTAGTACAGTGCTCTGCACATAGTAAGCGCTCAATAAATACGATTGATGATGATGATTCTTTGGGGGAATTGTAAAGCGTTACACCAGTAAGAAAGAGGAAATGAGAAGGGTCTCCCTCGGTGAAGTTGTTGACTTGAAAAATGAAAGCTTCCAAGCTGTAAGTAGAAAAAGGAGGGCCTGATGTCACAATCTAGACAGCAAGGAGAGTGAGGCTTTGGGTAATGGACAGAATCTGGCGTGGCCCTAGTTAAAAGACAGATAAAGTTGTGCTCTCGGAGAAGAAGGTGAATTAAGAAATCAGTGAAAGCAGCTGGAATTGAGAGGAAAGAGTGCCCATGCCTTTCAGGACGGCTAAGAAACCGAAAAGAGGAGACCTCTAAACTTTAGCTATTGTTTTAGGTGTGGGGCAGCGTTTTAATGAAGTTTAGACCTCTAAACTTTAGATATTGTTTTAGGTGTGGGACAGTGTTTTAATGAAGGTTATGAAACCGGGATAGGATTAGCAATAGCCAAGACGTAGAGTATAGCTAATCCGCCAGCAGAGCAACAGCTCTACTGGGCCAGAAATGCAGAATTTGGGTGACAGAGGGACAACCCAACAGCTGAAATGGAATTACCTCGATATTAATGGCATTTATTAAGTGCTCCCGGTGAGCCAAGGGGTAGATACGGGATAAACAAACTAGGCACAGGCAGCATGAGCAGAAGAGATGTGCTTTTATTTATTTATTTATTTATTTTATTTGTACATATTTCATTTTGTTGATATGTTTTGTTGTCTGTCTCCTTTTATTTATTTATTTATTTTATTTGGACATATTTATTCAATTTATTTTGTTTTGTTTTGTTCTCTGTCTCCCCTGCTGTGAGCCCACTGTTGGGTAGGGACCGTCTCTATATGTTGCCGACTTGGACTTCCCAAGCGCTTAGTCTTTATATTTACAAGGGATGTTTTACCTCTAGACTGTAAACTCCCTGGGGGCAGGGAACATGTTCTACCAGCTCTGCTGTATCACACTCTCCCAGGACTTAGCACAGTGCTCCATACACTAAGTGTTCGGATGCTACTCACTGACCGCTTAGCACAGTGCTCTGCACACAATAATCGCTCAATAAATACGATTGGTGGTATTGTATATATGTCTGTACATATTTATTACTCTATTTTACTTTTCCCTGCACACAGTAAGCGCTCAATAAATATGATTGAATGAATGAATGGGCGTGCCATTGATACCCAGGGGAATGATTTCAAAGATGGGATGCTGGGAAATAGCAGACGAGTTCAGCACGTGGCAATCTGGGTCGGAGCAAGAGTTGTGAAGCAGAGATGTCAGCAACAGTGGACTAAAGGGATAGAACCGCGATCCAGGGAACAACCTCGTCATGCCTGGGGCCAGATGGAGAAGTAATTGCCACTGATCAATCAATCGTATTTATTGAGCGCTTACTGTGTGCAGAGCACTGTACTGAGCGCTTGGGAAGTACAAGTTGGCAACATATAGAGACAGTCCCTACCCAACAGTGGGCTCACAGTCTAAAAGCTCACTGATACGTGGGTCTCAGCCACACCCATTTGCGTCCCACACCACCACCGTCATCATCATCAATCGTATTTATTGAGCGCTTACTGTGTGCAGAGTACTGTACTAAGCGCTTGGGAAGTCCAAGTTGGTAACATATAGAGACAGTCCCTACCCAGCAGTGGGCTCACAGTCTAAAAGGGGGAGACGGAGAACAAAACCAAACATACTAACAAAATAAAACAAATAGAATAGATATGCACAAGTAAAATAAATAGAGTAATAAATATGTACGAACATATATACAATGAAACCAATCATCATCAATCGTATTTATTGAGCGCTTACTATGTGCAGAGCACTGTGCTAAGCGCTTGGGAAGTACAAATTGGCAACATATAGAGACAGTCCCTACCCAACAGTGGGCTCACGGTCGAAAAGGGGGAGACAGAAAACAAAACCAAACATACTAACAAAATAAAATAGACTAGATATGTACAAGTAAAATAAATAGAGAAATATGTACGAACATATATACAATACCACCAATCGTATTTATTGAGCGATTATTGTGTGCAGAGCACTGTGCTAAGCGGTCAGTGAGTAGCATCCGAACACTTAGTGTATGGAGCACTGTGCTAAGCCCTGGGAGAGTGTGATACAGCAGAGCGGGTAGAACATATTCCCTGCCCCCAGGGAGTTTACAGTCTAGAGGTAAAACATCCCTTGTAAATATAAAGACAACAGGACAAGAGGTACACAGAAAGAGGATGAAAAAGAAAGCAAGCCTATCTGTCTTGGGATTGGGTTATTTAGAGGATCATCATCATCATCATCAATCGTATTTATTGAGCGCTTACTATGTGCAGAGCACTGTACTAAGCGCTTGGGAAGTACAGATTGGCAACATATAGAGACAGTCCCTACCCAACAGTGGGCTCACAGTCTAAAAGGGGGAGGCAGAGAACAAAACCAAACATACTAACAAAATAAAATAAATAGGATAGATACGTACAAGTAAAATAAATAAATAAATAAAAATAGAGTAATAAATATGTACAAACATATATACATATATACAAGTGCTGTGGGGAAGGATGCAGCAGAAGCTTAAAGAGGAAGTGGTTAGCAGGGCCGGGAAATTGGATTGTGGCGTAAGGAGTTGACCATTAGTGACCAGAGGCAGGATAGAGTGAGACTTAAGAATGAGGGAGGACCTGGTTTAGGAGGAGGTGGAATGTATAAATGCGGACAATTTGGGGGCAGCTGACTTCGGTGGTAATCGATCTCTCTCCAGCCGGTTGCTACTTACGGGAAGGATTAGTTGCTGAAACATAGCTTAAATACCTTCCTGAAGGCATCTTCCCCCTTTTAGGCTGTGAGCCCACTGTTGGGTAGGGACTGTCTCTATATGTTGCCAACTTGGACTTCCCAAGCGCTTAGTACAGTGCTCTGCACACAGTAAGCGCTCAATAAATACGATTGATTGATTGATTGATTTTAGGGGCCATCTTATGTAGTAAGGATGAGGAGGGAGATCCTGGTAGGTGTAGTAATAATAATAATGATGGTATTTGTTAAGCGCTCACTATGTGCCAAGCATGGTTCTACGCGCTGGAATAGATACAAGGTAATCAGATGGTCCCACGTGGGGCTCACAGTCCTAATCCCCATTTTACAGATGAGGTAACTGAGACCCAGAGAAGTTAAGTGACTTGCCCAGAGTTGCAGAGCTGACAAGTGGCGGGGCCAGGATCTGAACCCACGATCTCTGACTCCCAAGGCCGTGCTCTCACCATTCATTCATTCAGTCGTATTTCTTGAGCGCTTACTGTGTGCAGAGCACTGTACTAAGCGCTTGGGAAGTACAAGTTGGCAACGTATGGAGACGGTCCCTACCCAACAGCGGGCTCACAGTCTAGAAACTGAATTTTCAAAGCTCTCATGACAATCTCCAAAATCCCACTCCCCTGGCATTTTCCTGAAACTCTCTCTGTCTCCTGCTGTTGTTCGGAAGCTTCAGCGGCTTTCAAATCTCTGTCCTCAAATCAATCATATTTTCAGAGCACTTTGTGTGTGCAGAGCACTGTATTAAGCGCTTGGAAGACAACAGAGTTGGTATTTTCAGAGCACTTTGTGTGTGCAGAGCCCTGTATTAAGTGCTTGGAAGACAATATAACAGAGTTGGTAGACACGTTCCCTTCCCGCAACAAGCTTACAGTCTAGAGGTGAGAGAGTGTAGAAAGGTGATGTGTTTTCCTCTGTATTGGAGTGAGCCCAGGGGTGCCCAGGAGAGAGAGTCAGAAATGTCTCGTGATGATTAGGAGAAAAGCAGGTTAATGGGGAGAAGCGGATGCTTCAGGAGTCTCTCAACTTTTCTCTCAGCCTGGGCCGGTGCAGAGCAATTCCCATCCATTTCATCTCCGGGTCAATACCCAGGTGCAGCCGGATTGACTATTTAGCAAGCGTTTCTGCTCAAGCACAATTTCAATAAAAAGGGCGAGACCTAGTGAGTCGGTGAATTCTGCCGCTCCCCAGGCGGAAAAAAAGTTGGGAACCGAAGAAGTGTTTCTTGGACTCTTAAGGTCTGAGTTTGGGCTGGCTCCACTGGCTCTCTTGGGATTTCTGACGTTAGCCCGGCTCTGAGCTGGGGTTTAGAATGAGCTATTTAAAAGCAGGGCCAAGTACTTAATCCCCGTACCCTGCTGAGTAAGGCTTTCTTGCCGTTCAGCTGCCCCTGAGCTCCCGAAAGCTGAGTCAGTCAGATTTAGGAAAGATTCGGGATTCTGAGCGGGTGAGGCTTTGGGCTGATGCCCGGGAATTCCCCTTCCGTCCTTCCTGCAGTCAGGTTGGGGAAAACCAGGCCGTTGGGTTCGTCGTTTCCACCCCTCAGAGGTGGGGATGCTAGTGTTTTCCTAGGGTCTCGGGTGATCTCGCAGGTAGGGGAAAACTTTTAATTCTTTTAATTCTTTAAGGCAGTCATTTATTAACCGATTGTAGAACGCGTGCTTTTTAAAAGCATATCGAGGTGGTTGAGTGGGCAGATGAGCAGTTTTGTGGGGCCTGGTCCTTTGAAGAACTTCAGGCCGAAAACCGTGGAGCCGTAGGCTCGTTTTGGGCAGGGAATGGGCGTAGCAGTTCTATACTGTACTTTCCCAAATGCGCAGTACAGTGCTCTCTGCACACAGTGAACGATCAGTAAATGCAATTGATTATTCTTGGCCGCCTCCCTGATGTTACTGTTGCACTCGTTGGGCTCCGAGAGTCCCGGCAACTTAGATGTGCCCTTTAATGAGGGTTTAGGGTCAGTCAGCCCCCCACCATTGATTGCTTCGCAGGCCAAGTTCATCATCATCAATCGTATTTATTGAGCGCTTACTATGTGCAGAGCACTGTACTAAGCGCTTAACTGTACTAAGTTCATGAGCAACTATAGTGGGCTTGCAATAAGCTGACCCTCTTAGCCCTCCTTGTCTTTGACTCCATGGACAATCTGCTCTTGGAAACATGACCCCTTCTTGTCTTCCTGGACTCACCACGTACTGGTCACCTCCTACGCGGTTCTTCTTTGTCCTCGTGCCTTAGTAGCCCACAAAATTCTGTTTTATGTCTCACCTTTCACTTACTTGACTGCGGTTGACTTCCTATTCTACTTCACCAGCCTGGACGGCGCTCACGTTGTCACATTCCTCGGGTCCTGCTGCCTGGTTTAAAGTCATCAAGGTTAAAGCAGAATTCCTCATTGTTCCCCCCTTTCCCGCTTCTCCAACTTTCCCTTTTCAGTTGACGCCACCATCTTCCCAGTCCTCTTTGACTCCTCCTTGTCTTTTGTCCGTCGTATTCGGTCTATGGCAAAATCTGCCAGTTTTTCTTCTGGGATAGTTCACGACTCTGCTCCTGCCCCTCCATCCAAACTTTCCAAGCGTTAGGGCTGTGGGTCCCGCACTTCCTCCTGATCTCTCTGCTTCCATCCTCCTTCTTTTTAAAGCTCGTCCTCGACTCTGCCGGCCCGGCTTATCTTTCACCTCAAGCCATGTCATCCCACCGACCACGCCTTACATTTACGTACATCTCTAGACTGTCAGCTCGTCACGGGCAGGGAACGTTTCTACCAACTGTACCCTCCCAAGCGCTTAGTGCAGTGCTCTGCACACGGTAAGCACTCAGTAAGTACCATTGATTGGTACTGCCAATCGGTGTTACTGTTCATGTTACTGTCTACTGTTTAGAGAAGCAGCGGGGCTCAGTGGAAAGAGCACGGGCTTTGAAGTCAGGTGTGGGTTCAAATCCCGGCTCCGCCAATCGTCAGCTGTGTGACTTTGGGCAAGTCACTTAACTTCTCTGGGCGTCTGTTACCTCATCTGCAAAATGGGGACCGTGAGCCCCCCGCGGGACAACCTGATCACCTTGTAACCTCCCCAGCGCTTAGAACAGTGCTTTGTACATAGTAAGCGCTAATCAGTGCTATCATTATTATTATTATTCTCCCTCTCTCACCTCTAGACTGTAAGCTTGTTGTGGGCCGGGAACGTGTCTACCAACTCTGTTATATTGTCTTCCAAGCACTTAATACAGGGCTCTGCACACACAAAGTGCTCTGAAAATACCAACTCTGTTATGTTGTCTTCCACGCTCTATATGTTGCCAACTTGTACTTCCCAAGCGCTTAGTACAGTGCTCTGCACACAGTAAGCGCTCAATAAATATGATTGATTGATTGATAGAGTGCTCTGCACACACGAAGTGCTCTGAAAATATGATTGATTAGATTGAAAACCCCCTGAGGGCGGAGATCGTGACTTTTACTTCTGTTGTTGTCTCCCCAGTGCTCAGTACAGTGCTGTGCACATGGTAAACACTCAGTTATGTTGTTGATGAGGAGGAGACATTTAAAACATTTTAGACTGTGAGACATTTTAGACTGTGAGACATTTTAGACTGTGAGCCCACTGTTGGGTAGGGACTGTCTCTATGTGATGCCAATTTGTACTTCCCAAGCGCTTAGTACAGTGCTCTGCACATAGTAAGCGCTCAATAAATACGATTGATTGATTGATTAAAAGCCGCTGAAGCTTCCGAGCAGCGGACAGAGAGAGCTTCAGGAAAGTGCCCGGGGAGTGGGATTTTGGAGATTGCCGTGAGAGCTTTGAAAATTCCCTACCCCTTTGAATCTCCTACAGAACTTGGATGAGGTCACACGCGGAGAGGGTTGTCAACTTTTGTGACAGATGGGGTAGGGTTTTTTTTCTTCCCCTCGGTAAAACGCTGATTACTTTTAAGTTGTCTACTGTTGTCATCTGAAGTAGAGAACATGGATTTTTTTGTTGTTGTTGCAATTCTCATGCCAGAGTTTGCTGTACGAAATTTACCGTGCCATCACATTGCAGAACATATCCTTTTTTTTTCCTTCCCCTCGGTAAAACAGTGATTACTTTTAAGTTGTCTACTGTTGTCATCTGAAGTTGAGAACATGGATTTTTTTTTTTTTTTTTGCAATCCTCATGCCAGAGTTTGCTGTACGAAATTTACCGTGCCATCACATTGCAGAAAATATCCTTTTTCTTCCCCCCTTGCCTTCTGTTGAGCTGCCAGATTTCCTGGCCAAGTAACTTAATTTAAAATTAACAATAAATGCTGTTCGGCCACTTAAGCACCAACTCATGGTCCAGCTCCTTCGGAATTAGGTTCGCTAGTGCTCTTTATGAGTAGGCAAACATTTCATGGCAGGGAATGGCCTGATTTGTCCTTCAGCTATCAAGATGACCTGGGAATGCCTACAATTAGAATCTACTTGTAAAGTGGCACCAATTTGATAGCAGGATCTACAGATAGTAATCATCTGTATTAGACGCTGACAGGAAGCCTTATCAGTGGGTGCAGGTATAGCTGAAAACCCAGGGTGCAGAAAATAATTGCAGAAGGTCTGAGTTTAAGGTGAACATTACTTAGAACGAAATTTTCCTCCCTTTCAGCTTTCCAGCGCGTCGGTTTCAGCTTTACAACACGAGCCTCCTTGGTGACGTTAGCTCTGGAGGTCCAGGCGGCTAGGCTGTGCACGGAAACTGGTGGGAAAGCGGGAAAGGAAATAACTTTTAAAGTTCGGGGTCGGGGGAAATGGAGAAAAGTTTAAAGAGGGTGGGAAGGACGGGATAACCCGAGCGACATGTGGAATGACCGGAGAAGGTCATTGGATCCATTTTGCTTCTGGCAAAGTAAACGTCAGCTAGCCTATTGCAAAACCTCTTTAACTCAATGTAAGTATAATACTGTAACCATTAATCCGCTCTAAATTGGGGTCGCTTGCATAAAAACAGCGTATGCAACCTTGTTTCAGGCACCAGTCCTTCGTTTATAACATTAGTCCTATGGCAAACTGGTTCCAACTTGCTTTTTGCCGTGACACAGTTTTCAGGAACTAATTGTGCCATCAGGCCAAGGACTCCCTGGATACAGGACAATTCATTCATGGACGAGTGAGGTTTCAGAATTATTTTCCTGACTTTAAGCAGAGGGAAACTTTCTGTCGCTGTCTGACACCGAGCGGGCTTGGTTCTCGGGGCGGTCCGGCCAAAAATCCGCAGCTGAATTCAGCATTTTCTAATTTAGGAGCTTTTAATGGGAGGCTTTCCTCATTCCTGTGAGGCTACGTGTACGTTCAGAAGGCACTTCTCGAGCGCCAGCCTGCTCAGTGGACCTCAATCTCATCTGTCTCGCCGCCAACCCTTTACCCACGTCCTGCCTCTGGCCTGGAACTAAATCCCTCAATTTCCTTCCCCCCGGGAAGCAGCATGGCCTAGTGGAACGAACATGTCTGGGACACAGTAAGCGCTCAATAAATACGATTGATTGATTGATTGAGACAGAGTACCTGGGTTCTAACTCTAGCTCGGCCATTTTCCCGCCGTGTCTTGGCGCGAGTCACTTAACGTGTGTGCCTCAGTTCCCTCATTCTGCAAAATGGGGGTTCACTACCGTAAACTGTGAGTCCCAAGTGCGACCTGATTCATTCAGTCGTATTTATTGAGCGCTTACTGCGTGCAGAGCACTGTACTAGGTGCTTGGGAAGTACAAGTTGGCAACATATAGAGACGGGCCCGACCCAACAACGGGCTCACAGTCGAGACCTGATGATCTTTTATCTACCCCAGCGCTGTAATTTATTTATATTAATGCCCATCTCCCCTCCTAGACTCTAAACTCTCTGTGGGCAGAAACTGTGTTTATTGTTACACTGTACGCTCCCAAGCGCTTAATACAGTGCTCTGCCTGCAGTAAGCGCTCAATAAACAAGTTTGAATTGGCACATAGAATGGGCTTAACAGATACCGTAATTATTATTACTACTATTCATGTCTGATCATTCTTCCTTCCTTTAGAACTTTATTATAATCGCCTCTCCTAGAGAAGCAGCGTGGCTCAGTGGAAAGAGCCCGGGCTTTGGAGTCTCAGAGGTCATGGGTTCAAACCCCGGCTCCGCCAATTGTCAGCTGTGTGACTTTGGGCAGGTCACTTCGCTTCTCGGTGCCTCAGTTCCCTCATCTGTGAAATGGGGATGAAGACTGTGAGCCCCCCGTGAGACAACCTGCTCACTTTGTAACCTCCCCAGCGCTTAGAACAGTGCTTTGCACATAGTAAGCGCTTAATAAATGCCATCATTATTATTATTAGAGGCCCTACCCGAGTAAACCCTCATTTTCCCTGCTTCCTCATCCTCCTGTTACCCTTACACTTGGATATGTGCCAAGCAGCGTGGCTCAGGGGAAAGAGTCCGGGCTTAGTTCTTGATGCATGCGTTAGGAGTTCACTTTTGGCATCAAGTCTGTCCGAATTCCAGTTTATCCCACGTTTTAATTATCGAAATAGAAACCGTGACCCAAATTACAGTGGAAGCATTAAGAAAAGTTACAAGCCAGAGCACTTTTATTAATTCAAATGCCTGGTGAACACTACTATTTTATTTCCTCCCTATCAGGAGTGAATTTTTGAGTCTTGGTTTTTTGTGCTAACAGAGCGGAAGGACTGCTGGAGCGGGGAGAAGATTTTTCATGCTAAAGTGAGGTCAGTACTGAAGTCTCAAGTACTACTTCTCCCCTACCAATAAAGGAGTTTCATAACATCGCCCTTCTAGCTAAAGGAAATGGCCAAAGGGTGAATAGATGAAGATAAGAGAAGGTAAGTCAGGGTGAGCATGGATAAACAGATTTGAACAAGCCCTAGATAATCGACAATAAAGTGGACATGGGTTCTTCACCCTGGGCTTGACTCAGCCCGAAATACTTGTGAGTGTTCAGGTTTGAATTAAAATATTTCCTCCCGATTCCTAAGACAAATTTGAGCTCAGAAGGGCCTCTACACTGGAGCTGATGAAGCCTTAATGCATTATATTTTGTGAATGGATAAGAATGAAGCTGCGTATTAGTTTCACTTGCCTCGTAGAGTTCTCCAGCTCCGGCGTGGTATTTTTACATCGTCAACGTCCTTCCTACTCATGTTGTCACATTTAGGAGTTTCTCCAAACCCTTTCTCTTAAAAGTTATACTGTTGTGCTTCAATTAGTACTCTTCAGTTGGTTTCATGAAAACGGTACTAAGTGAAAATGATGGACGAAGCGTAGTTTGTTGGTCTTTTCAGCCACCCTGGTTGGTACGCACGAATAGGGTCTTAGCATCGGTAGACTGTCAGCCCGTTGTGGGCTGGGATCGTGTCCACCTTCTCTTTTCTATTTCTTTCTCCCAAGCTCTCAGTTCAGTGCCCTGCACGCAGTAAACGCCCAGTGAATATTACTGATCGATCAGTAGCAGCAGCCTTGAATCAGCCAGTCGTATTTATTGAGCCCTCACTGTGTGCCGAGCACTGTCGTAAGCCCTTGGAAATGAAGGACGGCTTTTTGCCGGTGTTCAAACGCGAAAGCGGGTCGGGAAAGTGTGCGGAAACAATAGCGTTATGACAGGGGCTCGTGGAAATTGAGGATGAAATAATAGTGGTTGTAGTATTGAAGTACTTCCTATGTTCCAAGCCCTATACTCAGGGCTGGGGTAGATTGAAGGAAATCAAATGAGACACAGACCGTCTGCCCCGATTCTCTGTGACTGCTATGAAAGAGAGGTGAAAATACTAAGAAGAAGAATGATGTATTAATAATAATAATAATGGCATTTATTAAGCGCTTACTATGTGCAAAGCACTGTTCTAAGCGCTGGGGAGGTTACAAGGTGATGAGGTTGTCCCACGGGAGGCTCACAGTCTTAATCCCCATTTTACGGGTGAGGGAACTGAAACCCAGAGAAGTTAAGTGACTTGCCCAAAGTCACACAACTGACAAGTGGTGGAGTCAGGATTTGAACCCATGACCTCTGACTCCAAAGCCCGGGCTTTTTCCGCCGAGCCACGCTGAAGGCTCACAGACAGTCTGTACCACCCGGAATCTGAAAAGGCCAATGGACAGACACTATTAAAAAACACTTTTTTTTCCTTCCCCTCTCTGCTCCCCTTTCCTCTCTTCTCCATCCCCCCATCTTACCTCCTTCCCTTCCCCACAGCACCTGTATATATGTATATATGTTTGTACATATTTATTACTCTATTTATTTATTTATCTTGTACATATCTATTCTATTTTATTTTGTTAGTATGTTTGGTTTTTTTCTCTGTCTCCCCCTTCTAGACTGTGAGCCCGCTGTTGGGTAGGGACCGTCTCTATGTGTTGCCGACTTGTACTTCCCAAGCGCTTAGTACAGTGCTCTGCACACAGTAAGTGCTCAATAAGTACGATTGATTGATTGGTGCCTCTCCCACACCACCCTAAGGTGTTTGCTAGGGGTGGCTCATAGCACTAATTAAGTTCATTAGATGGCCTAGTCAGGAGAACAACATTTTATAAGAGTGAGTCTCATTTTTTTGCAAAAAAGATAAAATTTTACTAGCTTTGTTTTTGCGTTTTATTGCTCGCGAGTCATTAGCATTGGCCGGCTCTGAAGGAGCTCTAAGGAGGTAGTCCTGAGCAGTTCTTGACCCAGTTAATGATCTTAATAATATGCACTAATTAGGCTAAGGGTCAGAAGTATTTGGTTTCTCCATGAAAAATACGCTATACGTGTTTAAAGGGTTATCGAAATGTATGGGTTAATGGCTCTATGTGACGTTCATAGCTAACTAGATCCATCAGAGAAGCAGCGTGGCGCAGTGGAAAGAGCCCGGGCTTTGGAGTCAGAGGTCATGGGTTCGAATTCCAGCCCCGCCACACGTCTGCTGTGTGACGTCGGGCAAGTCACTTAACTTCTCCGAGCCTCCGTTACCTCATCTGTCAAATGGGGATTAAGACTGTGAGCCCCCCTGTGGGACAACCCGATTACCTTGTAACCTTCCCAGCGCTTAGAACAGTGCTGTGCACATAGTAAGTGCTTAATAAATGCCATCATCATCATCAGGTTTGTCTAAAACTCTGAGAAGCGTGAGCCAAGACGGCGCAGGTCACTTTAGGGAGTCGAACTGATTTGTCTGTCACATCCTTCACCTGACACTCAGTGGCTTTGGCACGAATTAATAATCCGATTTGCTGCAGCAGCAGGGATTCCTCATTTTTAATTGACCGGTGAACTTTCCGGGGTCGTGTCTGAATCCCGGAGAAGATGGAGCGGAGGAGATGGTCTGGAGGACAGAGTTAATTGGCCCGGCGGTCCGGGGTGCCATGGTGACAGCAACAGGTCGCGGTGGGAGGGGAAACCGAGTACCGATCTCCAGGGTACGGGGCTGTATCGGGGTAGCAGAGAGAGGGCTAGACCTGACTGGGCCGGAGGAAGGCGTGGCCTGGCCCGTCAGACCATCAATCAATCGTATCGTCAGTCAATCAATCAATCGTATTTATTGAGCGCTTACTGTGTGCAGAGCACTGTACTAAGCACTTGGGAAGTACAAGTCGGCAACACATAGAGACAGACCCTACCCAACAGCGGGCTCACAGTCTAGAAGGGGGAGACAGAGAACAAAACCAAACGTACTAACAAAATAAAATAAATAGAATAAATATGTACAAGTAACATAAATAAATAAATGGAGTAATAAATATGTACAAACATATATACATATGTACAGGTGCTGTGGGGAAGGGAAGGAGGTAAGATGGGGGGGATGGAGAGGGGGACGAGGGGGAGAGGAAGGAAGGGGCCCAGTCTGGGAAGGCCTCCTGGAGGAGGAGCGCTTACTGTGAGCAGAGACTTGACTAAGCGCCTGGAAAAGTGTAGTACAACAATAAACAGTGATATTCCACGCCTACAACGAGCTTCCAGCCAAGAACGGGGGAGACAGATTTATATACCGTATCTGAACGGTGCCTGGCAGAAAGTAAGCGATTAGCAAATACCATCACTATTATATAGAGAAGCAGCGTGGCTCAGTGGAAGCAGCACAGGCTGTGGTGTCACAGGTCGTGGGTTCAAATTCCAGCTCCGCCAATTGTCCGCTGTGTTCATTCACTCAATCGTATTTATTGAGCGCTTACTGTGTGTAGAGCACTGTGCTAAGGGATTGGGAATCAATCAATCAGTCGTATTTATTGAGCGCTTACTGTGTGCAGAGCACTGTACTAAGTGCTTGGAAAGTACAAGTTGGCAACATATTCAATCAGTTGTATTTATTGAGCGCTTACTGTGTGCAGAGCACTGTACTAAGTGCTTGGGAATCAATCAATCAATTGTATTTATTTACCGCTTATTGTGTGCAGGGCACTGTACTAAGCGCTTGGGAAGTACAAGTTGGCAACTTACAGAGGCGGTCCCTACCCAACAGTGGGCTCACAGACTAAAAGATGAAGATGGTCCCTACCCTGTGTGACTTTGGGCAAGTCACTTCACTTCTCTGTGCCTCAGTTCCCTTATCTATAAAATGGGGATTAAGACCATGAGCCCCCCGTGGGACAACCAGAGCACCTTGTAACCTCCCCAGCGCTTAGAACAGTGCTTGGCACATAGTAAGTGCTTAATAAATGCCATTATTATTATTATTATCAGTTGGTCAATTGAATTGAGCGCTTACTGTGAGCAGAGAACTGACTAAGCGCTGGGGAGGGTACAAAGCAGCAACAAGACCCATTCCTTCCCCTCAGTGAGCTTACAGTTTAGAGGGGGAGACAAATATTCATGTAAAATTACAGGCATGTACGTGAGTGCTGTGGGGCCTGATGGGGGTCAGGGGGAGATGAATTAAGGGAACAATCAATCAATTGTATTTATTGAGTGCTTACTGTGTGCAGAGCACTGTACTAAGCGCTTGGGAAGTACAAGTTGGCAACATATAGAGACAGTTCCTACCCAACAGTGGGCTCACAGTCTAAAAGTCAGGGTGACACAGGAGGGAGTGGGAGGAGAGGAAAGGAGGGCTTAGGTAAGGACTCTTGGAGGAGACGTGCCTTCAATAAAGCTTTGAAGCAGGGCAGGGGGAGCAATTGGCTGATCATCATCAATCGTATTTATTGAGCGCTTACTATGTGCAGAGCACTGTACTAAGCGCTTGGGAAGTACAAATTGGCAACAACTGTCTGATGGATATTAGGAGGGAGTGCGTTCCAGGACAGAGGCGGGCCGTGGGTGAGAGGTCGGGGCCGAGATAAAGATTGAGGTACAGTGAGAAGGTTCGCATTAGAGGAGCGAAATATCTGGACCGGATTGTAGCAGCGGGGAGAGGTAGGAGGGGCCAAGATGAGTGCTTTAAAGCCAATGGTGAGGCGCTTCTGTTTGATGTGGAGGTGCTTATCACACTGCTGACCTCTCGCCCACATCCTACCTCTGGCTTGGAATACCCTCCCTCCTCATTTCGGACTGATAATTGCTCTCCCCCGCTTCAAAACCGTATTGTAGGCACACCTCCTCCGAGAGGCCTTCCTTTGACTAAGCCCTCCTCTTCTGTTCTCCCACGCCCTTCTGGGCTGCGCTTACTTGCTCCTTCATTCATCCTCCCAGCGCCACAGCACCTATGCCCATATCATCATCAGTCGTATTTATTGAGCGCTTACTGTGTGCAGAGCACTGTACTAAGCGCTTGGGAAGTACAAGTTGGCAACATATAGAGACGGTCCCTACCCAGCAGTGGGCTCACAGTCTAAAAGGGGGAGACATAGAACAAAACCAAACATACTATCAAAGTAAAATAAATAGAATAGATATGTACAAGTAAAATAAATAGAGTAATAAATATGTACAAACATATATACAGGTGCTGTGGGGAAGGGAAGGAGGTAAGATGGGGGGGATGGAGAGGGGGACATATTAATGTCTGTCTCCCCCTCCAGACTGCGAGCTCGTTGTGGGCGGGGAATGTGTCTGTTTTTATAGTGTCCTCTCCCAAGAGCTTAGTACAGTGCTTTGCACACAGTAAGCACTCAATAAATACGGCTGAATGAATGAAATGCTTTTTAGGTCTCTATTATCTTTATATATCTATTAAGAGAAGCAGCGTGGCTCAGTGGAAAGAGCCCGGGCTTTGGAGTCAGAGGTCACGGGTTCGAACCTGGCTTCGCCACTTGCCAGCTGTGTGACTTTGGGCAAGTCACTTCACTTCTCTGGCCCTCAGTTCCCTCATCTGTAAGATGGGGATTAAGACTGTGAGCCCCCCGTGGGACAAACTGATCACCTTGTAACCTCCCCAGTGCTTAGAGCAGTGCTTTGCACATAGCACTTAATAAGTGCCATCATTATGATTATTATTATTATATATTCATATATAATTATGTATGATAGATCTGTAATTATAGAGAGGGCTCTTTTCCCCTTTATATGGTATTTGATAATAATAGTATTTAAGTGTTTACTGTGTGCCAAACGCTGTTCATTCATTCATTCAGTCATATTTATTGAGTGCTTACTGTGTGCAGAGCACTGTACTAAGCGCTTGGGAAGTACACGTTGGCAACCTGTAGAGACAGTCTACCCAACAACGGGCTCACAGTCTAGAAGGGGGAGACAGACAACAAAACAAACACTGTTCTAAGCGCCGGGGTAGATACAAGGTGATCAGGTTGTCCCACGTGGGGCTCACAGTCTTAATCCCCATTTGACAGGTGAGGGAACTGAGGCACAGAGAAGTGAAGTGACTTAACCAAACTGAAGCACAGCTGAGAAGTGGCGGAGCGGAATTAGAACCCATGACCTCTGACTCCCAAGCCCGTGCTCTTAACACTGAGCCACGCTGCTTCTCTAAGTGCTAACTGTGTGCAGAGCACTGTACTGAGCAGTATAACAGAGTTGGTAATACATTCCCTACCCACAAGGAGCTTACGGTTTAGAGGCCATCCTCTCCAAGGAGCAGTATTGCTCCAGGGATGGATGGAAGCAAGGCAGGATGGAGGGCGAGTTCTGGATCTCTAGAATAAACCTTCCTCGCCTTCCACCTTTTTTACATTTGAGATTGACCATTTCTCTATGAAGACGGCAGCTCCGAGGGCCGCACGTTCCCCGGCTCTCCCGAAGGCCACAATGTCCGTGCATCTGGAATAGAAAAGAACGGTTATTGTTTTCCTGGGCTAAACTGCGCAATAAATCAAGTTAACGAGGGTGTTTCCACGGGCTCTCAATCCCCCATTTTGATTCATTTTTCAGCAGCCCAAGACCAAAATGTATTTAGTGGAAATTCTTAAGACTAGAGCAGACGTTTTCGAGAACAGCAATTATAAGGGGATGAAGCTGTGTTTTTTGCTACCCCAAAAGTTTTACAGGCTGCAAGGGGGCGGAGTGACTGGGAAATGGAGCGGAGGGTGAATCATCAACATTTATCATTCAATCATTGGTATTTATTGAACGTTTACTATGTGCAGAACGCTGTGCTGAGCACTTGGGGAGTACAGTATATATATAGATAGATATATAGATATAGATATGCACATCTATATCTATATATAGTATAGAGTATATATACTAGAGTATATACTATATGGTACATATACTAGAGTATATACTATATGGCACATATACTAGAGTATATACTATATGGCACATACACTAGAGTATATACTATATGGCACATATACTAGAGTATATACTATATGGCACATATACTAGAGTATATGCTATATGGCACATATACTAGAGTATATGCTATATGGCACATATACTAGGGTATATGCTATATGGCACATATACTAGGGTATATACTACATGGCACATATACTAGGGTATATACTACATGGCACATATACTAGGGTATATACTACATGGCACATATACTAGGGTATATACTACATGGCACATATACTAGGGAATATACTACATGGTATATATACTAGGGTATATACTATATGGTATATATGCTAGGGTATATAGTATATAGTATAGAGAAGCAGCGTGGCTCAGTGGAAAAAGCACGGGCTTTGGAGTCAGAGGTCATGACTCCTCGACTCCGCCCTCTCATTCACCCCTCACATCCAAGCCGTCACCAAAACCTGCCGGTCTCAGCTCCGCAACATTGCCAAGATCCGCCCTTTCCTCTCCATCCGAACCGCTACCCTGCTCGTTCAAGCTCTCATCCTATCACGTCTGGACTACTGCCTCAGCCTTCTCTCTAATGTCCCATCCTCGTGTCTCTCCCCACTTCAATCCATACTTCATGCTGCTGCCCGGATTGTCTTTGTCCAGAAACGCTCTGGGCATGTCACTCCCCTCCTCAAAAATCTCCAGTGGCTACCGATCAATCTGCGCATCAGGCAGAAACTCCTCACCCTGGGCTTCCAGGCTGTCCATCCCCTCGCCCCCTCCTACCTCACCTCCCTTCTCTCCTTCTCCAGCCCAGCCCACACCCTCCGCTCCTCCACCGCTGATCTCCTCCCCGTACCTCGCTCTCGCCTGTCCCGCCGTCGACCCCCGGCCCACGTCATCCCCCGGGCCTGGAATGCCCTCCCTCTGCCCCTCCGCCAAGCTAGCTCTCTTCCTCCCTTCAAGGCCCTGCTGAGAGCTCACCTCCTCCAGGAGGCCTTCCCAGACTGAGCCCCTTCCTTCCTCTCCCCCTCGTCCCCCTCTCCATCCCCCCCGTCTTACCTCCTTCCCTTCCCCACAGCACCTGTATATATGTATATATGGTTGTACATATTTATTACTCTATTTATTTATTTATTTATTTATTTTACTTGTACATTTCTATCCTATTTATTTTATTTTGTTGGTATGTTTGGTTCTGTTCTCTGTCTCCCCCTTTTAGACTGTGAGCCCACTGTTGGGTAGGGACTGTCTCTATGTGTTGCCAATTTGTACTTCCCAAGCGCTTAGTACAGTGCTCTGCACATAGTAAGCGCTCAATAAATACGATTGATTGATTGATGGGTTCGAATCCCAGCTCCACCACATGTCTGCTGTGTGACCCTGGGGAAGTCACTTCTCTGAGCCTGTTACTTCATCTGTCAAATGGGGATTAAGACTGTGAGCCCCACGTGGGACAACTTGATCCCATTGTATTCCCCCCCCCAGTGCTTAGAACAGTGCTTTGCACGTAGTAAGTGCTTAACAAATGCCATTATTATTATTATTATTATTACTATTACAGTACAGCCATTGCTAGTCCTTTCCTGATTCTCGCCATCCCATCCAAAGTTTTGGGAGGGGTTTTAGGGATCTCATGCTCTTGGCTCCAAATTTACAAATGGGTATAATTCTGGCAATTCCATTTCGTTGGTAAATAAGGATTTGGAAGAAAAAGTCTAGTCCATTAAAAAAAAAAAAAGTCCAACACTGAACCGTACAAGTCTCTTGTTGTCGTTTGTAGACCAGAAAGAATCTATCTTAATCTCGTCACTCCTAACCAAGGAGAAGGTTTTGTATGATCTGCATATTAGGAGGAAAGAGTGCTTCTCTGGCATTTATTTGTATTTTTCATTTGAACATGTTCTTTTAGACTGGAAGCTCCATGTGGGCAGAGTGTGTGTCTACTTTTCCAAGCATCTAGTCCAATGCTGTGCACTCAGTAAGTGTTCAGTAAATTCCGTGGATTGATGGGCATGTTCATTCTTGGCCAAGCCTTTGATATTCTGTAGACCTGGTGCATGTCTTCCTGAGTCCAAAGGGACATCTTCTAAGCCATTTTTTTTTTATTTAATAGTGTCCTCCTACCGTCATTTATTATTTATTGCCGTTGTTATGGGATTTATACTAAACACTGGGGAAAGGTGCAAGGATAGCAGATAGGACACAGGTGTAAGGGATGTACAGGGAAAAGATAGCATGATAATGCAAACCACTCAACAAAACAAGAACATGAACATAAAAGAAAACTGATTATTATATGCCATAATAATAATAACTGTGGTATTTGTTATGCTCTTACCGTGTGCCATGGTAAGAGCCACGCTGCTTCTCTACACTATATACTATATAGTATACACTCTAGTATATATTCTCTATACTATATACTGTGTGTGTGTGTGTGTGTGTGTATATGTGTGTGTGTGTGTGTGTATATATATATACATATATATATATATATATACATACTGTACTCCCCAAGTGCTCAGAGACAGAGTCCATGTCCCATATGGGACTAAGGGAGCGGGATTAGGCCCTGTAATATTTCCTATGTTTTCCTAAATCTGTATTCTCTGCTTTTACTGGTAGCTTTTCTTTCTTCTCCGTATATCCCGTGTTCTTACTTCCAGTCTTTTCTGTATCTCTGTCACTCATTTTTCATTCCCAGCTACTCCTCTCTTCCCCTCTGGTCCTTCTCTGTGTTTTTTATCTTTCGAATTCTTCCTCTCCTTTGACCCACCTTTTTCCCCATCTCTGTTTTCCGGGAAGGAAGCAGGGTGGCCTAGTGGAAAGAGCACGCGCTTGGGAGACAGGACTTGAGTTCTAATCTCTGCTCTGTCACCCGCCTGCTGGGTGACCTTGGGCAAGTCACCCAGCTTCTCCGTAACTCAGTTTCCTCATCTGTAAAATGGGGAATCAATCAATCATATTTATTGAGCTCTTACTGTGTACAGAGCACTGTACTAAGCACTTGGGATAAGATGTCAGTTCCCCCTCCAACTTAGATTGTGAGTCCTATCATCGTCATCAATCGTATTTATTGAGCGCTTACTATGTGCAGAGCACTGTACTAAGCGCTTGGGAAGTACAAATTGGCAACATATATTGTCCTATATGAGGTAGAGACTGTGTCTGATCTGTTTATGCGTATCTGTTCACAACTCATCTGTGCTGGGCAGCAGCGCGGCATGGGAGAGAGTCGAGAATGGGGACTCGAGTTTGCTGTGTGGAATCAATCAATTGTATTTATTGAGCACTTACTATGTGCAGAGCACTGTACAAGGAGGCAATGGTAAACCACTTCGGTATTTTTACCAAGAAAACGCTTATGGATTCACTTCCAGAATGATTGCGGTTGGAGGTGGAAGGTTCTGGGAGAGTTTTGTCCATGGAGTCACTATGGGCTGGAGATGACCCGACCGCATAAGAAAAGACCCAGATGCTGTACATAGTGAGCACATAAGAATTGCAATTATTACTTATTTTTTTTCCCTCCATGTTTCCGGGTTCCAATGATCCTTTGTCCCTCTGTGGCTTTTTTTTTTTTTAATGGTACTTGTTCGGCACTTAATAATCATAATAATGGCATTTATTAAGCGCTTACTGTGTGCAAAGCACTGTTCTAAACTCTGGGGAGGTTACAAGGTGATCAGGTTGTCCCACTGGGGGCTGACAGTTTTAATCCCCATTTTAATAATAATAATAATAATAATAATGTTGGCATTTTGTTAAGCGCTTACTATGTGCAAAGCACTGTTCTAAGCGCTGGGGAGGTTACAAGGTGATCAGGTTGTCCCACGGGGGCCTGACAGTTTTAATCCCCATTTTACAGATGAGGTGACTGAGGCTCAGAGAAGTGAAGGGACTTGCCCAAAGTCACACAGCTGACAACTGGCAGAGCCGGGATTTGAACCCATGACCTCTGACTCCAAAGCCCGGGCTCTTTTCACTGAGCCACGCTGCTTCTCGTGCCAGGCTGCTGCTGCTGTGTGGCAGGCACTGTACTAAGCGCTAGGGTAGATCATCATCGTCATCAGTCGTATTTATTGAGCGCTTACTATGTGCAGAGCACTGTACTAAGCGCTTGGGAAGTACAAATTGGCAACATATAGAGGCAGTCCCTACCCAACAGTGGGCTCACAGTCTAAAAGGGGGAGACAGAGAACAAAACCAAACATACTAACAAAATAAAATGAATAGAATAGATACGTACAAGTAAAATAAATACATAAATAAAAAGAGTAATAAATCTGTACAAACATATATACATATATACAGGTGCTGTGGGGAAGGGAAGGAGGTAAGATGGGGGGATGGAGAGGGGGACGAGGGGGAGAGGAAGGAAGGGGCTCAATCTGGGAAGGCCTCCTGGAGGAGATACAAGCTAATTGTACCTAGGTTGGATACAAGCTAATTAGGTTGGAAACAGTTTATGTCCCGCTTGGGGCTCAGTCTTAGTCCCCATTTTACAGAGGAGGTAACTGAGGCCCATTGAAGTGACTTGCTTAAGGTCACACGACAGACAAGTGGTGGAGCCGGATTAGAACCCAGGCCCACGCTCTATCCATTAGGCGTGGCTTAGTGGCAAGAGCCCGGGCTTTGGAGTCGGAGGTCATGGGTTCAAATCCCGCCTCCGCACTTGTCAGCTGGGTGACTTTGGGCAAGTCACTTCACAGGGCTTCACTGACCTCATCTGGAAAATGGAGATTAAGACTGTGAGCCCCCCCCCCCCCGCCACCGTGGGACAACCCGATCACCTTGTAACTTCCCTAGCGCTTAGAACAGTGCTTTGCACGTAGTAAGCGCTTAATAAATGCCATCATAGTGTGAAGCAGCCTGGCTCAGTGGAAAGAGCACAGGCTTTGGAGTCAGAGGTCATGAGTTCAAACCCCGGCTCCGCCAATTGTCAGCTGTGTGACTTTGGGCAAGTCACTTCACTTCTCTGGGCCTCAGTTACCTCATCTGTAACATGGGGATGAAGACTGTGAGCCCCCCGAGGGACAACCTGATCACCTTGTAACCTTCCCAGCGCTTAGAACAGTGCTTTGCACATAGTAAGCGCTTACTAAATGCCATTATTATTATTAGTAGTAGTAGGCCACGCTGCTTCCATCTTCTCTGAGTATGCTGTTGCCCTGAGGCCTTTACCTTGGCTTTCTTGTTCATTCACCCATTCAGTCGTATTTATTGAGCGCTTACTGTGTGCAGAGCACTGGACTAAGCGCTTGGGAAGTACAGGTTGGCACATATAGAGACAGTCCCTGCCCAACAGTGGGCTCACAGTCTTCCTCCCCTTCATTCCTGTCCCCCTATGACCTCCCTTCCAGCTGGGCCCTCTCTGCTCTGCATCTCTACTCACAGTGCTCTCTTTGCTCTCTTTTTCTCCACAACGCCATTGCCGTGTCCCCTCTCCTCTCTTTCTCTGTGCCGTTTGCCTTTCGGGGACGATTTAGGGAACAGGACAGAAGAGCTAATTGCCACTAATTTGGAGGCAGCAGGACTTCCGACATGGGGCCAGCATGGGTGGGAGGGTGCAGCAAGCCCGGCCACCAAGTCCTCCTCCCTCAAGAGCAGGACTTTGTTCTGGAAGTAGGTGGAAGAGCAGGCTTGGCTGAGTCAGTGCGGTTGCGTAGGGGGAATTTATGTCCAGTTGTCCCTGTCGTATGTGTTGGGTGCTTAGTAGTATTTACTGAGCGCCTACAGCGTGCAGAGCACTGGACCAGAAGCAGCGTGGCTCAGTGGCAAGAGCCCGGCCTTTGGAGTCAGAGTTCATGGGCTCAAACCCCGGCTCTGCCAATTACCGGCTGTGTGACTTTGGGGAAGTCACTTCATCATCATCAATCGTCATCAATCGTATTTATTGAGCACTTACTGTGTGCAGAGCACTGTACTAAGCGCTCGGGAAGTACAAGTTGGCAACATATAGAGACAGTCCCTACCCAACAGTGGGCTCACAGTCTAAAAGACTATCATATCATATCACTTCTCTGGGCTTCAGTTACGTCATCTGTGCAATGGGGATTAAGACTGTCAGCCCACCGTGGGACAACCTGGTCACCTTGTAACCTCCCCAGCACTTAGAACAGTGCTTTGCGTATAGTAAGTGCTTAATAAATGCCATCATTATTATTATTCTTACTAAGTGCTTGGGAGAGTACAGTATAATAATAAGCAGACACATTTCCACAGTGAGCAGTCTAGAGGGGGAGACAGATATTAATTAATTCATTCATTCAATCGTATTTACTGAGCGCTTACTATGTGCAGAGCACTGTACTTAGCGCTTGGGAAGTACAAGTTGGCAACATACAGAGATGGTCCCTAATAATAATAATAATAATGGTATTTGTTAAGCGCTTACTATGTGCAAAGCACTGTTCTAAGCGCTGGGGTAGATACGAGGTAATCAGGTTGTCCCATGAGGGGCTCACAGTCTTCATCCCCATTTTACAGATGAGGGAACTGAGGCCCAGAGAAGTGAAGTGACTTGCCCAAAGTCACCCAGCTGACAAGCGGCGGAGCCGGGATTTGAACCCACGGCCTCTGACTCCAAAGCCCGGGCTCTTTCCACTGAGCCACGCTGCTTCCCCAACAGTGGGCTCACAGTGTAGAAGGGGGAGACAGACAACAAAACAAAACGTGTGGACAGGCGTCAAGTCGTCAGAACAAATAGAATAGAATAATAGAAATAAATAAATTACAACTACGTACAGAAGTGCTGTGGGTCTGGGAGAGGGGATTACTGCATGCAGAGCACTGGACTAAACGCTTAGGGGAGTACAATACAACAGAGTCGGTAGCCCCATTCCTGGCACCTCCTTCCGTTTGATAATGATGGCATTTATTAAGCGCTTACTATGTGCAAAGCACTGTCCTGTGCGCTGGGGAGGCTACAAAGTGATCAGGTTGTCCCACAGGGGGCTCAGTCTTCATCCCCATTTTACAGATGAGGGAAGTGAGGCCCAGAGAAGTGAAGTGACTTGCCCAAGGTCACACAGCTGACAGTTGGCGGAGCCGGGATTTGAGCCCGTGACCCCTGACTCCAAAGCCCGGGCTCTTGCCACTGAGCCACGCTGCTTCCGTTTGATTGTAAGATCTTAGAGGGTAAGGAATTGTCTCACTGTTGTGCGTTCCGAAGTGCCAATGCCACAGGCATTTAAGCGTAGGTGATGCCAACGTGATGGCGTCTGGTTGAGAAAAGGGGAATTGGTGGGATACTCCTTTGTAATCCTTTTAGCTGCATCTCCTCTACTCTTCATTGGACCGGCCGTCAGAGTAGCCGGGGGGGACGGCGATGAACCGATCCGTGGATGCACCGTTCCGGATTTCCCGGACTCAGTAGTCACCAAAATGAAAACCACGACCGCCTCACTTCTTGAGTGTCCTTTAAACCCAAGGACAGATGGTTTCCCGCTCAAGAAATGTCGGGGGAAATGATGTGGGCACCGGTGTGAACCCCTTCACGTCCTTCTCTCTCTGCCCTCTCTCCCTTCAGCTGTGCCGGACTCAAGCGACAAAGTGGAGATTAGCCTCTTCCCCCCGCCGTCGTCACAAGGATGGGACCCAGACGGAAAAGTGTGAAGCCGTGCTCTGTGAGCAAGGAGATTTCTGAGGCCGCAAAGTTAGATGAACCAAAAGATTACATGAATCAGCTTTCCCATGAAGTACTGTGCCATATCTTTAGGTAAGAGGGCTGTTTTTGTAAGGGTTTGGGTCAGTGCTCTGTGTGCTCCACACACAGTAAGCGCTCAATAAATACGATTGATGATGATGATGGACTCTATTATAGTCTCCCAACCGCTTAGTAGAGTGCTCTGATATTAATATTTATCTGTTTCCTTTCATCCGGTTGCTTGTAACCAAGAGAAAAGTCCAGGGGAATGTATGGGTCACATTTTCCATGCTTCCAGCTTTTCGACAATGTTTGGTACGATTGATGATGCTTCCTTTGGGTCCTTGGTAGCTCAGGCAATCAGTCAATCGTATTTATTGAGCGCCTACTGTGTGCAGAGCACTGTACTAAGCGCTTGGGAAGTACAAGTTGGCAACGTATAGAGACAGTCCCTACCCAACAGTGGGCTCACAGTCTAGAAGTCACAGTCTGCTCACAGGCAGTAAGGCAGGTCTTGAATGACTCTTTTTTAAAAAATTTGTTAATGGCATTTGCTAAGTTTTTATAAGGTGTCAAACACAGCTCTGAGCATTGGAGCATTTTCCATGCTTCCTTTGGTTCCTTGGTAGCTCAGGCAGTAAGGCAGGCCTTGAATGACTCTCTTTTTTTAAAAAAATTGTTAATGGCATTTGCTAAGTTTTTATGAGGTGTCAAACACAGTTCTGAGCATTGGAGCATTTTCCATGCTCCCTTTGGTTCCTTGGTAGCCCAGGCAGTAAGGCAGGTCTTGAATGATTCTTTTTTTTAAAAAAAAATTCGTTAATGGCGTTTGCTCAGTTTTTATGAGGTGTCAAACACAGTTCTGAGCATTGGAGTAGATACAAATCAGGTTGGGGACCGTCCTCACTTAGGGCTCACAGTCTAAGTAGGAGTTCAAGCTTTGAAAATAGTAATAATTGCGTTATTTTTTAAGTGCTTACTGTGTACTGTACTAATAATAATGATGGCATTTGTTAAGCGCTTACTATGTGCAGAGCACAGTACTAAGTGCTCAGAAGAGTATGATTCAACAGAGTTGGTAGACACGATCCCTGTACAGTTAAGTGCTTAGTACAGTGCTTTGCACGCAGTAAGCGCTCAATAAATATGATTGAATGAATGAATTAGAGAAGCAGACAGAAGGGCAAAAAGAATCGAGGTCCAGAAATGTCAACACGGCGTCATGGACCTCAGAAAGAAACCTGTTCGAGGTGAAGAAACAGTGACTGGATCAATTTTAAAATGTTCCCCATACGGAACTATGTCTAGGAACCAAGTTGCAATTGCACAGAGCTAGAATTTTATTTATTCTGATGATTTTGACACCTGTCTACATGTTTTGTTCTGTTGTCTGTCTCCCCCTTCTAGACTGTGAGCCCGTTGTTGGGTAGGGACCGTCTCTATGTGTTGCCGACTTGTACTTCCCAAGCGCTTGGTACACTGCCCTGCATACAGTAAGCGCTCAATAAATGCGATCGATTGAAAGCACTGTCCTAAGCGCTGGGGTGGATACAAATTGGGTTGGACACAGTCCCTGTCCCACGTAGGGCTCACAGTCTTAATCCCCACTTTACAGATAAGGGAACTGAAGCCCAGAGAAGTGATTTGTCCAAGATCGTTCATTCATTCAGTCGTATTTATTGAGCGTTTACTGTGTGCAGAGCACTGCACTAAGCGCTTGGGAAGTACAAGTCGGCTACATCTAGAGACGGTCCCTACCCAGCAATGGGCTCACAGCCTAGAAGGGGGAAACAGACAGCAAAACAAAATATGTAGACAGGTGACACAAGTGCTGGGGTTGCCTACTCCTTATCTACAGTAGGATTAAAAACTGTCAGTCTGTTCTAGTAAGGTTGGGGTTGGCCTGTCTTGAACTATTTGGGGGGCAGGGGATCAGATTTTCAGCGCTCAGCAGAGGTTCAAGAGCAAAAATCAAAAATGGGCGGTAATGGAAGGTGATCTAGGTATCACAGAGCTCAGTCTGTCCAGCTAAACCGCAAGAGCACAGAGCCACAACCAGGCTGAAGCCTCTGCAGTCTTGCTGGTTTGGAGCAGGAGGGTGTGGATATCCATTATTATTATTATTATTATTATTATTATTATTATTATTATTATTATTATATGTCATTCATGCACAGCAGAGCGATGCCGTTTGTGCCTGCCAATAACTGTTGAGTTCCAGCTAGGATAGGAGTTCGGTAGCCACCGTTGGCCAATGCGTAGATTAGGTTGTCACCCGGGCCCGTGGAGTGTTTAAATCATCATCATCATCAATCGTATTTATTGAGCGCTTCCTATGTGCAGAGCACTGTACTAAGCGCTTGGGAAGTACAAATTGGCAACATATAGAGACAGTCCCTACCCAACAGTGGGCTCACAGTCTAAAAGGGGGAGACAGAACAAAACCAAACATACTAACAAAATAGAATAAATAGAATAGATATGTACAAGTAAAATAAATAAATAAATAGAGTAATAAATATGTACAAACATATATACATATATACAGGTGCTGTGGGGAAGGGAAGGAGGTAAGATGGGGGGATGGAGAGGGGGACGAGGGGGAGAGGAAGGAAGGGGCTCAGTCTGGGAAGGCCTCCTGGAGGAGGTGAGCTCTCAGCAGGGCCTTGAGGTAATGAGGTTTAAATGAGGTAGAGGTTTCCCAGCGTGTCAGTCCCAAGAAACGTGTCCAAAAAAGCCACGGGGAATCCAAGGAATAGGGTACGTGCCCTTTGAGTGGCTATTATAGCGTGTCTACTTGTTAAATTAAAATGTCTTTGAATGAGAGTTAAATACGAAGGGCCTGAAGGCAGAAAAAAGGAGGTACTTCCCGAAGGTAGGAATAAGATAAAATTTAAGGATGAGAAATTCGAAGATGGTTGATCATGTGAGAAGCTTAAGATGGATGAGAATGAGTGGTGATTGGGATATCAGGGAAGGATTGTACTTGTACAACTTGAAAGTAATAATAATTGCATTATTTTTTAAGTGCTTACTATGTACTGTACTAATAATAATGATGGCATTTGTTAAGCGCTTACTATATGCGCTTACTTGAACTTGTACTTCCCAAGTGCTTAGTACGGTGCTGTGCACACAGTAAGCGCTCAATAAATACGATTGAAGACGGAGATTCATTCATTCCTTCAATCGTATTTATTGAGCGCTTACTGTGTGCAGAGCACCGTACTAAGTGCTTGGGAAGTACAAGTTGGCAACATATAGAGATGGTCCCTACCCAACAACGTCACAGTCTAGAAGATAAAATATCTAGAGGATAGAGCACTGGAGTAGATACAAATCAGGTTGGAGACCGTCCTCACTTCGGCTCACAGTCTAAGTAGGAGTTCAACCTTTGAAAATAGTAATAATTGCATTGTTTTTTAAGTGCTTACTATGTACTGTACTAATAATAATGATGGCATTTGTTAAGCGCTTACTATGTGCAGAGCACAGTACTAAGCGCTCAGAAGAGTACGATTCAACAGAGTTGGTAGACACGATCCCTGTGTTCTGAGAATAGAAGATGTGGCTAATTTTGGGGTAGGGATTTTTGAGGTGGTCAAGTTAAATGTGAACAGAGAGTTGGGGAGAAGGGAATTGGGTGGTTTTGTGGTCAGAATGTGGGTGTCTGTTTTGGGTGGTAGTTATTGAAGTTGAATAATGGGGTTAAATATAAAATGGGTTTGGGAAGAGTGATTCAGAAAGCCATCACTTCTCCCCGCCCTCCTTTCTCTGTTACCTATGCACTTGGGCTGTGCCTCCTTAAATGCTTTGATTTTCACCCCAACCCCACAATACTTATGAAGATATATCTGTAATGTACTTTACCATCAGTCTCCCACTCCGGCCTGGAAGCTCTCTGTGGAAAGGGGTCACACATTTAGCCCAGTACTTAGAGCAACGCTTGACACGAATAGCAAATATAATTACAATAGCCTTCTCTACTGTATAGTTCGGTCCCAAATACTTAGTACGGTGGTGCGAACACAATAAGCGCTCAATAGCGTGGATTGATAGAAAAAGTTGGAGATGATGCGTTATAACTGAGTTAAATCAGATAGGTGGAAGAGAGGTACTACTGTTTCACGCTGAGTGATTTTTTTTTGATGCGGTATAACTGAGTTAAACCGGATATGTGGAAGAGGGGTACTACTGTTTCAAGTTGAGTGATTTTTTTTCGGGGGGAGGAAAGATGTGGGGAAAATAGCCATGGATAAATGTGAGTTTCTTTCTCTCACAAAGGTACCTCCCTCTGCAGGATATCATGTGCATGGAATGCCTCTCACGGAAGCTGAAGGAGGCAGTGACTCTGTACTTGAGAGTCGTGAAGATTGTTGACCTGTGTGCGGGTCACTGGTGGGAATATATGCCGACAGGTGAGTGATTTAATCAAGGCCTCGAAATCATCATCATCATCATCAATCGTATTTATTGAGCGCTTACTATGTGCAGAGCACTGTACTAAGCGCTTGGGAAGTACAAATTGGCAACATATAGAGACAGTCCCTACCCAACAGTGGGCTCACAGTCTAAAAGGGGGAGACAGAGACCAAACATACTAACAAAATAAAATGAATAGAATAGATATGTACAAATAAATAAATAAATAGAGTAAAAAAATATGTACAAACATATATACATATATACAGGTGCTGTGGGGAAGGGAGGGAGGTAAGATGGGGGGATGGAGAGGGGGACGAGGGGGAGAGGAAGGAAGGGGCTCAGTCTGGGAAGGCCTCCTGTAGGAGGTGAGCTCTCAGCAGGGCCTTGAAATGTTTCGTTGTAGGTCGTGGCCACACTTGACAGGCACATCAAAGGGCACCATGACGTGCTGGCCGCTCCTGAGACCCTTGTGCCCCGCAAATGCTCTTCTCTTTATTTTTTAAATTATTTTTATCAATCAATCAATCAATTAATCGTATTTATTGAACGCTTGGGAAGTACAAGCTGGCAACATATAGAGACAGTCTCTACCCAACAGTGGGCTCACAGTCTAAAATACCATTTTTATGGTATTTAAGCACTCACTGTGTGTCCGACACTGTTCTAAGCACTGGGGTAGGTACAGGTTAATTAGGCCGGGCACAGTCCCTGTCCCGCATGGGGTTCCCAGTTTAAGTAGGAGGGAGAACAGATATTGAATCCCCATTTTACAGTTGAGGTCCAGAGAAGTTAAGTGACTTGTCCGAGGTCACACAGCAAACAGTTGGCAGAGCTGGGATTAGAAACCAGGTCCTCTTTCCACTAGGCCAGGCCGCTTCTGGCCTTATTGCTGCTCTCCCTGACTGCCTCAGGAGGCCCTGGGAGCCTTAGGTTGGGGGGCTCCGAGTCACCGTTGAGGGTCTCTGGAATTTAAGCGACGGCATCTCCATCCAGTCCGATAAGGTCTCCAGAGAACCTGGAAGGCCCCATGCCCTGAACTCTAGCCTGGCTGCCATTTTTGACAGTCCTAAGGTTCCTATTCCTTAGGGAAGGACCAAAGGGTTGAGCCTCAATCCTTAATATAACCCAACTTTTCTTCCCCCTCGAAGAAGGGAAGGACCAAAAGATTGAGCCTCAATCCTTAATATAACCCAACTTTTCTTCCCTCTTGAAGAAGGACTGTGAAGGTAAGATTTACAAACAATGGATCAAAAATCCGTGCATCCCTCACTTTCCCTTTGAAATTGGGGTGAACGTAATTTAGAACTACTTAGACTGCGAGCCCCATGTGGGACAGGGACTGTGTCTGGCCTGACAGACTTGAGCTTAGAACAGTGCTTGACACACAGTGAGTACTTAGAGAAGCAGCGTGGCTCAGTGGAAAGAGCCCGGGCTTTGGAGTCAGAGGTCATGGGTTCAAATCCCGGCTCTGCCAATTGCCAGCTGTGTGACTTTGGGCAAGGCACTTCACTTCTCTGGGCCTCAGTTACCTCATCTGTAAAATGGGGATGAAGACTGGCCTCAGTTACCTCATCTGTAAAATGGGGATGAAGACTGTGAGCCCCCTTTGGGACAACCTGTAATCTGTAACCTGGGATCACCTTGTAACCGCCCCAGCGCTTAGAACAGTGCTTTGCACATAGTAAGCGCTTAATAAATGCCATCATCATTATTATTATGATGATTACTTAGCAAAAAGTATAAAAAAAGTGAGCTTATTTTTACAATATAAGAGGGGTAGATTTTAGACTTCCCCAGAACGTGGGCAAGTATAAATACCCAGGGGGAGAACCTAGTGTAAAATGATGGAATATATATTTTTTTAATGGTATTTCTTAAGTATGTACTGTGTGCCAGGCACTCTACTAAGTGCTGGAGTAGATACAAGCTAATCAGTTGGGACACAGTCCCAGATGAGGCTTACAGTTTACAGATAAGGAAACTGAGGCGCAGATGAGTGGAAATGATTTGCCCAAGATCACACAACAGACATGGCAGGGCCAGGATTAGAACCCAGGTCCTTCCGACTCCCAGTCCAATGCTCAATCTACTAGGCCAAGCTGCTTCTCAGATATTCAGAGGTGAGCATCAACTGGCTAAACTAGTTATGCGGCACCCTCCCGAATGCATACACTTTTTTCCTTTCTAAGAGGAGCTAGCGTTGCCAGGACCTTAGAATGGATTCCTTTTCCTTTCTAAGGACTGGACAGTGCCAGCTCCCTTTAGAAAGGAAAGAAAATGGAAAAAAAAAATTCATTTTGAATGTAGAAGATGGAAAAGGCAGAGCGTCCGGAAAGCGCCGAAGTTTCCTGTTGTTTAGTGAAAATGCCATCTCCTTCCCTTCCGCTCGAGTCATTGCAGAGAAATAAGCGGAGCCCAAGGACCTGGTGCTGCGACAGCTAATTATTTTTGACCTCATCATTATTCATCAGGTCTGATGTTTTACTTGCCATTAGTGAGCAGGTAACTCTGCCAGATTGCAAAAAGGGCCTGACGTTTAAAAAAGTCATTATTGTTATTCATTCATTCATTCAATCGTATTTATTGAGCGCTTACTGTGTGCAGAGCACTGTACTAAGCGCTTGGGAAGTACAATCTGGCAACATATAGAGACGGTCCTTACCCAACAATGGGCTCACAGTCTAGTTAGACTCCTGGCTCCTTACCTGATCACTCAGTGTTGGGCAGAGCACCACTTCTAGACTGTGAGCCCGTTGTTGGGTAGGGACCGTCTCTATAGTTGCCACCTTGTACTTCCCAAGCGTTTAGTACAGTGCTCTGCACACAGTAAGCGCTCAATAAATACGATTGAATGAATGAATAGTATATGCTTGGGAGAGTACAGTAGAGCTGGGAGACATGATCCCTGTCCGCAAAGAGCTTGAAATCTAGGGAGAATCATAGAATCTACGTAGTGTTCAGTCATTCATTCATGGTCGTATTTATCGAGCACTTTCTGTGTGCAAAGCACTGTACTGAGAAGCACTGAGAAGCAGCGTGGCTCAGTGGAAAGAGCCCGGGCTTTGGAGTCAGAGGTCATGGGTTCAAATCCTATCTCCGCCAATCGTCCGCTGCGTGACTTTGGGCAAGTCACTTAACTTCTCTGGGCCTCAGTTACCTCATTTGTAAAATGGGGATTAAGACTGTGAGCCCCCTGGGGGACAACCTGGTCACCTTGTAACCTCCCCTGCGCTTAGAACAGTGCTTTGCACATAGTAAGCGCTTAATAAATGCCATTATTATTATTATTATTACTAAGCTATTGGGAGAGTACAGTATAGCAACAGACACATTCGAGCTCACAGTGTTGCCCGCCCTCGAGCTTCTGCTGTGGAGTAAGATGGCTCCACCAGCTGCTTTGTGAGGCAGAAGAGGCACCAGAGATGTCTCTGACTTTCTGTGAGTTCCACTCCCCCTTGCTTGACCCCCTGATGGTGGAATAAGCCTCTGTCTGGCCTTTCAGCTACGTCTTTGCCTGAACTATTTAACTATTGTTAAAAGTCTCTGAAGAGGACAGGTCCTGGGAGCAAAGGAAGATATTAGAGAAGTACCGCGGCCTAATGGATCAAGCTTGGCCACTCACTCACTTGTCTGCTGGGTGACCTTGGGCAATTCGCTTCACTTCTCTGCCTGCTCTGTAAAATGGGAATTCAGACTGAGCCCCTTGTGGGACAGGGGCTGTGTCCAACCTGATTAGCTTGATTGTATTCCAGCACTTAATACAACACCTGGCGCATGGAAAGCACTTAACAAGTATAAAAAAAAAACCTAAACCAAAGCAAAACTGGGAAAGATGCTGATCAGAGGTACTTTGGATTAGGTTATGGAGGAAGGGGTGCTAATCAGTCGTATTTATTGAGCGCTTACTGTGCGCAGAGCGTCCATCGACTGAACAGTAGAACAATAAACAGTCACATTACCTGCCCACAACGAGCTTAAGGAACAGAGATAGTGGGGAAGGGTTTGCCTTGTTGAGATAGAGTTTGTATCAGTCTTTGTGCCAGCCCACATTCCTTTTTTTCTTCATGGAGCTTCGAATTGTGGCAGGCACCGGACGGGGTCGGTTTGCGTATTAAATGGAACCGCTTCTGGTCCAGGCTTTCATCCTCTCTTCCTCCTCTCAGGCTTCACAGATTCCAGTTTCCTAACCCTGCTGAGGAAGATGCCAGATATCGAGCAGCTGTATGGCCTTCATCCCAGATACCTTGAGAGACGACGGGTCCGTGGCCACCAAGCCTTTAGCATCCCTGGAGTCCTGGAAGCCCTGCAGGCATGTCCTAACTTGCTGGTGCGTGTTTCTGCTGGAAAAATTCCCTGCTCGGCGATTGTCGTGAAGTCTTCATTCAAGGAGGCGATTCCGATCGAACCGTTTGAGAATTTTAGCGTGTTTCCCTATGTTTAATTCTCGAGGACCAGATAAAAGTTGCTCCATTTTATAGTAGCCTAATCTAGCAGCAGATGTTTAACGTTCTCCTTTTTAAGTAAAAGAAACAGCCTCGAGAGAGACCTCGTACCCTTTTTACTGTATATTGTTTTTGGGATACGATAATTTGTAGCCATCGACTGAACGTTTTTATCGTGCTTATTTTGGGCTGCAATATAGGGTGTCGAAACCTCACATTTGGAGCTGGTGGAAGCCATTTGGACGTACATGCCTCAAGTGCACATTTTGGGGAAGTTTCGAAATCGTAATGGGGCTTTTCCAATCCCCCCTGAAAACAAGCTAAAAATTCCCATAGGTGCTAAGATCCAAACTTTGCATCTAGTGGGTAAGTAAACGAACGTGCCTCCCCACACTTCCCTCCCCTACACTCCCAAGCACACTCACCCTTCTCTCCCCCACCCCATCTCTTGCAAATCTGCCTCCTATCAGTGACTTCCTTTTTTTTTTTTGGTATATCTATCTTTCCCGGAGTGGGTAGATAATCAGGCCTAAGATGGAATGGGAAAGGAAGGTAAAGAGCATTTTGATTGATAGATAGAAATTGTACCATGGATGAAAGTGCAGGCAGCTGTGTAGCTAAATGGAGTGCTTCACAAGCGATTTTTCAGAGGAACAAGTGTTCCTCATATGCGCCTTCCAAAGTATCCCCGATCGTCACGGATTGTCGGTATCGTTTTAAATAGGCCCGTCGATAGCGCATTTACTCGGCCAGTGTTAAACGAGGCACTCTGTATTTACTTAGATTTACCATCCCTATAAATACGATTGATCGATTACTTAGATTAGGTGATTGAAAGAGATGTAAAAGTTTCCCTGAAGACTAAAATGGCAGCTGTCTTGGAAAATATGTTCTCGAACTTAATGGAGGGCCCGGGCCAGGGAGTGAGCAGGGCATGGGTTCTAATCCCGGCTCCTCCTCTCATCTGCTGTGTGACCTTGGGCAAGCCACTTAACTTCTCTGTGCCTCAGTTACCTCGTCTGTAAAATGGGGCTGGACACTGTGTGCCCCACGTGGACAGGGACTGTGTCCAACCCAATTTGCTCGTATCCACCCCAGCACTTAGTACAGTGCCTGGCACATAGTAAGCGCTTAACAGATGCCACAACTATTATCGTTATTAATTCAGAAGTGAATATAACAGCCGGTTTTGCATGCGCCTTTCTGTCCTAGGTGTGAACGTTCCCGAAATTCCTTGTATCCCAATGCTGAGGCACCTTTATTTGAAGTGGGTGAGACTCACCAAACCGCAGCCTTTTAAAGATTTTCTTTGCATCAGCTTACGTACTTTCGTCATGAGGAACTGCGCAGGTAATTTCTGAGGTAGATGGGCCACGTACGTAGTTGTGGGTGACTGCTTTGCATATAGTAAGCGCTTAATAAATGCCATCATTTATTATTATCGTGGGGCACGGTTCCCAAAGAGGGTCTCAGCGTGAGTATTAGATGAGAGACCGGAGTTGGCCCTCCTCTAGTGTAATAGTTGGTGTCCCTGAAGAACTTCTGGATTATGTTAGCACTGCATTTATCGCACTCGTGCCCTGACCCAAACTCGCAACAGTTACTTCTTGGACAAATCTACTTGCACCAACATGGCTTGTCTTACGTCCGGAACATTCCCTACTGCTTCAGTGGTATTTTATCTAGTCGCCTAATGAAAACATCCAGCAGAGCAGAACTGACTGCATTTGTTTTGTTATAAAGGTTGCTTTATGAAGATCCGTGCCTGTTTGTTCTAGGTCCATTGCAGTGAATACGTTGGGTTTGTTTCGTAGAAAAACACTAAGGAGAAAAATGGTATTAGGCCGTGACTGTCAGTCGTATTTATTGAGCGCTTATTGTGTGCAGAGCGCTGTAGAAAGCACTTGGGAGAATACAATATAACAATAAACAGACCCATTCCCTGCCCACAACAAGCTTACAGTGCAGAGGACTATGTGCCAGACATGCTGGGGCAGATACAATGCCATCACTGAGCGCGGCTCAGTGGAAAGAGCCCGGGCTTGGGAGTCAGAGGTCATGGGTTCTAATCCTGGCTCCGCCGCTTGTCAGCTGTGTGACTTTGGGCAAGTCACTTAACTACTCTGTGCCTCAGGGACCCCATCTGTAAAATGGGGATTAAGATTGTGAGCCCCACAAAGGTCAACCTGATCACCTTGTATCCTCCCCGGCGCTTAGAACAGTGTTTTGCACATAGTAAGTGCTTAACAGATACCAGAGTTATTATTAAAATTATTATTATTATCATTATTATACAAGATAACCAGTGAGAGAGTGACAGGCGCAGGGGGCGAGAAGGGGCTTGGGAGCAAGGGGGGAGTTGGGGGGAGGCTGGGAGGTCGTTAGCAGCAGCTTTGTGACTTGGAAGTGGACCCGGGGTAAATGGGGAGGTGGAAGGCCATCTTCAAACCCCTACTACAGGTCTGCCGTGCGTACCCTAGCGCTTAGCACAGTGCCTGGCACATAGTAAATGCCTAACAGATACCGCAATCATTAAGTCAATCACATCTCCACTAGCAGCCCTCCCTGACCAGTCTTTCTAGACTGTAAGCTCGTTGTGGGCAGGGAATGTGTCTGTTATATTGTACTCATCAAAGCATTTAGTACCGTGCTCCGCACACAGTAAGCACTCAGTAAATACGACTGACAGTAGTGCAGGTGGGATTCTCAGCTTGGGGGTAGAGGCAGTTTTCTGGGGAAGATGAGGTAGTTGTGTAGTTGTCTCAATCAATCAATCAATCGTATTTATTGAACGCTTACTATGTGCAGAGCACTGTACTAAGCGCTTGGGAAGTACAGATTGGCAACATATAGAGACAGTCCCTACCTAACAGTGGGCTCACAGACTAAAAGGGGGAGAGAGAGAACAAAACCAAACATACTAACAAAATAAAATAAATAGAATAGATATGTACAAGTAAAATAAATAAATAAATAGAGTAATAAATATGTACAAACATATATACATATATACAGGGTCTCACACAACCCTTTGGAGCCGGAGAGCCCCCAAACCACCTCTTGTCCCCTGGTGTCAGGTACCCCCCCTTCTCCTTTCTCGTCCTCCCTGGGCTTCAGGGCCAGGCGCCACGCGAGACAGTTGTCCGCTTACCGCTCCCCGACCCAGTGCCCGGTTCGCTTTAGAGATTTTTTGGGGATAAGGTAAGAGTTGCAACCCACACCAAAATGTACCCCGAGGGCTCATACTGCCTCCGTTCCGCTTTCTGCCGCGGCTTTCTCTTGGAAGCCACGCTTCCAGCTTTGTGGATATTTGCGGGCAGCGGGCACCAGCAAGCAGCGCGGAGACCGCCGAGCCTTGTGAGGGGCTTGCGGCAGAGCTTCCGGACCCGTGACCCCTTTGCCGCATCATTCCTGGGACTTGGCAGGGGTGAGGTGACCAGAGGGCTTGTCCTCAGGGGGTTTAGGGCTTGGGGACAAGAGAGCAGGTAAGGGTGAAGGAAGAGGCAGTGAGAAAGGAGGAGGAGAAGAAGGCCCTTTCTCGCTTTTTGCCTTCCTTCATCTCTCCCTTTCCTTCTCTTCCTCCTTCCCCCACTCATCCATTCATCCCCTCTTCCGTCCCCTTCGCCCATCTTTTCTTCCCATTCCCTTCTCTTCCTCCCTCTTACCATCTTTTCCTCCCTTTGCCTTCAAGGGCCCTTGTCCTTCTCCTCTGCCCTCTTCTCCCCTACTCTCCATGACCAGGGATTACACCCTCCCTGACACAAGTTCACTGCCTTGCAAAATAACATCAATCAGCATCCCTTGCGTGGTGCCTGACATCTTCTTGCAACATTTTAGACTGTGAGCCCACTGTTGGGTAGGGACCCTCTCTATATGTTGCTAACTTGTACTTCCCAAGTGCTTAGTACAGTGCTCTGCACACAGTAAGCGCTCAATAAATATGAATGAATGAACATTTTGCCCCTGCACTTACTATTAATCAGCGGTCATATGCACATAGCTTCATTGGAGTGGAAGGATTCACTCTTTGAGCTCCTGGTGCAGGCTATTCAAAAACGTAGACAATTCTGCTGCTACTTTTGAGGTGGGCCAGAGACAGAACCTGTTAAACTGCTATTGCACAAGTTGAAAATTCACGTCTCGGTGGGTAACTTCAAATGTCTCTCGTGTTTTGCATTTCAGGACCCACAAACTCGTTAAAGTACGTCCCATTGGTGACAGGATTAGCCTCCGCCCGAAACTTGGAGCATTTAGAATTGGTTCGAGTTCCCTTCCTGGGAGGGCTAATCCAGCATGTAGTTGAAGACAGCTGGAGATCAGGTACATAGTTTCTGTCTGTTGGTAATGCATTAAGTCAATCAGTTATATTTATTGAGCGCTTGCTGAGTGCCTGGAAGAGTACACTGTAAAAGAGTTATGTTCTCGTTCCTTGCCCGTGAGGAGTTTACAGCCTAAAGGGGTTAAATGAGAGAAGCCAGTGGAAAATGTGTTTCTTGCCATAGATTTGTCACCTCAGCAGTCCTGTAGCATCTGTTTCATAGCAGTCACGTAGCAAAGCGCTTAGTACAGTGCTCGGCACACAGTAAGAGCTCAGTAAATTTGATTGAATGAATCTGTTTTCAATAACTCTCTGAATTTGTTGGAAAATGGCTAAAATGAGCCTTCATTAGGAGATGCATTCTTTTGTCAGTGGAATGTTTTCAAAGGCTGCTGTTTGAGGGAAAGTCTGATTTTTGGACAGAGCTTCTGGGAAGGCCCATTTTGGGCCTTGGATGGGCACATTAGGAAGTGTACGTTGAGGCAGAGTAATCTGGGAAGACCGAAAACGTGGAAGTCATAGAGGACAAGAAGCTGAATATGAATCAGTCAGGCGATGTGGTTCTGGGATGGGCCATGTGCTCCTGGAAAGCATTCCTTCCCTTGTACTCTTGGCTGGTCAGACTTTAATTAGAGAACTATATCCACTATTAGTAGTCATACGTTTAAAAGTGTGTGGAGGGGCGGGAAAAACAGCAACGGGGATTCGAGGGTTGGAAAATGGGCCATTTTTAAGAAAGGTTCAAGAAAGGCAGTGTAGCCTAGGGAATTGAAGACAGAGTTGTCTCCAAGGAGATCAAGGGTTTTATCAGGAGTTGTCAGCCAGTTTTTCATGTCCATCGAAGGAAGACCAGATGAGAGGAAATGGGTTGAAGTCAAGACGGTTGAAATGAAGTGTTTAGTACAGCACTCGGTTGGATATCAGAAAAAAACTTCTTGATTGTTAAAGTTGAAAGTGGAACACTGAAATGGCTGCTAGAGGAGACTGCAGAGTCTCTAGTCCTGCAGCTTTTGAAAGAAAAAAAAATATAGCCCCACCAGTGCTCTGCCTCTACCCAGGCTCTGCTTCAACTCTGTGCCTCTGATAGTATTGAGATTCACTCTGTCCATTTCCATCTCCTTCTGATTTAAACACCCATTGTAGTTAGACCCTCCATTCATGAACTAGTGAAGTGAAATGGAAAAGATGAGTCACTTTTAAAAGATTTAAGTGCTTGGAAATAATGATTTAATGGGCCGTAATGGCATTTTAAAATACAGTGAAAAGAGGAACCACGACCAAGTGACTGAAAGAAAGTTTATTTGTTCTTGTTTTTACCTCCCTGCAACAGGTGGTTTTAGGAATTTGCACACTATTGTTTTAGGAGCATGCAAGAATGCTCTTGAAGTAGATCTTGGCTACCTCATCATCACTGCTGCTCGAAGGTACGTCTGCTTCGCTCTTCTTTGGTGCTCCGTTGGACACCCAGATTTAAAAAAAATAACGGAAGTGTATCGCCGTGTGAAAGCAGCCATCTCTGAACCTAAATACCTTTGTAAATAGCAAGAACCGAAGGAGTGAGCCTGTGTGAGCCTTGAATCATATTCATCACGTGACTTACCCCAGCCTGGCCTAATTGATTTGTTTTGTTTTTTTAATCCTTTCTTTGCTCTGCATCACCTTGAACTTGTGTATCCTCCGCTTACAGGTTACATGAAGTGCGAATACAACCTTCCCTAACCAAAGATGGTGTTTTTTCTGCCTTGAAGATGGCAGAATTGGAGTTCCCACAGTTTGAAACCCTTCACCTGGGCTATGTAGATGAGTTTTTGCTACAGTGTAAGAATCTTCTGTTCTGATCCCTCCTGGGGTGAAGTCATCATAGTAGTTACTGAGTGCTTACCATTTGCTAAGTGCCGGAAGAAGCTCGTGAATGAGAATTTTAGTGTTTCTTGGGCCTTGAGGGGCTCACAATCTAAGAATAATGTGGGGTGTGTGGGATGTAACCATAGGGACATAAGAAAAAGGGAAACAGTGAAAAACAAATACTACTGATTGAACATAAAAAAGACAAGGGCGAGAACAAGCATTCATTAGAAGATCCATGGTGACTATCAGTGGACTAGATTTGATATATCTATCAGATCTCAGTGGAAAAGAGCCCGAGCTTTGGAGTCGGAGGTCATGGGTTCAAGTCCCGGCTCCGCCAATTGTCAGCTGTGTGACATTGGGTAAGTCACTTCACTTCTCTGTGCCTCAGTTACCTCATCTGTAAAATGGGGATGAAACCGTGAGCCCCCCGTGGGACGACCTGACCACCTTGTAACCTCCCAAGTGCTGAGAACAGCTTTGCACATAGTAAGCACTTAATAAATGCCATTATTATTTTTATTATTTATGTTCTCAGTTATAATAATAATTGTGGTATTTAAGTGCTTACAGTGTACCAGGCACCGGATTAAGAGCTGGCATAGATACAAGATAATTGAGTTGGACACACTCCCTGTCCCACGCAGGACACGCAGTCTTAATCCCCATATTCCAAGCGCTTAGTACAGTGCTGTGCACACAGTAAGTGCTCAATAAATACAATTGAATGAATGAATATTATGGATGAGGTAACTGAGGCACAGAGAAACGAAGGGACTTGCCCAGGTTCACGTAGCGAACAAGTGACAGAGCCGGAATTAGAACCCAGCTCCTGAGTCCCAGCTCCGTGCTCTACCCATTAGTCCACACTGCAGTTATGCCGTGTAGAGTATGAACTATAGGTATTTGTAGAAACGTTTTGCCCTTAATTTTGAAAGTTAACTAATCTCCATTGACTCTGAACTTTGACTTTTAGTTTTGGAAAATAAAAAAAAGACCATTCTTATACGACGGGATTATTAAATGGGTCGAGGTTCTGTGATTCCTAGCACGTGGGGGTGGCTGAGCACTGTTTCTCATTCTAGGCAAAATGGCTAACGCAGATCTGGTAAAATACGGTCTGGCTGATGTGGTCGAAAACCCGGGTATCATCACTGATATCGGAATGAAGGCTGTCAATGAAGTCTTCTCCTGCATCAAGTATCTGGTCATTTACAACTGCCCACATCTTCACAATCCAAATAATTGGATTACAGGTAATAGCGGCTTCAGAAGTGTAGTGCAAAACGTTGGCTGCTTTGTTTGCGTTCCAAGTCCACGATCAGGCTCTGTTTTAAGCCCAGGCAAAAGTCCTCTCAGCTGATCTGTGGCCTCAAGCCGAAGGCCACTTCAGCCCCTTTCCCGGCTCTGCCCCATGTTTGTATATATGATCTTCCGGAGCAGGGATTTTCAATCTTTTTCTGAAAACTGACACCACCACCCCCAACATTTGTCTTTTGTCGTCTCCTCTCCCTTGCTTGTTCTCCTCAGAGGCGTGGCTGTGGGGCATGTCCTCCTTCTTTGCCCCCGGCTCAGACGTGAACTCTGGGGAGCCGGTAGCAGCAGAACAGTTTCTCTTCAACTCCGCTTTTCCATTTCCGCTACATGCTGCGTTCCGTCACGCTCTCAGCAAGGAACCCAGCAATGCCCTACAACCCTTTCTCCCTCTTCTAGGATGTGCTTCTTGGAGTTGGGTTGCAAACCTGGGCCCTAAGAATTAAGTAGCAGGTGTAGTGTACTATGTGTTTTTTCGGGGAGGGGTAGATTGTGAATGTATATTAATCTACCATGAGATAGTTGACTTCAATTCTGTACCAGATTAGCTAAGTTGTTCATACTCCTCCTGTTTAGAAACAGAGGAGATGTGATGTTTGCTTCTAATAATAATGTTGGCATTTATTAAGTGCTTATTATGTGCAAAGCACCGTTCTAAGCGCTGAGGAGGTTACACGGTGATCCGCTTGTCCCACGGGGGGCTCACAGTTTTCATCCCCATTTTACAGATGAGGAAACTGAGGCCCAGAGAAGTGAAGTGACTTGCCCAAAGTCACACAGCTGACATTTGGTGGAGCTGGGACTTGAACCCACGACCTCTGACTCCAAAGCCCGGGCTCTTTTACACTGAGCCATGCTGCTTCTCTTCTAGACTGTGAGCCCACTGTTGGGTAGGGACCGTCTGTATATGTTGCCAACCTGTACTTCCCAAGCGCTTAGTACAGTGCTCTGCACACAGTAAGCACTCAATAAATACGATTGAATGAATGAAAATGCTCTTTCATGACAGCAGTTTTCATGATCATCTTCTTCATTTTGTTTCGTGGGAGGTGAGACTGTCACTGCTTTGAAGCAGCCGTCACTTCTTTTGATCTAAAGACACCACTAATGAAGCCAGTTCATTAATGGCTTTTTTTAATGAGGTGGAGGCCAAAGTCCCTTTTATTCACAGAATAGGTCCTAAATGGGCAGCACCAGAACAGTCTCCACTTAATTAATTAATTTAATTTAATAATGGCATTTGTTAAGCGCTTACTATGTGCAAAGCACTGTTCTAAGCGCTGGGGGGGATACCAGGTGATCAGGTTGTTCCACGTGGGGCTCACAGTCAATCCCCATTTTTACAGATGAGGTAACTGAGGCTCAGAGAAGTTAAGTGAGTTGCCCAAGGTCACACAGCAGGCATGTGGCAGAGCTGGGATCTTGCCACCGTACCTCACCAATCAATCAGTGTTACTTACTGAGGACTTACTCTGTGCGGAGCACTTGGGGGAGAGTACAGTACAACAGAGTCGGTAGATGTGTTACCTGCCCAGAAGGAGCTTGCTAGAAGGCGAGATGGACGTTAGTATAAACAGATAAATTTTGGGTTTGTAAATAAGAGCTGTGGTGGTGAGGGTGGGTTGAATATCAGGGGCTTAAAGGTTATAGATAATAATGTTGGCATTTATTAAGCACTATGTGCAAAGCACTGTTCTAAGTGCTGGGGAGGTTACAAGGTGATCAGGTTGCCCCACGGGGGGCTCACAGTCTTCATCCCCATTTTCCAGATGAGGTAACTGAGGCACAGAGAAGTAGTGACTTGCCCAAAGTCACACAGCTGACAATCGGCAGAGCTGGGATTTGAGCCCATGACCTCTGACTCCAAAGCCCATGCTCTTTCCACTGAGCCACGCTGCTTTTCTAGACTTTGAGCCCGCTAGCTGTTGGGTAGGGACCGTCTCTATATGTTGCCAACTTGTACTTCCCAAGTGCTTAGTACAGTGCTCTGCACACACTAAGCGCTCAATAAATACCATTGAATGAATGAATCCAAGTGTATTGGTGATGCAGAAGGGAGAGGGAGTAGGGGAAAAGAGGACTTAATTGGGGAAGGTCACCAGTGACCTGAGGGGTCCATCTCAGAAGGGGAAGAGGAGTATTCAGTCTCCGGGGTAATTTAAGCTCTCTATTATGTTGCCAATTTGTACTTCCCAAGCGCTTAGTACAGTGCTCTGCACATAGTAAGCGCTCAATAAATACGATTGATTGATTGATTGACTGATTATTGAGTTTCCACCCTCCCCAACCCCTCACGGGGCGGGGGCGGTTCCGTAACGTCTACTCCCCAGCCGGAATTGGGTTTTGATTCTCATTTATTTCACATCCGATCCACTGAGAAGCCACTGGATAATGTCAGCTTTTGGTTTTTATAGCAGGAATTCTCACGTGCGGTAGTCTTCTGTTGATGGAAAGACTTCATGTCCGTGTTTTGTTGGTTCCCCTGAAATCTTTCGAGTTCTCGCAATGTTATGCCGACGTGGTAGGGCGAAGCCCAGAGTGGTTAGAACCTGCATCCTGAAGAATTTAAAGGGCGGGAAAAGAAGATGTGGCCAAGCGCTTAGTACAGTGCTCTGCACACAGTAAGCGTTCAATAAATATGATTGATGATAGAGAAGCAGTGTGGCACAGTGGAAAGCGTATGGGCTTTTTAGACTGTGAGCCCACTTTTTAAACTGTGAGCCCACTGTTGGGTAGGGACTGTCTCTATATGTTGCCAACTTGTACTTCTCAAGCACTTAGTACAGTACTCTGCACACAGTAAGCGCTCAATAAATACGATTGATTGAGTCAGAAGTCATGGGTTCAAATCCCAGCTCTGCTGATTGTCAGCTGTGTGGTTTTGGGCAAGTCACTTAACTTCTCTGTGCCTGTTACCTCGTCTGTAAAATGGGGATTAAGATTGTGAGCCCCTTGTAGGGCAACCTGATCACCTTGTAACCTCGCCAGCGCTTAGAACAGTGCTTTGCACATAGTAAGTGCTTAATAAATGCCATCATCATCATTATTATTAGTATTGTATGGAACCATAGTGGCTGTCAAATGTAAAATAACGGAAAATTGTCAATTTAAAAGCTGGAAAGGTTGAGGTTTGAACTTTTCCCAGCGATAACATATCTCTCCTTTTGCAGACCACTCGAGATGGTCCCGGTTGGTTGACCTCACTTTGGTACGGTGCCACGCAGTCAAACTAGATTCCTTCAGCCAGTTCATCGAATTGCTGCCAAGCCTGGAGTTTATCTCTCTGGACCAGATGTTCCGGGAACCACCGAAAGTAAGTCGCATGTTGACGTATGCAAAAGGAAAGCGTTTGTTTTTTTTTCCCCGGGTTTCAAAATACTTTTTAAAGCTATAGCTATCATTGTTTTGTGAGGGAACTGAGATGGATATGTTATTATTATTATTATTATTATTTTTGAAGATGGCATGGGCTCTTTTGGGGTGAAAGAGCTTTTAGAGGTTATTGGGGGTAGTAAGGAAGCAGCATGGCGTAGTGGATAGGACACGGGGCTGGGAGTTGGATCTTCGGTTCTGATCACAACTCCACCTCTTGTCTGCTGTGTGACCTTGGGCAAGTCACTTCACTTTTCCGGGCCTCAGTTACCTCATCTGTAATAATAATAACAATGATAATAGTGGCATTTAAGCGCTCACTATGTGCTGAGCCCTGTTTTAAGCGCTGTGGTAGATAAAGCTAATCATGTTGTCCCATAGTCATAATCCCCATTTTGCAGATGAGGTAACTGAAGCACAGAGAAGTTAAGGGGCTTACCCAAGGTCATGCAGCAGACAAGTGGAGGAGCCAGGATTAGAACCCATGTCCTCTGACTCCCATGCCCCAGCTCTTTCTGCTAAGCCTCACTCCTTTTCCAGTTTTTCCATCTGGATATGGGGACTGTGACTGACAGCCCCATGTGGGACAGGGACTGTGTCCAACCTGATTTCCTAGTATCCACCCCCATGCTTCGTATAGTGTCTGGCACATAGTAAAGTGCTTAATGAATACCACAATTATCAATAAGGATGAAGACAGTGCCAAGGGACTGTGTCCTTCACTCTCTGCAAGTTTTGAGGCCGTTTAGGATGCGACTGCAGGGCTGGGAGGACAGAGCATACACCTGGAACTGGGGAAAGGGACAAAAATTCTAGACATAAGGCTGAGGTAGGATTTGGGCTGCGGCGAAACGGAGTTCAGTGGCGATGTCATAGAGAGGAGTATTAGAATGGACACTACAGATGTTCAATGGCTACAGTTTTAGAGCAGGACCCAATTGTCGCGTGACCAGCACAGCAGGTAGACCCAAGGAAATAAGCTGCGGGCCTGTCGGTGTCCTGTCCAGTACTTATAAAAGCAAGCCTAACATCTGGCCTTTCTACGCAGCCCCTTACAGCACTGGTTCACCCCAGGAACTGAAGTGATCTTTCTCAAGTCTGCTTTCTATGCCTGCTCTGTAGCTCGGGACAGGAGGTGGGGTCTTGTGTCAGCAGTTGTATTTGAGAGCTTACCATGTGCAGAGCTCTGTATTAAGTGCTTGGGAGAGTGCACTGTAACAATAAACAGACACATTCCCTGCCCATAATGGGCTTATAGTCTGAGGGGAGGGGACAAACATTAATATAAATTAATTACAGATAATGCTCTGAGGCTGGGAGAGAGGATGAATAAAGGGAGCGAGTCAGGGCGACACAGAAGGGCGTGGAGAATAGGAAAGAAGGGCTTAGGGAAAGCCTTTTGGAGGGGGATAAGGCTTTGAAGCAGGGGAGAGAAATTATCCGTTGGATATGAGGAGGGAGGGCATTCTAGGCCAGAGCAAGATAGATGAGATGAAGGTACAGTGAGAAGATTAGCATTAGAGGAGCGAAGCTTCCAGGCTGAGTTGTAGCAGGAGAGTAGCAAGATGAAGGAGGAGGGGGCAAGGTGATGGACTGCTTTATGGCCAATGGTAAGGAGTTTCCTCATGATGCGAAGGTGGATGGGCAACCACTGGAGTTTCCTGAGGAGTGGGGAAACATGGTCTGAATGTTTTTGTAGAAAAATGATCCGGGCAGCAGAGTGAAGTATGGACTGGAGTGGAGACAGGGAGGTCAGCAAGGAAGCTGATACGGGACTCAAGGCAGGTGTAGGCTGGGCAAAAAAAAAATCAGAGGAATTCCGCATGTAGAAGGGATGGAAGCCCACCAACCCCGAACCTGGCCCGACGTTGGGTCATATTTATTACTCACTCCTCAAGCTATGAAGTTTGAAGGCCAGGGTCAAGCTGCAGACCCAGACAGGGAGTGAAACTAGAACAGACGCCTTGGCCAGAGGCTAGGCTGGGGCCAGGCGAGAGATGGAGAGATACGTGGGCATTGGGTTAAATTTTGCTGCGGTACTTTACCTGTGAGCCTTCCCAGTTAACCAGTAAAACCACATCACACCAGACCTGGCTCTCACTTCTTTTATTCAGCTGACCAACAATCTAACTTCTAGCCAGTCCTTAAAATGACCGCGTATACTTCATTTAATTCATTCATATTCGCTTGTATTTATTGAGCTCTCGCTGTGTGCCGAGCACTGTACTAAGCGTTTGATTAGTCGAGCCGTTTTTCAGTATGGAGTCTTTGCTGTTGTCCACCCAAGCGTGAAATAGCATGGTGTGTGGGAAGGACTTTTTAAAAAATGGGATTTTAACTTTACACTCTATGTATAAAGTTTCTACTTTATGTGGGTGTGGAATTCGAACCCCTCCCCTTCTCCCCTGCCCCTTCAATAATTTGGTGTCTCCGTTTGTACAGGGCTGTGCCCGGGTGGGTCTGAGTGCAGGCACGGGGATTGGTGTTTCATCAGCCCTTGTCAGCAATCAGAACTCCAACAATGACAATGACAACAACCACCACCAGAACAACAACAATCCTAACATCCATCCCAACAACCACCAGCATCCAAATGACCCGAATGAGGAGAATGAGATGCGGCAGGATGGACCGGCTGAGGAGCAGCAGATTGCAGCCGAGGGTAACCCTGTCCTTTTGTGAGCTCCTGATAGAAATGCCTTTTTACCACGCATCCTCTCATTCTCAAATGTCCCGTTTTCCCCAATCGGAACGGCCGCCTACCATCCTCCTTGGTCAGGTGGGAGGGTTGAAGAGGCAGCGGGTGGGTGAGCTCTTTGATTTGCAGGCTCCCACACAACTAGAGAAGCAGTGGGGCTCAGTGCAAAAAGCCCGGCTTGGGAGTCAGAGGTCGTGGGTTCTAATCCCGGCTCCGCCACTTGTCAGCTGTGTGACTTTGGGCAAGCCTCTTAAATTCTCTGTGCCTCAGTTACCTCCTCTGTAAAATGGGGATGAAGACTGTGAGCCCCGTGTGGGACAACCTGATCACCTTGTATCCCCCCAGCGCTTAGAACAGTGCTTTGCACATAGCACTTAACAAATACCATTATTATTATTATTATTATCATCATTATTAATAACTACTCTCGGGATGAGAAGCAGCATGGCCTAGTGGATCGAGCAGGGAAGTTGGAAGGATGTGGGTTCTAGTGGCATGTGGTAGATCTGAGTTCCAAGACATGTATTTATTACTCTATTTTATTTGTACATGTTTATTCTATTTATTTTATTTTGTTAGTATGTTTTGTTTTGTTCTCTGTCTCCCCCTTCTAGACTGTGAGCCCACTGTTGGGTAGGGACCGTCTCTATATGTTGCCAACTTGTACTTCCCAAGCGCTTAGTACAGTGCTCTGCACACAGTAAGCGCTCAATAAATACGATTGAATGAATGTAAGAATCTTCAGGGTTCCCTTGTGGGAGGGGGAAAAATGCAGACTTAATGACTCAAGGGAGGAAGGGAGAAAAGCCTGCGTAGAAACTCCCTCCCCTTCATTCTCCCAGCTGGCCCACAGGATCACCATAACGGGCAGTGGTGTGGCCTAGTGGATAGAGCATGGGTCTGGAAATCAGAAGGATCTAAGTTCTAGTGCCAACTCTGCCACTTGTCTGCTGTGACCTTGGGCAAGTTGCTTCACTTTTTTGTGCCTCGGTTACTTCCTCTGTAAAATGGGGATTAAGATCGGGCCCCAAGTGTCCAACCCTGTCCAACCCAGCGCTTAGTACAGTCCCTTGGCACATAGTAAGCACTGCCCATTAAAAAAATACGTAGTGGCCTGTCAAGACACAAGTTCTTCCAGAGGTTTGTAATGTTGTTATAATTATGATATTTAAGTGTTTATTATGCACCAAGCACTGTTGTCAGCGCTGGGGTAGATACAGGGTAATTAGGGTGTTCCACTTGGAGCTCACTGTCTTAATCCCCATTTTCCAGATGAGGTAACTGAGGCCCAGTGAAGTGATTTGCCCAAGGTCAGAGAAGGGAGCGAAAGGAGTAATAGGGAGAAGGAAATGTGAGCCTTAAAGGCCGTCACATTGTAAGGGAGGTTGGGCAGGGGCTTGCCACATTTACACGAGGGAGCTGAAATTTCCTCCCTCTTGGGATTTCCGAGGGCTTATGTGGAGATGGAGAGTAGGCTTGCTATTTCAGCAAGAGGTAGTCCATCCTGGGGTGAGCGGATGTGGCAGGTGGCTTGGCATACACAGGAAACGTTTATGTTCGTCAAAGGACTAGATGCATGAAGACATACAGGGATTCCTTGCCATTCTCACCCCCCACCCCCTTTTATTTGGGCGAACTCAGTACAGAATGGGATTTGTTTATTGTAGTGGATTTTTCTAACTAGGGCACATAGTGGTGGAAAGGACCTGATGTTCCCAGAATTTTTCCATATCCAGCTGGTCGGGTGTTACCACCAGTCTGGCACCATTTTACGTGGCTAAAGTAGTTAATCCCAGGTAGGAGGCCCTGCTGGCTTAGTACAGTGCTCTGCACACAGTAAGCGCTCAATAAATACGATTGATTGATTGATTGATTGGGATGAAGTCAGGCTCTTATTACAGGGCGGGGCACGACTTCAAGCCAGGGCCGCACAGTGTTTAGCTTTGGACTGGACCAAGAAATAGGTTCTGCACGAAAAACAAATTGGGGCGTCGTTATCCAGTAGTCGTGCAGAAATTCGTGGCAATTTAAGGACATCAGTAGACCGTTCATTGGTTTGTAGCCTCAGAGTAGATGTTCCGTTGATAGAAGTGATCACACAGTGCTCTGCACGCAATAAGCGCTCAATAAATACGATTGAATGAATGAATAAATGTAAGTTCATTTTGAGCTAATCAGGTTGTTTCGGTCAAGGGAAGGGTCTCTTGATCAATAATGCCCAGTTAAATTGATTTAAAGGGAAATGTAGAACTATCATCAGGAAATGGTATCTAGTCTTTAGTTGCTGCTTTCTTTTTCTAGGGGTAAGATGAAAGAGCCCCCCCCCCCCCAAAAAAAAAAAGGTAAAAATAAAATAAAGCGTCTTATAATTCAATATGTAATCTTCATCACTTGCCTGATTCATGTAAAAATGTAACAGTCAGCCTTTGGGCAGGTAAGTGAAATCCTCCTTCAGAGTAAGCATCAAAAAAAAAAGATACCCAGAATTGTTTTTGTAGTATTTTAGTATTGAAGCTGTTACACTCCTTATCATTCTTATAATTCTATTTTGAAATGTACATAGATACCTTTCCCTGAATTTTGCTCTGTCCCAATATTTTCAGCATTGAATGAGATGGAAGAAGTGGCCCAGGAAGATGGCGAGGGCGTGGCAGAGATTGGTAATGAAGTTCCCACCCATAGCCAGGCAGTTATTCCCATGGATGTTGATGAAGAACAAGCAGGTAATCCCAGAATTAATGCCCACATCCCTGAAAAATGGACACTGAAAAATAGATGATAATGAGGTGGATAATCCTCATTATAATGACCTCCAGCTACTAAGCTATCAAGGAAACTACAAACATGTTATCACCCTAATTCTTTACTCCGGGGTGACTAAATCCCTTGCGTGCATCCATGTTGTTGGGTATCTTTCTGCCGGTGATTTTATTGAAGGGAATATGATTTTTGGATCCACATAAAAAGTACCAAGGCAGTTATGTGCTCACAGGGTGACCAGTAAATCACATTTTTTTCATCATCAATGTGAGCCCGTTGTTGGGTAGGGACCGTCTCTATATGTTGCCAACTTGTACTTCCCAAGTGCTTAGTACAGTGCTCTGCACACAGTAAGCTCTCAATAAATATGATTGAATCAATGAATGAATTTCATAACTTCATTGACCATTCTTCATTTGGACTTTGGGAAAACATCCTGTCTTAGTAATTGGAGTTTTAGACTAAGAGATTTGAGTCCTGTTCCCAGTTAGCTCTTGTCACAGAATGGCCTATCGTAAATCCCTTTCCTTTGCCTTGCTTAAATTTCTTGGTTATTTAGAATGTATAATGTATATTTGTACAATAAAATCTGAAAAGGACTTAGAACTCCTTGGAGGGAGAGGACCATGTGGGGTCAAGGCCGGTATCTGAGCTGATTATCTTGAAAAATATTCCAATTCTTAGTGGAGAGCTTGGCATATAGTGAACACTTAACAAGTACCATAATTATTGCTATTAGGTGCTCTACGGTTATTGTTTAAGTTTAACTCCGTTGAAGGGCAGCCTGGTCTAGCGGAAAGAACATGAATCAGAGGACCTTGAGTTCATTCATTCAATCGGATTTATTGAGCGCTTACTGTGTGCAGAGCACTGTACTAAGCCCTTGGGAATTACAAGGGGGAGTCAAGTCCCAGCTCTGCCACATATGTGCTGGGACCTTGGGCAAATCACTTAACCTCTCTGGGCTTCATTTTCCTCATCCATAAAATGGGGATACGGAGACCTTGTCTCCCCCACTTCTTAGACTGAGCCTGATCTGATGACCTCGTATTTTCATCAGTCCTTGGCACAAAGTAAGCACTCAATAAGTACCATTTTTATCATTGTAAAGGAAGTGCCAGATTTACTGAAGGAAAACACCCAAACACTGTGGGTGGCTTCTCTTTTCATTCCTTTTGCACACTTGAGTTTTTAAATTCATGTTATCTCAAAGCCAGTGCTAAGGATTAAAGAACTAAAAGTTGCCCTCTAATTCCAAATTCGTTAAATCACTGAAAAGTTTATCACTTTTTCATCAATCAGTCGAGTTTATTGAGCGCTTGCTATGTGAGAAGCAGCGTGGCTCAGTGGAAAGAGCATAGGCTTTGGAGTCAGAGGTCGTGGGTTCGAATCCCAGCTCCGCCATATGTCTGCTGTGTGACCTTGGGCAAGTCACTTAACTTCTCGGAGCCTCAGTTCCCTCATCTGGAAAATGGGGATGAAGACTGTGAGCCCCCCGTGGGACAACCTGATCACCTTGTATCCCCCCCAGTGCTTAGAACAGTGCTTTGCACATAGTACGCGCTTAACAAATGCCATCATCATTATTATTATTAAGCACTGTACTAAATACGTGGAGTCTAATATAACAAAGTTGGGAGACAAGTTCCTCGCATACAGGAGCTTGCAGTCTAGATGGGGAGTCGGACTTTCTGAGCATCCGGGTACCCGAACTGATGAACATTCGTCTTCCGTGTTAGGACCGAGTGGCCTTCAACCTGTTGTTAAAACTGCCCCGATTACTGTCCATGATTCAGACAGTGAAGATGAGGAAGAGTGCGTGGAGGCCCCTGGAACCTGTATTACCAACAGCAATGCTGCAAGTTACTCTGACGGAGAAGAGAAACTCAGAGGACCAGTAGACACGAGGGAACTGTCAGGTGAAGGACGATTCTGTCGACTTCTGGGGCTTTCTACTAAAATTCACCTATTGTTCCCCAGCCCCTATCTTTGCCTCAACTCTTACAGGAACACCCCATTCTACCTCTCATTCTAGTGCTCCCCTTTCCTCATTCCAGTGCTCCCCTTTCTTTGCTGTGTACTGTTTCTCTTCCCTTTAATTCACAGAGCCCATTCTGAACCCTCTTGCCTTGAGTATTAGTCTTTTGCAGCGTGGCTTAGAGGATTAAAGCACGAACCTGGGAGCCAGAAGGACCTGGATTCTAATCCCGGCTCCGCCACTTGTCTGCTGGGTGACTTTGGACAAATCACCTTACTTCTCTGGGCCTCAGTTACCTCATCTGTAAAATGGGGATTAAGACTGAGCCCCATGGGGGACCAGGAACTGTGTCCAACCTGATTAGCTTGTATCTACCCCAGTGCTTAGTACAGTGCCTGACACATGGTAAGCGGCTTAACAAATACCACAAGTATTATTATTAATAATAATTCTTTGGAACTTGGTTTAACGCAGCATATGTCTCAAGTGTAGCGAGCATTTCTCTAAATGACTGATTCTTGCAAGGGGACCCAGTGGGGAAAAGCATTGGGATTTTATAGCTGCGTGTTTGCCAAACGCTTGATGTTCTGCTATATGCAGAGCACTGCACTAAACACTTGCAAAAATACCATATTAATGGAGTTGGTGCACGTGATTCCTGCTCACAAGGAGCTTGCAGTGTATGGGAGCGACAGACATTAGAATAAATTACAGACAAGGGGAATGGAGTCTCTGGATACGTACATAAGGGCCACATCCCATCCCATTCTTGTTCAGCAAGTCATCCACGGTTGAGCTTGTCTGGACCTTTGTGTTTTGTTTTGTTTTTTTTTTTTTGTCGTGGATCAGGTCTGCGCCCATGCAGCCATCTATTCTAGGAGGTCCCAGGAGCCTATTGCCTCAGCAGTTTTCATTTTCAGGCTGGGTTCTTCAGAATGAGGACTTTCACAACTTGCCTTCCCTAGGTATGGAAGATAAATTACAGTATCAAAGAAGAAATAGTTACCGAGAGCTTGTGGAGTCTGCAACTCCAGAGAGACTAATAAAAGAATAGAGAAGCATCTTTCAATAGCCGAGTCATTTACCTGCTTGAGGCTGGAACGGGTCATTTTTTGAGGTCCTTCTCAGCCTTCTGATTCCTGGTGTTTATCAGCGTCATGCCTGTCATCCCAGGGATGAACCTAAAAGCTTTAGTCTCGGCGTTACCTTCATCTCCCCGCCACCCCACGTGTGGAAATAAACAGTATTATCCCATTTTAAAGAGAGGGAACCCGAAGCGTAGAAAGGCTACGTAACTAGGCCCGGATCTCAGACGTGGTTTAGTTTAAAAGAATCCACTTTCTAGTCCAGCCCTAACCGAGAACCCCGCATCTTTCCCTCTGGTTTACGCTCGCCTTTTGGCCATAGTCGTTACCGCGTTTCTTCCGTGGTCCCTAACTCTTCGCGTTTGTCTGTCAACAGTGAGTGGCAAAGGCAAAACTCCCCTGCGGAAGAGATGCAGTTCCACTCAGGTGGGCCAGTTGAAGCAGTTCCCCACTGAGGAGAGCAGTTGCGAGAAGGGCTGTCAAGTCACCAGCGAGCAGATAAAAGCCGACATGAAAGCTGCCAACGATATGCCTGAAAGGAACAAAACTAAGGAGGTTTACCCCAGCTGCGGCAGCTCGACGAGCTCTGTGGGAAACTCCAACTCGTGCGGTGCCGCTCCTCAAAGCCCCGACTTGGTAAGGACCGCAGAGAGCAGTGCCAACGAGCCCAGGCCCGCAGCGGGGGCGTCCGGCCAGTGCGTCTGCCCCCTCACAGACGGCCCGGCCGCCGGGAACGAGAGAGGCGACCAAGTGAGGCGCGTCGTCCCCCACTGCCCCCGCGGTCCCTCTCGGGAATCCCCGAGGAGAGCCGGCCGGACTTCCGACGAGGAGCGCCCTTCCACCAGCGGAGCCTGGGGGGTGAACGGTCCGGTCGGCGCGGGGTCCGAGCTGTCCCTGAGGACTCTGCCGCACTGTGAGGCCTCGGGCGTCACGGACGAGGAGAGGACGGGCGGGAGTGGCTGTGGGCCTGCGGGAGAGGAGGAGCCGACAGCGAGCTCTCCCACTGACAGCTGGGAAGTGGACTACGGCGACGACTTTCCCCGTAGGCCGCTAACCAGGGCCAGAAGCAAACTTTCCCACGTTCCCCTGGTGTCTGAATCAGGTACGATTTCAAGATTATCTACGTCCTGGAGAAGACTGTGGTTTATCCCGTCTCGTTCCGTGTATATTCTTAACCTTTCCGCAACACGATGTGTTCAGGGTATACCGTCTTATCCCTACGGTATCCTAGAAAATTCCAACACCCAGATCTGGTATGACCCAGGATTGAGTTTTGACAGCTCCTGCGTTGGGGGAAAAATGGGTCATGGTGTTTAATACTCACAGTCTCGGCCCGCACCCGTGTGCACACGTTGTTTCTTCTGACACGACGGTATCCTTCAAAAAGGATTGCAGTGTAGGATGGGCAATTCCCAATGTATTAACAGTGGTTCAGACAACATTCGTAGTAGGGATAATAGTCATATGTGCCAAGAGGGTGATAGAAACAAGGTGAAATCAGTGTATTTATTTCAGATGTGTGGATATTCCCAGAACCTTGCCATCCTCCATGCACCTCCAAGAAGTTCATAACCTTTTTAAGAGTGCTTTCCTCTCCATCTCCAATTTACTTTATGCCCAGGGACAGATGAGAAGAGGCAAACGTCACTGCACCATCGTGGTGACCACGAGGCATCCCACTGCCCAAAAGCCTTCATGTGACCTGCGATGGTTTGGACCTGAAACCATGGGAATCGAACATAATCTCATAGGATAAAAATAATTGTGGTATCTGTGAAGCGCCTACTTTGTGCCAAGCCCTGTACTACGTGTTTGGGTAGATAGAAGATAATCAGGTCCCCCCAGGAGGCTCACCTTCTAAATTGGAGGGATCACAGGCATGAAATCCCCATGTTGCAGATGAGGGAATGGAGGCCCAGAGAAGTTAAGTGACTTGCCCTTGGTCACAGAGCAGGTATCTGGCAGACTAGAATTGGCAGGATTAGAACCCAGGTCTTCTAACTTCCAGGCCTGTGCTCTTTTCACTAGCCCGCACTGCTTCCCTAACAGGATAACTCAGTACATCGGTCTTTTTGTGCTTGGATGCAGGCTGATCCTAAGTCATGCCCTGAGCCTAGAAAGACCAGTTTGGGTTTGTCCCACTTCTTCTCCCTGAGAAAAGCTGTCACGTTGCCGTTGGACTGGCGGGGAGCCTGGGCCAGCCAGAGAAAAATCCATGTTTCCAATAAAGCTCCAGAATCACCCAATCAATTATATTTAATGAACGCGTGCCATGTGCGGAGCACAGAACTTAGCACTTGGGAGGATACGATACAACAGAGAGGGTAGACACGTTCCCTGCCCACCAGGAGCTTAGCATCTGGAGGGGGAGAGAGACATTAAAATAAATTAAGGATATATGTTGTGGGGCTGAGTGGGGTGACTAAAGGGAAGTTTAAGGGCGAAGGAGTCGGGGAACTGAGAGCATAGGTGGGAAATACCTGAAAACCAAGCCTAGCCTCCAGGAGCTTAGCATCTAGAGGGGGAGAGAGACATTAAAATAAATTAAGGATATATGTTGTGGGGCTGAGTGGGGTGACTAAAGGGAAGTTTAAGGGCGAGGGAGTCGGGGAACTGAGAGCATAGGTGGGAAATACTCTAAAACCAAGCCTAGCCTCCTAGAGAGAAACCTGATCTGCCAGTAAAACCGTACAACTGGCTCTTCACCCCCAGATCCTTACGGTCCACTTGGGTACCTTCCTTAGGGAGCACAGCAGCATGGAATTTGGACATTGGTTCTGCTGGCCATCACAGTCAGGTCCGCCCGCTTCTGGCCTACGTACTTTCTAGGGAGGTGCTTGGGATCTTGGACAGCCACCTGGGCTCGTAGGGGTTGGATTTTCCAGGTTATAGACCATCCTCACAAGCATTTTACTGTGGATGCCAACAGTCTTTAGAACCACTTTATGACTCGTCATAAAATAAAATGCCCTCAAGTGCTTTCCAGACATGACTCTGTTGGATCGCCCTGAGGGTCAGGGGTGTGTTCACGAGTTTACAAAGAGGTATTTCTGTGTCTCGCAACCAATCAAGTTTCTCTCTTCTTGTGCCCTTCCCTGCACCAATTCCTGAATTTCGGACTTGACGATCTGGGGGAAGAACAGAGGGCCCGCTCCCCTCAAAAACAATCTTATAGTGTAAACTCCCATGTGAGTTAGGACGGATCATCCCCGTTGTTCAGCCTGTCAAGCTTAAAGCCATTGCCCAGTTCTGTTCTGTGTTGAGCCGTGCCTGTGGTAAGATTGATTATTATTGTTATTATGATGGTATTTGTTAAGCGCTCGCTATGTGCCAAGCACTGTTCTGTAGACCATGCCGATACCACATATTTCCCTGAGGTAACAAAATAAATGAAGTTTCTGCCGTAGATCGTCTTCCATTCAGTAAACACTGTCTTAGAGGAAGAGGACAGTGTCGGAACCAACTTCTCAGGCAGGCCATTTCCCTCAGGTAACAAAATAAATGAAGTTTCTGCCATAGATCGTCTTCCATTCAGTAAACACTGTCTTAGAGGAAGAGGACAGTATCAGAGCCAACTTCTCAGAATGCAGTGTAAGGCAGGCCGGGTCGTATTTGGTCCGATAACCAGTGCTTTGTCTCGGAAAGTGGCCCAAGGCGAGTTTTGCATCTGCTGTATTCAGTTGTATTTATTGAGTGCTTTCTATGTGCAAAGCACTGTACTAAGCACTTGGGAGAATATAGCATAACAAAAGTCAGGCACATTCCCTTCCCACAGTGAGCTCACAGTCTACAGCTTGGTGCTGTATTCCCCCAAGGCTCAGTACTGTGCTCTGTCATAATAATAATAATAATGATGGCATTTGTTAAGCGCTTACCATGTGCCAAGAACTGTTCTGAGCGCTGGGGGAAATACAAGGTAATCAGGTTGTCCCACGTGAGGCTCATATTCTTAATCCCCATTTTACGGATGAGGTAACAGAGGCCCAGAGAAGTGAAGTGACTTGCCCAAAGTCACACAGCTGACAAGTGGCGGAGCCGGGATTAGAACCCACGACCTCTGACTCCCAAGCCCGGGCTCTTTCCACTGAGCCACGCTGCTTCCCCCTCAGTAAATATCATTAGTTGATTAGCATCCATCCTTCTGCCTAAGGATCTACTGCTAAAACCCCTAATTTTTTCCCCCTCTGATACCCACCGTGGATCTCTCGCGCCGTGAATTTATCGATGCCCCTTTTGAATCTCTTGATATTTATCTGCCAAACGACTTCCTGGGCAGGTAAACCCCCAACAGTACAGTTTACTCCACACCAATCTACTCTGTTGAGCCTTGGTTGGGTGTTAAAGTAGGAGAAAGGCTTCACCCTGCAGAGGTCTGAGAAGGGAGGCCATACTAAATGATATCAAAAGCTGAAAGAGAATATTAAAGAGACAACTACATAGTGAGAAGCCACTTGGCCTTCCGGGGGTCAGAAGGACCTGTGTTCCAATCCCGGCTCCGCCACTTGTCTTCTGTGTTACCTTGGGCAAGTCATTTCACTTTTCTGCGCCTCAGTTACCTCATCTGTGAAATGGGGATTAAGACTGGGACGTGGGCTGCATCCAATCTGATTAGCTTGTATCTTCCCAAAATATAGTACAGTGGCAGGCACATTGTAAATGCTTAACACGTACCATTAAAAAAAGATATAGTCCTTACAGATGCAATCAGTGAAACATATTTATAAAATGATTCTAGGTCAATAAATATTTGTACCTGGCCTTCCTTTGTAATTGATGGGAATATTTGGGAGGTTAGGTGAGTTGGTTTTTTGACATTAAATTTAATGCACTGGCATTACATCTGTGATCTGGAAGTAAGAGGAAATCCAAGATTCCAGAAGAAGTTCAGAGTAACAGCATGACCTTATCGATAGAGCACGGGCCTGGGAGTTGGAGCATTGGGTTCCGTCCCTGACTGTGCTGCTTGTCTGCTGTGTGACCCTGGGCAAGTCACTTCTCTGTGCCTCAGTTACCTCATCTGTAAAATGGAGATTAAGACTGTGAGCCCCATGTGGGTTGGAGACTGTGTCCAACCTGACAACTGCATCAACCCCAGCACTTAGTACAGTGCCTGGCACGTCGTAAGTCCTGAACAGATACTATTAAAAAAAAATTGGGGCCAGCGAGGTAGATCTGGGCACTCTTTTCAGGGAGGCATGGGAATGAATGTGAAGTGAGAAGAGAAGGAGCCCCAGTGAGCCTGTTGGTTCATCTACAGGTGGGGAGTGAGAGGCAGAGGACAAGCCCATGAAAACTGAAAGAGCGGCCAAGGAGTTAGGTTTAACTGCGTCAGTAAAGCCAAGGATCGGTCTATGTCCGGGAGAGGGGAGAGAGGCTGCCAAGAGGTTGAGGAAAACTAGAGTCTTTTAGATGCGGCAAGGAGGAGGAGGTCATTTTTGTCCTTGGAAAGTGTTATCTTCATGGAGTGATGGGGGTGGAAATAGCCATTTTTCAGAAAGGAAGTTGGAAGAGAGGAAGTAAAGGCTGCAGGTGTTTCTAACCTGTGTTGGGAGTTTGGAGAGAAATGGGAGTAGGAAAGGTGGACGGCAGCAGGGTCTGAGAGATGTTTTTTCTATAGGAGAGACGGGATGTTTGGCAGAGGGGAAGGAGCCCTCAGAACATGAATAATTGGGGTAGCCAAGGTCAGGGAGAGAAGAAGAATTAGAGCAAGAGTTTTTAGAAGAGGAGATAGGGTGAGAGACAAGGTAGAAGGGGTGAATTTTGAAAACAGACAGGACACCGTATATGAGACAGTCGGGAAGAATGAAAGGAGGGGATATAAGGGAGAGAGGGAGTTGGGGAGGTGAGAAGGAGAGAATTTCAGAAGCTCACACCCGGTAGTTTCAAGTCATTTCCTGAAGTCAGGAAGAGTGAAGCCACCTGCCTGCCTGGAAATAAGTGTGGGAGAGCCTTGCTTGCTACTTGACAATTTCTATTTAAGCTTTGACACTTAGACTGAAACTCTAGTAACCTTTCTCCTTTAAGAATTTCTTGACAGTTCTTACACCCGTAGAGAAAGTAATGCCATCTCTCAAGTTCTGGGTTTGGAAAGGAATCCAGTCAGTTTGGGGCCAGTTTTCTTGAAAATATTCCGCTTCAAGGGAAAGTTTCAAAACGTTTTAAAATGCCAGAGTAACTTCGGCCAGAAGAGGCTGGGTCTGAACATGTTATAGTCGATAAAGTTTTGAAGGATATTTTACTTCCAAATCTCTGGCCTTGTATTTTTCCTATGTTTGTGCAATTCACACTATCAGTAACTAGTATCTCCGGTTGATTATTTAAAACTTAGTATATTGATCTATTAATGGGATAGATTCCTTAATAAAAGCAACATATGTTATACACCACGTTACCTCCCCAGAAGATGCTGCTCCTTTAAATGCATATGCATTCATATGTATGTCTCTATATGTGTGCATATACACTTATAGACACATATATATGTGTGTGTGTATATGTATGAATATATACACACACACATATATATATCTAGTTGTTCTTTGTACTTCAAGAAATATAGCTACTCTGGTTATTTTCATGGCAGAGTGTGTGTTTTTTGTAAGAGTGTTCTGTCAAGCAATCATTGGTTTGGACAGAGAAGCAGTATGGCCTAGTGGTAAGTGCATATGGATGGGAGTTAGAGGACCTGAGTTCTAATTCCTGGCTCCTCCCCTAGCCAGCTGCGTGACCTTAGGGAAGTCACTGTAAAATGGGGATTCTCTTGCTGTTCTCCCTTGTCCTTAGACTGTGAGCCCTGTGTGAGACAGGGACTGGATCTGATTTTGTTTCTACCTCAGAGCTGAGAAAAGTGGTTGGCACAAGTGCCTAACAAATGCCACAGTTATTATTGCAAATTTACTAAGCACTTGGGAGAGTACACTAGAGAAGGTACATGCCATCCCTTCCCTCCAGGAACTCTGTCCCATGTTGTATTATTTGCTATTCTTAGTGCCTGGAATTGTTTTTGTCTTTGCCTCCTTGTCTCACGTCCCGTAAGAAACTTTTGCTTTAAAAAACAAAAAACACCCGTTTCTTAATATCAGAACGCCCTGCTGATCAATCCTCAGTTTTCAGCTGGGCTGCAGCATTGTCTGGGGCCTTAACTTTGTCACTGGTATTTATTGAGTGTTTACTGTGTGCAGAGCTATGTACTAAGTGCTTGGGAGAGTACATTATAACCGAATTGGTAGACATGCGCTGCTCACAGGAGCTTACAGTCTTCCACTCACTCTTGCAGCTTACCTCGTATTGTCTACAACCAGGTCTCCATTTTAGAGGCCTAGAACATCACTGTCCCCCCCAGCCCCAAATCAGTGGCAAATAGGCCTTTCCCAATGCTGGGCACCCCATGTGATAATCCCGGGCTTCTGTTTCAAATCCGGGATAGCCCAGGCCCCGGATAGCTTCTGCCAGGCCCTGAAGCCCTCACTTGGTCATGTAATTCTTTCCCTCTTGTTAGCGGTGGGAAGTTGGAAGGACGGGGTGAGGAGAAGAAGGTGGGTGTGTTGCAGGAGACAGGATAGTTATCTCAATCCCGGCCTGTGGGCCTGGTTCTCAAACGGACTTCGGATGATGGAGCTCCACGCTGAGATGCGTGAGGTTTCCGAAGAGGATTATAGGAATAAGTTCAAGCAACATTTTCCAGTCCGCTGGTGCTGATTCTGAACACCGTTAAAAGGTCCAAGCTCTCCCAGGTTGTCAGGGCTAGCAAATAGGTTGGTGTTTACCGGTTTCAAGCGATGGAGGAGGCTGACTCGCCATTGGACAAAGATCACCATGATTCTGGAAGCTCGATCAAGAATCGGAGGACTATGAAACGTCCAGAGAAGTCTCCTGAGGGGAGGGGAGATCCTCATTTGGATACAGTGTGTGGTTAGAATGGACACCCTGCTCTGAGAAGCAACCCGTGAGTCCGCACTCTCAGTTGGGCCCCATGACCCACTCTGACCCCGGGTGATATCCCGGGCCCTCGTAGGTCGGGCGAACAGGTCAGGATGTCTGGCGTTTCTGCCGCGGAGCACGATGACAAGCCTCCTGACCCATCCTGACTTATCGTCCCTTCGGAGCCACCCTACGGCTCAAAGACGACGCTGCCAAGGTGAGACCGTGTCCGTGGGTGTGAGCAGCCCACTGCGAATCTGTTGCCCACGGGGTCCATGAAAATCCAGTTGGGCACCTTTTCCTGCCCCTGGCCGCTCAGGATGAGCAGTGCCCAGGCGCTGAGGTCAAGAAGGGAAAGGTCAGCCCCGCTGCTGGTAGGACACGGGCTAGAGTTGCTTTTCCATAGTGGAGATGGTTCAGTGGACCGAAATGATGGTTTCTTTAACACTGCGGAGGCCAACCGGCATCTTCCCTTTCATTTTCCGCCGAGTGGAACTGGTGACTGTCCTCCGTCTCTCAGCAGTAGCCGCAGGAGCTTCGGAGATGAAGCCCGATCCAGAGAGCAGAGCCGCAGATCTAGGAACGGGGGCCTGAGCGACAGGGTCCTTCACGTGTCCGTAACATCTTCCCTCTGTCCTCCTTGCCTTCGGCTAAACACTTCATCATCTTGTGGCGACCCTCGCACCCACAAATATTCTTTTACTCGATGGCAGTTTTTGAGCTAATGGGGAGGACCTCCGTTTGCTGTGGCACGGGTCCGACTTCACAAATCTTCTTTATCTCTAGACCGCACCCCCAGCCTGAACATGACAGTCATCATCATCAATCGTATTTATTGAGCGCTTACTGTGTGCAGAGCACTGTACTAAGCGCTTGGGAAGTACAAGTTGGCAACGTATAGAGACAGTCCCTACCCAGCAGTGGGCTCACAGTCTAGAAGTCAACAAGCAATTTTAAACTACTTTCTTGGTATTGTTACTACTTAACTCTATATGTTTATACATACATGTTTATAACAAATTATAACACAAATGTGGCCCTTCACTTACTACCAGTGAATCAAATCGAGCTGAGCTAATGCAGCTGAAAAAAACTAACTGCAAAAAATAGTCACTTTCATAAAATGATGCCCGCTGTGTGACCTTGATCAGACCACTTAACTCCTCTGTGCTTCATTCCCCTCATCTGTAAAATGGGTGTTTTCCTGTATCTGTAAAATATCTGCTTTCCCTTCTTCTCAAACTGTGTGCCCCATTTGGGACAGTTACTTTGTCTGACCTGATGATCTTGTATCTACCCCAGTGCTTAGTACAGGGTTTGGCACATCATAAGCCTTTAACCAATACTATTATTATGATGATGGTGATCATGGCGATCGTGATGGTGCTGCTGGGAATCACAGCATGCCCGTGTCCACTTCCATGTCCAGGCAAGCGAATGGTTAAATCATCTAGGACAGAGAGTCATCTAGTCTTTAAAATCTCCCTGGATGGACATTCCAGAACCTCCCTTTGCTGTTGCGTTTATGTGAAGCACTGGGTGAAGTTTACAGTTCTTTCTATTAATAGCAAAGTCTATCTGAAACCTCTTCTGGAGAAGTCCCCCTAGCCACCCCCCAAAATGCTTTGATGGATGCCCACCCATTTGTTCCGACTCCCATTGTCTTTGATAGTGGACTGTCTTACGGAAAACTGTCTGTCGCTGAACTTCACGGGGACTTCAAGATGTTTAACTCTCAAGTGTGGCCAAGCACTCCAAAACTCCTTGTTCCAGACTTTAAACAGCTTCCAGACGCCCTCTTCCTTGGCATGAGTTTCAGTTTACACTGGACAAGTTAGTCGTATTTAGAGTGCTTTCTGTATGCAAAGCACCGTACTAAGCACTTAGGAGAGTACAGTATAGCAGAGTTGGTAGACACATTCCCTGCCCACAGTGAGCCTTACAAACTAGAAGGGAATAAAGACATTAAATCAATTAACTATGGCTATGTGCAGAAGTGCTTTGGGGCTGAGGGAGGGATGAATAAAGGGTGCAAAACGAAGTGCAAGGGTGACGGAAGGGAGTGGAGAAGAGGAAAGGAGGGCTTAGTTGGGGAAGGCCTCTTGGAAGAGGTGTCCTTTTAACAAGGCTTTGAAAGTGGGGAGAGTGATTGTCTATCAGCTTTGAGTAGGGAGGGCATTCCAGGTCAGAGGCAGGATGTGGGTGAGAGGTTGGCAGCAAGGTAGGTGAGATTGAGGTACAATGAGTAGTTTGGCAGTAGAGGAATGGAGTTGGTCAGAGAGGAGTAAGGTGAGTTAGGAGGGGGCAAGGTGATTGAATGCTTTAAAGCTGATGGTAAGGAGCTTCTGTTTGTGGAGTTGGATGGGCAACCACTGGAGTTTCTTGAGGAGCCGGGGAAATGTGGACTGAATGTTGTTGTGGAAAAATGATCTCAGCAGCAAAGTGTGAAATATTGACTGGATTGGGGAGAAACAGGAGGCAGGGAGGCCAGCAAGGAGTTTGGTGCGGTAATCAAGGCAGGATAGGATTAACGTGGAAGCAGGTTTAATGGAGCGGAAAGAGTGGATTTTAACGAGGTTGTGGAGGTTGAACCAGCAGGATTTGGTGACATTGAGTACGCCAATTGAATGGGAGAAATGAGTTGAGAATAATGCCAAGGTTAAGGGCTTATGAGACAGGGAGGATAGTGATGTTAAAGTGTTGGGAATGTCATGGGGAGGAAAGGGTTTGGGTGGGAAGATGTTCCGTGTGGGAAATGTTACATTCGAGGTGTCGCCCGGACAGTCAAGTAGAGATGTCCTGAAGGCAGGAGGAGATGTGAGACTGCAGAGAGGGAATAAAATAATAATAATAATAACAATAATGATGGCATTTATTAAATGCTTACTATGTGCAAAACACTTCTAAGCGCTGGGGAGGTTGCAAGGTGATCAGGTTGTCCCACGGGGGGCTCACAGTCTTCATCCCCATTTTACGGATGAGGTAACTGAGGTACAGAGAAGTGAAGTGATTTGCCCAAAGTCACACAGCTGACAATTGGTGGAGCTGGGATTTGAACCCATGACCTCTGACTCCAAAGCCCGTGCTGAGCCACAATGCTTCGTAGGATCCAGGCTGGAGATGCAGATTTGGGAATCATCTAAATAGAGATGGTAGTTGAAGCCACGGGTGCGATTGTGTACAGATGAAGAATAGAAGGGGACCCACAACTGAGCCTTGAGGGACTCCCACAGTTAGGGGTGGAGACAGAGGAGGAGGAGGCTGCCAAAGAGACTGAGAAAGAGCTGCCAGAGAGATAGGAAAAGAACCAGGAGAGAACATTCATTCATTCATTCAATCGTATTTATTGAGCACTTACTGTGTGCAGAGCACTGTATTAAGCGCTTGAGAACAGTGTCGGTAATGCCAAGCCAGTAGAGTCAATTTCATTAAGGTGTTTTCCTGGGTAGACAAGCTAGTTTAAACAAGAAACAACAAATGCGTAAATCTGTCATCTGCTCAACTCTTTTACAGGTATTAAAGAAAAAGGATAAATCAAGGACTGAATTTTCTCCATGGACTTGCTTTTAATTTTACTGACTGTTAATGGGTTGGGGTTTTTTGCATTTTTTAGTGCACAGCCACCGCGTTTTGGCATCTTGAGAATTGCTTTATAAAATAGTGATGGTTATGAATGTTCATTAGGTTCAGTGCTTGTTTAATGTAGTGAAAATAATCATAATTAAAACAGCAAGTTGGCAAAGACAATAGCCAAAGGCTAGACATTTCTAACCAATGCTGAACGACAAACTACTGACGGCACTTGGGTACATATCGGTAATTTCTTTGTTGGTATTGATGTCTGTCTCCCCTCTGGACTATGAGCTTCGTTGTGGACTGGAGATGGGTGTGTCAACTCTGTATTATACTCTTCCAAGCACTTAGTATAGTCCTCTATGCCCAGGAAGTGCTCACTAAGTTCAAATGAATGATGCAAATAGCTTGGCTGCAATATCACCAGGAGTAAATGTAGAGCTTTATGGTAATGATATCTTACTAACGCAGCATTCGGAGCTCAAAGCTCACTGATACCACCTTGAAAATATTTTTGGCAATTCCTTTAGGGTGTTTATAAAAATAGCTTGGTCACTAGGCTGTGAGCTCACTGGGGGCAGGGATCATGTCTAGTGTATAGTACATGGCACACAGTAAGTGCTTAATAAACACCACTGCTTGATCACCAAAAAATCTCTGCAAAACTTATTTCCAATTGATGTTCAGCAGTAGGTTTTCTCACTTTGAAGGATACCCAGCTAATTTCCCAGATATCCACCTGCCCATTTAACTGATGCTAATCTTCATTATGGTGTCCTTCTGACCGTGCGGTGAACTCCCGATGGAAGATGCTTGTCTATCCTCAAGAAGCGTAAATGAAGATTAAAAACACTTTACTGGTCATAAGTGCTGATTGATATGTTTGGTGAAATTGAACAAAGCCTTACTTTTTGTAAATTTTAGATCCCTGCAAGAACACACTGTTAGGGTGTGAAGAGTGTAAAGCTTAAATATACCAACTATATATAAAAAAAGAGCAGGTCAAGTAATGGATTTAGTCTCAAAATTTTTCCTTTATATATAAAATCCCAAAATGCCATATTCTTCTGTATCCAAAGTCTTGTGGGTGGTTGTGTTTTCACTCTCCAGAGGTTGAATTTAGGGTTCCCTGCTTGAATACTGTAAGGAGAGTACAAGACTTTAGACTACAAACTTTGCTGGTATATGGCGGAGGCCTGACTTTCATCTGCGACATTAACTCTACTTGTAACTTTAAATTCTGAAAAAAATGTTGATTCTATTTTGGCAGTCTTCAACTAATCTCCTCAACACGCTATCCAACCTAGGCTTCACAGACTCCGTCCTCTCCTGGTTCTCCTCTTATCTCTCCGGCCGTTCATTCTCAGTCTCCTTTGCGGGCTCCTCTTCTCCCTCCCATCCCCTTACTTACTGTAGGGGTTCCTCAAGGTTCAGTGCTTGGTCCCCTTCTGTTCTCTATCTACACTCACTCCCTTGGTGAACTCATTCGCTCCCACGGCTTCAACTAACATCTCTACAGTGATGACACCCAAATCTACATCTCTGCCCCTGCTCTCTCTCCCTCCCTTCAGGCACGTGTCTCCTCCTGCCTTCAGGACATCTCCATCTAGATGTCTGCCCGCCGTCTAAAACTCAGCATGTCCAAGACTGAACTCCTTATCTTCCCTCCCAAACCCTGCCCTCTCCCTGACTTTCCCATCACTGTAGACGGCACTACCATCCTTCCCGTCTCACAAGCCCGCAACCTTGATGTCATCCTCGACTCTGCTCTCTCGTTCACCCCTCACATTCAATCTTTCACCAAAACATGCTGGTCTCACCTCCGCAACATCGCCAAGATCCGTCCTGTCCTCTACATCCAAACTGCTATCCTGCTGGTTCAATCTCTCATCCTATCCCAACTGGATTACTGCACCAGCCTCCTGTCTGATCTCCCATCCTCCTGTCTCTCCCCATTTCAGTCTATACTTCACTCTGCTGCCCGGATCATCTTTGTGCAGAAACGCTCTGGGCGTGTTACTCCCCTCCTCAAAAATCTCCAGTGGCTACCAGTCAACCTACGCATCAGGCAAAAACTCACTCTCGGCTTCAAGGCTGTCCATCCCCTCGCCCCCTCCTACCTCACCTCCCTTCTTTCCTTCTCCAGCTGAGCCCGCACCCTCCGCTCCTCTGCCGCTAACCTCCTCACTGTGCCTCGTTCTCTGTCCTGCCGTCGACCCCCAGCCCCCGTCCTCCCCCTGGCCTGGAATGCCCTCCCTCCACACATCTCTTCCTCCCTTCAAGGCCCTACTGAGAGCTCACCTCCTCCAGGAGGCCTTCCCAGACTGAACCCCCTTTTTCCTCTCCTCCTCCCCATTCCCCCGGACCTATTTCCTTCCCCTCCCCACAGCACCTGTATATATGTTTGCACAGATTTATTACTCTATTTATTTTACTTGTACATATTTACTATTCTATTAATTTTGTTAATGATGTTCATCTAGTTTACTTCTATTTATTCTGATGACTTGACACCTGTCCACATGTTTTGTTTTGTTGTCTTGTCTCCCCGCTTCTAGACTGTGAGCCCGTTGTTGGGTAGGGACCGTCTCTATATGTTGCCAACTTGTACTTCCCAAGCGCTTAGTACAGTGCTCTGCACACAGCACTCAATAAATACGATTGAATGAATGAATGAACTAATCAAAGGTCCTTATGACTATCCCACTGCCAGTATAATTCATGCTAAATTTTGGCCCTTTCCTTTCCATCCATACTGCTACCACATTAATCTAATCACTTATCCTATCCCGCCTTGATTACTCTGTCAGCCTCCCAGCCCTCGTCTCTTCCCACTACAGTCCTACTTCACTCTGCTACAAAGATCATTTTTCAATAAAAATGTTCAGTCCATGTTTCCCTACTGCTCTGGAACCTCCATTGTTTGCCCCTGCACCTCTGCATCCAGCAGAAACACCTTACCATTGATTTTAAAGCACTCAGTCGCCTTGCCCCCTCCTTTCTCACCTCACTACTCTCCTATTACAACCAAGCCCATACATCATCAATCGTATTTACTGAGCGCTTACTATGTGCAGAGCACTGTACTAAGCGCTCTGCTCATCTAACATCATCCTTCTCACTGCACCTTGATTTTGTCTGTCTCGCCACCAATCTCTCCCCCACATCCTCCCTCTGGCCTGGAATGCCCTCCCTCTTCATATCTTACGGACGATTACTCTTCCCACCCTCGAAGCCATATTGAAGCTTTGAGAAGCAGAGAAGCAGCGTGGCTCAGTGGAAAGAGCCTGGGCTTTGGAGTCAGAGGTCATGGGTTCAAATCCCGGCCCCGCCAATTGTCAGCTGTGTGACTTTGGGCAAGTCACTTCACTTCTCTGGGCCTCAGTTCCCTCATCTGGAAAATGGGGATGAAGACTGTGAGCCCCCCATGGGACAACCTGATCACCCTGTAACCTCCCCAGTGCTTAGAACAGTGCTTGGCACATAGTAGGTGCTTAAGAAATGCCATCATTATATTGAAGGCACATCTCCTCCAAGAAGCTTTCCCTAATTCCTCTTTTCCTTTTCTTCCACTCCCTTTTGCATCGCCCTGACTTTCTCTCTTTATTCATCCCCCCTTCCCGGCCCCGTAGCGCTTATGTACATATCTGTCATTTATTTATATTAATGTCTGTCTCCCCCTCTAGACTGCAAATCTCACTGTGGACAGGGAATGTGTCTGTTATATTGTACTCTCCCAAGTACTTAATACAGCGCTCTGCACACAGGAAGCGCTCAACAAATATGATTGATTGTAGTAGGAGTGATGGTATTTATTGAGTGTTTACTGTGTGGCGAGCACTGTACTAAGCACTGAGGAAAATCACAGCTGAGAAGAGACCTGGTGTCTAGTCTCCTGTTAGCCAAGGTTAAAAGAGACCAGAGTTGCCAATCCAGAGCCTGATCACTTTAAGGAGGCCTTTTTCAGCAGTTGTTGCCTGCCAAGTTGTCAAGTAAAAATGAGAAAGGAGAACCATAAGAAGACAGTTTAAAGATATCACGATGGAGTCAGGACTTGGGTTGTAATCCCAGCTCTGTCACTTGCCTGCTGGGTGACCTTGGGCAAGACACTCAACTTCTCTGTGCCTCAGTTACCTCATCTGTAAAATGGGGATTAAGACTGCACCTTTTGTGGGACCTGGACTGTGTCCAACTCATTACCTTGTAACTACCCCAGTGCTTAGAATAGTGCTTAGCATATAGTAAGTGCTAAACACATACCATAACAAAAAAAATTGGCATACCTGTGGATTCTTATAGACAACAGCAAAAGGAAGAAATTGGTAGTTTTTAAAGAATAGAGGCTTTGGATTATTTTTAGTGTAAAGTATAGTAGGTTCTGTCTTGTCAACCACAACCTAGAGAAGCAGCGTGGCTAAGTGGATAGAGTCTGGTCCTGGGACTCAGAATGGCCTAGGTTCTAATCCCGGCTCTGCCACTTGTCTGCCGTGTGACCTTGGGCAAGTCACTTATCTTCTCTGTGCCTCAGTTACCTTATTTGTAAAATGGGTTGAAGACCATGAGCTCCTTGTGGGACGTGGATTGAGTCCAACCTGATTAGGTCGTCTCTACCCCCAGCATTTCATACAGTGCCTTGCATACGGTAAGTGCTTCATATCGTAAAAGGAGGCGGGTGGGGTAGAGGGAGACGGGAAACCAGTGATTGAGGACACCAGGGAAATTGGTGAGTCTAGGGCTGGAAATCAGGAAGCAGCCTGTCTCAGTGGAAAGAACCCAGGCTTTGGAGTCACAGGTCATGGGTTCAAATCCCGGCCCCACCAATTGTCAGCTGTGTGTCTTTGGGCAAGTCACTTAACTTCTCTGGACCTCAGTTCCCTCATCTGTAAAATGGGGATTGACTGTGAGCCCCCTGTGGGACAACCTGATCACCTTGTAACCTCCCCAGCACTTAGAACAGTGCTTGCACATAGTAAGCATTTAATAAATGCCATTTTTATTATGAAGACAGTTGGGAAGGGCTGGATATATATATATATATATATATATATATATATATATATATATATATATACGTGCCTTTGAGGGAAAGAACCCAGCACAATTTGCTGCACTAGTGGGTAGCTAGATGAAAAGGAGGAAACGGAGCTATGGACCATTTATTTAGCGTTTCCCCCCACCTCCCGCTGAGAAATGGGGTAGGCGTTCTCTGAATTATCAGGAATTGAATAAGCGTGTACCCAAATAGAGCTCTTATTGGGTGGAAATGGTGGTTCAGCCATCCAAGGGGTCTGTCTGTGATAGTGGTACCAAAGGCTAATTGAAGGAGCGGTGTGACACACACCTTGATGTCCGAACACATGGTTGAGATCACTTTCCTACACCCCTTACCGTTCCCTCAAATAACGCACCGTGGATCTCTCACTTATGAGTTTATCCAACCTTTTCTTGATCCTGTTGGTCTTCTGTGTCTGCACAACTATCTGATGACGCGAAACGATTTTTCCTTTGGTTGGATTTGAACTTGGAGCCACCTTGGGTTGCCAGTACATGAATCCTGGCCCTGAGGATTTTAAAGAACGATTCCACGTTAAGCTACCCACGCCGGTTGTGATTTCGTCGACTTCCATCATGCCTTTCAGCTCTGGGCTCTCAAACTGAGGAATTTTCATCTTTATGCCTTTGTCTCCCTGATTACCTTGCTTCCCCTTCTCTAGCTCTGTTAAATCCTTTCCTACAAGCTGGTGACCAGAATCGCATGTGACATTCCACAAGTGAATATGCCCTACCTTTATGGATTGATCTGAATCACCATATCTGAGGCCAAAACTCATGTATTGAAACGACGTTTTTAACTGAGAAGCAGTGTGGCCTAATGAAAAGAGTTGAGAGTCAGGGGACCTGGGTTCTAATCCTGGCTCTGCCACTTGCTTTTTATGTGACCTAAGGAAAGTTACTTAACTTCTCTGTGCTTCATTTTCTTCATCTGCCTGTTCTCCCTCCTTTGACTATGAGCTTCATGTGAGACAAGGGACTATGTCCAACCTGATTATCTTGTACCTACCCCCAGGACTTACTTAGTACAGTGCTTGGTGTATAGTGAGAATTCAACAAATTCCACAAGTATTATTGTTATCATCATCGTTGTTGTTGTCAATATCGTCATCATCGGTAATAATTGTTAATTTTGTTATTACCCATGCCCAGAGGTTAGCAAGCCAAAACCACGCCACATACTGAAGCGGAAACGGACAGCCGACAAGTCCACCAGCACCAGCGATCCCGTCATTGAGGATGACCATGTGCAGGTAACACCCTTTTCTCCGTCCTAGCCTCCAATTTGAGGGCTTTCCTTGAGCAATCAACAATATAGGTTCGTTTCTGAGGAACGGGTCTGCCGACTCTGTTGTATCGTACTCTCCCCGGCACTTAGTACTGTGCTCTCCACAGAGTGAGTGCTCAATAAGTATCATGTGGGACATGGACTGTGTCCCAGCTAATTAACTTGTATTTACCTCTTCGAGGTCATGGGTTCTAATTCCGTCGTCGTCGTCACTTGTCTGCCCTGTGACCTTGGACAAGTCACTCACTTCTCTGGGCCTCAGTTACCTCATCTGTAAAATGGGGTTCGAGACTGAGAGTCCCACGTGGGACAGGGACTGTTTCCAACCCGATTTACTTGTATCCACTCCAGCTCTTGGTACAGCGCCTAGCGCATAGTAAACAGTTAACAAATACCGAGAAGCAGAATTGCTTAGTGGAAAGAGCCCGGGCTTGGGAGTCAGGGGTTGTGGGTTCTAATCCCGGCTCTGCCATTTATCAGCTGTGTGACTTTGGGCAAGTCACTTAACTTCTCTGTGCCTCTGTTACTTCTTCTGTAAAATGGGGATTAAAACTGTGAGCCCCGTGTGGGACAAACTGATTACATTGTATCTACCCCAGCACTTAAAACAGTGCTTGCACATAGTAAGCGCTTAACAAATACCATTATCATTATTATTATTATTATAGCTAGAGCAGGGTCACATAATACGATCATTATTATTATTACCACCTCAGAACTTAGTACAGTGCCTGGCACATAGTAAGTGCTTAACAAATGCTATTTAAAAAGTATGATTGATGAATTGCTTTTTGACTGGCTCTTCTGGTCACAATATTTCTTTTCATCTAGGAGGAAGGCACCAAATTCCTTAGTTTAATTGTCTCCTTGGGCCCTTTTCTGCTCTCCCTTCTGCCTCCTTGGGGAGCAATCTGGAAGTCTGGAGGCCAGTAGAAGCAGAAGGGAAAAGGAGAAATAAAGTCTTGGGTCTGGGCAGATTGGGCAATCAATGCCTGAACTTTCAGAAGGTCACTTAAATTACCTGAGGACTTTAAAAGACAAATGAAAAAGAAAAAAACAAAAAATCACTTGGAGTAATGCCAGTTACTGTGGTTGTCGCTCTCTGGTATTTTTAGAGTCTTTTGGAAATATAGCAATGCCCATAATAAATTGGCAGTAGTAATAATTGTAGTATTTGTTAAACGTTTATCTTGTTCCAAGCACTGTGCTAAGGCTGGGGTTAATTAAGTTAATCAGGGCCCACATGGGGCTCACAATCTAAGTAGGAGGGAGAACAGGTATTGAATCCCCATTTTGCAGATGAGGGAACTGAGGAACAGAGAAGTTATTTCATTCAGTCATATTCATTGATCACTTATTGTTTACGGGGTGCTGTATTAAGCACTTGGGAGAGGACAATTCAACAATAAACAGACACACAAGGTCACACAGCAGTTACATGGTGTAGTGGGGATTAGAACCCAGGTCCTCTGACTCCCAGGCATGTGCTCTTTCCATCAGGCTTCTCTTTATTTAATGTCAACCCCAGCCCCTCTCTCTCTTTGCCTTTTGTCATATCGGCTTTTCTCCTTCCGTAGGTTCTCATCTTGAAATCCAAAAATCTCGTGGGGATCACACTGACCAACTGCGGTATAACAGACCTAGTACTGAAAGATTGCCCCAAGATGATGTTCATTCACGGTATGTGTTTTGGTCTTAGAAAACTAAAGCATACCTCTCCTTTTTCATGTTTTGTGATTTCTTTCTCCATCCAAATGATTAGTGTGAATATCACCTGCCACAGAGTATTTGAAGGAGTGGTAGAAACTTGTATTTAATCAGTGAAATTGAAGGTTTACTAAGGAATTGGGGCAAGTTATAGAATTGGAGCAGTGAACAGTTGACCAAACTAGGTACTTCCATCTAAATTTTGCTCCGATAATCTAGATTCCATTCCTCTTAGGGAGGAGATTATTCTACATTCTAGTTGGCTCTTTTCCCGGCAGTTATTTTATAATTTGTCTAACCAGGCTATCGTTCCTCATCGTTTCCTTAGGGACCATCTGAAAGAGTGATTCATTGAGGTTTACACTTTTCAGAAAAGTAGGTGTGTCCTCACTCCTCTAATCCTAACTTTTTTCTGTATTCAGTTGTGCCTCCTAATTCCTTTCCATCCCTTTGGCCCTTACTATAACTCTCAGATGTAGGCCCATTTCATATTAATGCATTGGGCTATCGGATAATACCTGCAACATGTTCATAAGTAACTGGGATCATGTCCTTGCTCTGAATTTGATAAATCCACTACTTGATGAAGAGGGAGTAAGAAAGCATTAAGCAGACATCTGGAAAACAAATGAATTCTTTCAGTTCTGAAGGTTTTTTTACGTATGTCAGAAGAAAACATCTCCAGTAAACACACAGCATTGTAAATAGATGAGTATAACGTGAAGTCTGATCTTCCTTAGACATTCAGATGTTTTCATTTGGTGTTCCATCGGTGTGAAAGGTTTTTAGAGGCGCAGACTATCTGAAAGTGTGCTTTTCAGGACCGTACTGTTGGCTTTTTTTATTATTATTATTTTCGGTGCTCACGTCGTTGCCAGGGAAGAAAAGAGGCAGGTTTTGAATGAACTCTCTTTCTGGCCATTATCCAAGAAGTTGTATAAACTGAGAATGAGTCCGATTGGCCCCCGGGTTTGCTGTGGGCAATGATAGCTTCACTCACACCCTCGCTACAGGTGGAAGCGGCTTGGGGCTGGCGGCAGGTCAGTTGATCCCCGTACAGGCATTGGAATATCAGTTTTCCTGCCAACTGAGCAAGTGCAACTCGAATAATCGGTCTTCCCTGGTACAACTCCAGCTCCAACAGCATACCTTATGGAGGCTTGGCCAGCCCTTGAAAGGAAATTTTTAATGCGCTTTTCATTGCTCCATCATTGCTGCCTAAATAGTGTGGTTTGCTTCCCCTTTCGCAGCTACACGATGTCGCGTGTTGAAGCACTTAAAAGTAGAGAATGCTCCGATTGTAAATCGATTTGACTATGCTCAGTGCAAGAAGTTAAATATGGATCAAGTGCTAGATCAGATTTTGAGGATGCCGCCCGAGAGGAACCGGATCATATACCTTCGTCCAATGCAGCAGGTATCTCCCCCTGCTCCCATGGAAAAGTCTCATTTATGCTACTTTTTCCACACCTGATGCTTTGTTTTGACTCTTCATCTTCTTTCTTCGTCAGTCCGAGGTAGGGGGTGGATTTGGGGGGTTTTTTTGTTGTTGTTTATTGCTAATGGTATGTCAGTTCTATGCGCCAGGTGCTGTACTAAGTGTTGGGGTGGAAACAAGCTGATCAGGATGGATCGAGACCAGGTTCCACATGGGACTCACAGTCTTAATCCCCATTTTGCCCGTGAGGGAACCGAGGCCCGGAGAAGTGAATTGATTACAGAAGCGGCATGACTTAGTGAAAAGAGCACGGGCTTGGGAGTCAGAGGATGTGGGTTCTAGTCCCCGCTCCACCCCATCTGCTGTGTGACCTTGGGTGAGCCACTTAATCTCTCTGTGCCTCAGTTACCTCATCTGTAAAATGGAGATTGACTGAGAGCCCCATGTGAGACAACCTCATTACCTTGTCTCTATCTCAGTGCTTAGAACAGTGCTTGGCACATAGTAAGTGCTTAACAAATATAATAATAATAATAATAATATAATTATTATTATTATTGTTTGCCCAAGGTCACACAGCCGACAAGTGGCGCATCTGGGATTAGAACACAGGCTCAAAACGGGACCAGGAGAACCTCCCAGATCCTTCCTCCGTAAAGCTTTCCCAGCCAGGTTCTCCAAAGCACTTTCAAATTAGTATTTGTTGGGTTCATTAACCAGCTGCTTAGGGAGCTAAATGAACGTCACAATTCTTCCTCTTATAAGGAAACACGCTGTAAAAATATGCTCCGGAATCTATCGTCTTCTAGGATGAAAATGTTAAGAAAGCCCTAGAGCAATGTTAAATAAAGCTTTTTACGTTTTTATGAGAGCTCCGTGGAAAGGTTAACATTTGCCAGTACCTGCTAGGAAGGAACTCGGTGTATGTCGTGGGCGGGGACGATGGTAAATATATGTTTATTATGAGAGGGTTTTTGGCTTTTGTTTGAAAATAAAATGCTCTCTGTCTTAAGCGGTTTCAGAGATGGTGTTCTTGAAGATCCTAGGGAAGTAGCCATCTTTCAGTGTCCTTCTTCTTTCGTAGCAGTCGATACAGAGTACTCAATCCTGTTGGGGTGCTGTTGTCAGTACTGTTATATAATGGGGAGCCTGTCTTACAACTCTGTTGTATTCTCTCCCAAGGGCGTAGTACGGTGCTCTGCACACAGTAAGTGCTCAAGAAGTACCATTGAGGGTGATAAAGTTGGATGGGCAGGTCAGAATAAGGACGCCAAATGGACCAAAAGGGTTTGAGAGCCATGGTGATTTGAGAGAGACCCAAGAGGCAGACATTAGGGAGACTTATAAAGCTAGACTTACTAAGTAGAGAGGTGTTTGCAGGGAGTGATTATGGGATGAAAAACCAGAGGTTGGAGAAGTTTGCAGGCAGAAGAGGTGTTTGGAAATCTCAAGAGTCCAGGAGACTTGCAGACCTAGGAGACTATTTAGAGAGCAGAGTTGACCAAGTTTACTTCTGTCAGACAGCCCCGTGGGGAAACCTTTCAGGACATGGTGAATTTCTGCTTCGTCGGATCCGCCTTGGACAGTTTTTGATCGCGACCCCTCTGTCCCTACCTTTTCTCAGGTCGATACCCTGACTTTGGAGCAGAAGATATTTAGTGGCCCCTATCCTTATCACATCTGCATAATCCACGAATTCAGCAACCCTCCCAATGTCCGGAACAAGGTGCGCATTCGCAGCTGGATGGACACAATAGCAAACATTAATCAGTGAGTACCCCTCTGCCCAGAGAAGAACCCTAAAGGCCCATCCAGTCGGTGCCACATATGCCCGTCCAGAACTGAACTTCCGTGGGCCCTGGCGTTCCGACGTCGATTCCTTCCAAAATGCAGTAGGTCCCGTTTGCTGTCGTTACCTGCCGACTGACACGAGCAATTACCCGGTACGGGGTGAAAATGACATGTGAAACAGACCAGGAATAAGTGAATCCCTTAAGCCGGGCCTGAGGGTCCCACTAAGTGATAAACTCATTATGGGAAGGGAATCTGTCTGATTATGCTTATATTGTTCTCTCCCAAGTGCTTAGTACAGCGGTTCTGCACACAGTAAGCGCTCAATCAACATGATCGAATGAATGAAGGACAGCAAAAAAGCCCGGAAAACAGGAAACGTGATGATTACTTAAAAATTAAGTCCCTCTAATTCCTTGTGCTTTAATCCCTTAATGGGTAAGGGATGCGGAAGAAGCTCTTATATCTTAGAGTTATGATGACGTGCCTTACGCAAAGCCAGAAAATTGGTTCGGAAGGCAGATTTCTTGCTGATCTCTTCTGTGCTTCACGCCTGCCCTTGAGAGCCATGAGATTGTTTGCTAAATGGGCATTTATCTAGAATGGGGTAAGCCGAGTTCAAAGGACTAGTCCTTAAATCATAAGGCAACATTATGACGGTCTGTCCCCCCCTCCATGCCCCGCGATGCTCCCATTACTGTAATCGATATCTTCTCTTCCCTGTACTTCCAGAGAGCTCATAAAGTACGAGTTCTTCCCTGAAGCCACACGGAGTGAGGGAGACCTGAAAAAGTATACCAAGTACCCTTGGGGAAGAGATATTTATACATTAGAAGGTGAGCGTTTATGAAGAGCTGGGAGGCCAGACTGGCAGCCAAAGCAAATTACATTTATTTCCTTGAAGGTCCGACTGAAGGGAGAGATTTTTAAAGGTCAGGTGGGGTTCTATATAGCCAAAAACCGAAGGTGATCTTTGAAATGCCAAGACGTTGGATTGGCTTGAGAATTGTTGTCAAGAGTGGGGAGTAACCAGTGCCGAGGGGCTTTTCCAAAACATCTATTGCTGCAGTCCCCGAGGCCGAGGGACCCAGTGGGTCTGCTTGGTTGGATGGGATGTGTGACTGGGCCCTGAGGGGGGGAAAAATGGTCTTCACGTTGCCTGGGTCTATGGTCTCATGTCTGTACCTTTGTTTTAGGTGTGGTGGATGGAGCCCCCTATTCCATGATCACGGATTTTCCCTGGCTGAGATCACTGCGGACAGCAGAACCCAACAGCTACGCGAGATACGATTTTGAGGATGATGAGAGAAGTAATTACCATTGGGCCATGCTCTGGTTTATCTAGGGGGAATTCTGTAGCTCTCTTACCTCTGAGATTTTCGTTTTAGGCTTTCAGGAAACTAATCTCCAAGGTGTCTTTACAAAAATGAGCCTTTAAAAAAAAAAATAAAACCCAAACAACAAAAAAACCAGGAAATTTTAAATTGCGTTCAAAAAGATAAAATCTCTGAAATATTAGGAAACTGACTGATCCCTGAAATTAAATAATAATAATAATGATGGTATTTATTAGGCGCTTAGTATGTGCCAAACACTGTTCTGAGTGCTGAGATACAAGGTTATCAGGTTGTCCCAGGTGGGGCTCAGTCTTAATCCCCATTTTACAGATGAGGTAACTGAGACACGGAAAAGCGAAGTGACTTGCCCAGTCACACAGCTGACGAGTGGCAGAGGCAGGATTAGAACTCAAGATCTCTAACTCCCAAGCCCTTTCCACTAAGCCATGCTGCTTCAACTGCTCTGCTCTGAGCTAGATTTTCTCCTAATATAAATTTTTGATTGTGGCTAGACCTGCTGTTTGAGAAAATGTTGCACGCCAATGCGTTGTTTGGCGAAGTATTTTAGAAATTGTTTTTATATTTTTTCTCAAATGATTTTGTATGTTTTATCTCCAGTATTTAATGCATGTTGTCTCTTAGTGTATACAGTTTATAGGCACTGGCTAGAATGCAGAAGCTTGATGTAAGATGCTGGAAATAGGAATATACTTGTTTGGAGAATAGCCTCGGTTCACTGGACACATGCTGGACTTTTTCCCCAGTGTGAATCTGCTCCTCTAGCTGTAGTTCTTTCAAAATCTCCCTCTAATAAAGCGAGGCAGAGTGACATTTGGGGTCCACATGATTGCTCTGCACATTGAGAAGCAGCATGGCTCAGTGGAAGGAGCCCGGGCTTTGGAGTCAGGGGTCATGGGTTCAAATCCCGGCTCCGCCAGTGGTCAGCTGTGCGACTTCGGGCAAGTCACTTCACTTCTCTGTGCCTCAGTTCCCTCATCTGGAAAATGGGGCTGTGAGCCCCCCGTGGGACAACCTGATCACCTTGTTACCTCCCCAGCGCTTAGAACAGTGCTTTGCACATGCCATCATTATTATTATTATAGTAAGCACTCAGTAAATACCTTCGATCGATTGAAGCCAGCAAACAAACCTCTAACGATGCATACTTTCACCTTTCACGTTTTGCTTGTCTTTTATAATACAGCGTCATCAGAAAACAGATACATCTAGATGTATAATATGAAACCACCAACTGCTCTTGAGTCGGGGGGCGGGGGGAGGCGTTAAGCTTCAGAGCGATCAAAGCCTCCGTGCCCCCCACCTTCCTTTCCTTTGTCCTCAGCCACTATCTACGCTCCGCGGCGGAAAGGACAGCTGTCTGCCGACATCTGCATGGAGACGATAGGCGAGGAGATCTCAGAGTTGCGTCAGATGAAGAAAGGCGTGTTCCAGCGAGTGGTGGCTATCTTCATCCACTACTGCGACGTCAACGGGGAGCCCGTGGAGGATGACTACATCTGATCGGGTCTTTCGGTTGGACTGCCAGTCCCGCCCTCGCTCTCCAGTTGTCCCCTCTGACAGCAAACAGGCAAGGACCCGTCAGCTCCCTTCGTGCACTGCAAAGTCGGGGGCCGCGCCAGGCCCTGGCTCGCTTCGGTGTAGAGTATGTAGTAAATGTATAAGGAACCTGAAAATTGTATACAAAGATTTGTACATAGCGGAAATATACAAAAAAAAAAAAGAGAGAGAGAGAGAAGCTTCCTGAAGCTGAGACTTTATATCATATGTTTATACAGTTTAATTTAAAAATCCATTTTAATGAAGGCAGGTAATTTGGAAGCGTGGAAGCGATTCTTTGTGTTTCTCGGCTCATCGAGTTCAGAACCTTTCTTTGTGTTTGGTACCAAACGAAGTCCCATTGGCTGTGTTCAGAGAACCATCGGCGTCTCCTGAAATCTGTGCCTTTTTCTTCTTGAGCATCTGAGTCCAGTTCGAGTAAATTTGTTGAACACAGTTTGTGTCTTGTGTGTAATTTTTTTAAAAAGAAATGCCAACTAAGGGATGCTGCAAAATAAAACAACAGAATCTGAGAGGATAGAACAATGTGTCTTCTGTACAAAATTGTAATTACTATTTTTTTTAACAAGCATAACAATTTCCACATTTCTTAAAATTAAGACAAAAAGCTTATGGATGGAAATTCCATGGGTTTGGAAAAAAAAATGAATTCCAAAGCATTTTCTAGTTATTTATTTCCACATTCAATGGTGTATCTGTTTTATCTTGGAATATGAAAATAAACCTTTATTACAAACTGTTTTCGCCTGCCTTAAACCCGAAGCCCTCTTTCCGAAGGGTAACAGCAACCGGTGCGTGGAAAAACGGCGGAGGGCTCCGACATTGAACCTTGACTGGATCGCAGTCCGACCCTCATCTGGCTTTAGGATTCAGGTAAAAGGGGAAGAGCTGGGGTAGACCTTTCAGAAAGGGCTAAGCTAGACCATCCAGGAGAAAAGCGATTCTAGTAAGCGCTTGTGATGCTGCGAGAGAATTCACAGGTGGGAAATAGGCATGGTCTATTGATGTAAGATGCTGGAAATAAGGAATATACTTGTTTGGAGAATAGCCTCGGTTCACTGGACACATGCTGGACTTTTTCCCCAGGGTGAATCTGCTCCTCTAGCTGTAGTTCTTTCAAAATCTCCCTCTAATGAAGAGAGGCAGAGTGACATTTGGGGTCCACATGATTGCTCCGCACATTGAGAAGCAGCGTGGCTCAGTGGAAGGAGCACAGGCTTTGGAGTCAGGGGTCATGGGTTCAGATCCTCACGGAGGGCTCAGAATCCAAGAGCCTTTGATATTTAGCGATCGTTATTTACTTGGCAAAGTCTAGAGTGGTCCCGGCCCCTTAGCCACTCGATTCCATCCAATTTGGACATACTGCTGAGGTCGATTGTCCCTGCTATGATCTCTCCCCTCCTGACGGGAGAAAATGTGACCCTTTCGGATAGAGCACGGGCCTTGGAATCAGAAGGACCTGGGTTCTAATCCCGGCTCCGCCCCTTGTTTGCTACGTGACCTTGAGCAAGATACAACTTCTCTGTACCTTGTTCCCTCATCTGTAAAATGGGGATTAAGACTGAGCCCCATGTGAGATGTGGACTGTGCCCAGTGTGATTAGGTTGTATCTACCCCAGTGCTTTGTACAGTACCTGACACATAGTAAGCACTTAACAAATACTATTTAAAAAAAAAAGGTGGGCGGGAGAGGCTATAGAAGCAGTCTTTAGGGCAACTGGCTCTAGTGCTCTGTTCTCTCTGCAGCTGCTTTCCATTTCCCGGATCTTGGCCCCCAGTAGAGGACAGGTCTTGGACGGGAAGAAAGGGGAAATACGTGGACTAGAGGAGATCCGTCTGTTCCAAAGCTGCCTTTCCAGTGTGGCTTCCCAGCTGTTTGGGAATTGTCCGATTCCCCAGGTATCTCCCCTGAGCTTTACGATGGCTCGGAGGTCCCCGAAGACTGCCCCTGGAGTTCAGGATGATCCTGGGCGTGCTACAAAAGTACCGGGATGGGAGGGATCTGGGGCTGGCACAGTTCCTGCTTTGGGAATACTGGGGTGGTTGTGGGGGATCCCAAAGGGTCCTAGCGTCTCCTCCCATCCCTCAATAACTGGATTATATTTCCCCAAGGCTACCTGGAGAAGCAGCGTGGCTCAGTGGAAAGAGCCTGGGCTTTGGAGTTAGAGGTCAGCTGTGTGACTTAGGGCAAGTCACTTCACTTCCCTGGGCCTCAGTTCCCTCATCTGTAAAATGGAGATGATGACCGTGAGCCCCCCATGGGACAGCCTGATCACCTTGTAACCTCCCCAGCGCTTAGAACAGTGCTTTGCACATAGTAAGTTCTTAATAAATGCCATTATTATTATTATTATTATTACCCGGAGCCCCCTTGTGATCCCAAAGAACCCCCAAACTAGCATGTCCTACTCCATCTCAGCGGCTGCTTGCTGGAGGATGAGGCTTTGAGTGCCTTTGGCAGCATGAGAGACTAGGTAACGTGGTTTTTCTTCTGTCTGCGTGGCTCTTACTGCGCTTCCTGGTTGGGAAGCTCTTGGCATTCTTCCCTACATTCCTCACCCTTTCACTTAAGGGGCCTGATTGTTTCCTGAGATCATAGAACCTAGACCGTAGGCTTTTCGGGGGCGGGGATCATATCTACCTATCATACTGTATTCTGAAGCGTTCAGTACAATGCCCTGCACGTAACGCTCAATAAATACCATTGATTGCTCGACTGTTTGACCCTTAACCCTGTATATTGTAGTCCAAAGAACAGACCGGAACTAAAGAGATGTGGGTCTTAACTGCACAATAAATCATCGGGTGAGGAATGCACACCTGTGTTTTGTCGTCCTCAGGACGGACGGGAGCAAGCCATGACTTTCCATGGTTGTCTTGTTTATTAATGGGTGGTGCCGTTGCCTACTGGAAAGAGCATAGGCCTGGGAGTTGGGCTCTGCACACAGTAAGCGCTCAATAAATACGATTGAATGAATGAATGAATAATCCCGGCTCTGCTACCCACCTGCTGTGTGACCTTGACCAAGTCACCTTCCCGGTGCTTTAGTTCCCTCATCTGCAGAATGGGGATTTATTCATTCGTTCAATCATATTTATTAAGCACTTACTATGTGCGGAGCACTGAGCGCTTGAGAAGCAGCGTGGCTCAGTGGAAAGAGCACGGGCTCTGGAGTCAGTGGTCATGGGTTCAAATCCCGGCTCCGCCAATTGTCAGCTGTGTGACTTTGGGCAAGTCACTTCACTTCTCTGCATCTGTTGCCTCATCTGTAAAATGGGGATTGACTGTAAGCCCCCCGTGGGAAAACCTGATCACCTTGTAACCTCCCCAGCGCTTAGAACAGTGCTTTGCACATAGTAAGCACTTCACAAATGCCATTATTATTATTATTACAAGTTGGCAACATATAGAGACGGTCCTTTACCCAACAACGGGCTCACAGTCTAGAAGGGGGAGAATTCAATATCTGTGCTCCCTCCTTCTTATAATGTTAGCCCCATGTGGATCTAAGAATAATAATTATGGTATTAAGTGCTTACTTTGTGCAAGGCTCCATATTGCTGGGGTGGATACAAGCAAATTGGGCTGGGTTCAGTCCCTGTCCCATGTGGGGCTCACAGTCTCAATCTCCATTTTACAGTTGAGGTTACTGAGGCACAGAGAATAATAATAATAATGATGGCATCGCTTACTATGTGTGGAGCACTGTTCTAAACACTAGGCACTGTTCTAGTTAAGGAACTTGCCCAGGGACATACAGCAGACAAGTGGTGGAGCCAGGATTAGAACCCATGACTTTCTGACTCTATCCAGTGCCTTCAGTTTTTTTCTGGGGGATTTTCCCCTCTGAATGGCCACCCCGGGAAAAAAAAAATCCTTTGGAGAAATCCCAAAGGAGCAACTAGCAAATAACCCAGAAGATTGCAACCTTCTCCTCTGCCACTGCCCTATCCAGTTTGCCACCACCCTGGATTTATGCAGTTTGAGCCATGGTGAGGGCCCCCTGGGTGAGATCATTCTTTCTATCTTCGTTTCCCATCTGTAAAAAGGGCTCCTATAGAGGCGACGTGATTCAAGGTGATGAGCACCAATACTTTTGAAGTAAGGAGCAATAGAAATTTCAGATAATGTCAGTTTCTGCTTCTCCCAGGTGAGTTAGAGCTGAAAAACGGTAATGTATATGCGCTTGACCCCGGTCACCTGGTCCTTTAGACAAGGCAAGCTTCTTTTTCCCAAATGAAGTGTCATATATTAGAGATTTACCTAGCCATCGGAAAAGCCAATGCAAAGGCATCAATAGCTTAACATTCTCCTTGGTGAAAGTCGTATATTTTTCGTTTGGTTTCTACCCCAAATCCTTTAGGTTCCAGTAAGGGAGGTGGAAAATTGCAATAGGTATCCATGGACTTCAGGACAGCACACTGTTGCTGTCGTCATACTTTCCTTCATTTCTTTACTTGACTAAGAAAGTTCAAGATGAGATGCAGCACCCCGAAGCAGAATGAAGCTACTGAGTCCTATCTCAGAAGCAGCGTGACTCAGTGAGAAAAGCATGGGCTTGGGAGTCAGAGGTCATGGGTTCTAATCCCGGCTCCACCACTTGTCAACTGTGTGACTTTGAGAAAGTCACTTAACTTCTCTGTGCCTCAGGTACCTCATCTGTAAAATGGGGATTAAAAGTGTGAGCCTCATGTGGGAAAACCTGGCTACCTCGTACCCCCTCAGCGCTTAGAACAGTGTTTGTCACATAAGTGCTTAACAAATGCCATCATCATTATTATTATTATCTTCCCTGATGCCCTGTAATTGGGTATCAGGACTCTATGGCATGTTCAGTACCTGCAAGCTTAAAGGGCTCAATGCCTCTGGGACATACACACATTTACAAGGGAATTGTGCTCCCAAAGCTTTACATTCTGAGAATTTTTGTTTGGTATAAGTTTTACATTTATTCTGAGGATTTTTGTTCAGCATTCATCCTCAGCCAGCACTCCGAAGAACCTTTTGAGCTGCTGGAGTGTGAGCGGAGCTTGAGAAAGGGTCTTGTGCTGCATTTCTTGGTGCCCACAATTTGCTAGGCACCCAACAGATGGGCAGGAGAAATGGCCCTGCCTTAAATGCGGTGAGAATCTCCAAGGAGGAGAGGGAGGCAGGTGTGGTGAATTCACATTGGAGAGGGAGAAGTTCCAGAGGAATGGGATGTTGAGCGGGAAAGGGCAGGGGGTGAGGAGAATGACCATTTGAGTAAATGGGAGGAAGGTAGGGAAGAGCGGAGGGCCAGAAATCCATTAGAGCCATTTGGATTTGATTAGTTGATAGGGAGCTAGTGTAGGTGCGGACAAATGCGGCCAAGCCCTTAGGACAGTGCTCTGCACACAATAAGCGCTCAGTAAAGAAGATTGAATCAGAGAAGCGACTGAGGGAGATGATTTGAGCAGTGTCATTTTGATCTGATTTGGAACTGGCAGGGATGGGGGCAAGGAAACCGATTAGGAGTTGCAACAGCCCAGCCATGAGCTCTTCGGGGCTGGGGTCAGGGATATGGAAAAAAGAAAAAGGATGGAAATATGGTAGGATTCATTCATTCATTTCATTCATTCAATTGTATTTATTGAGCGCTTACTGTGGGCAGAGCACTGGACTAAGCGCTTGGGAAGTACAAGTTGGCAACATATAGAGACGGTCCCTACCCAACAACGGGCTCACAGGCTAGAAGGGGGAGACAGGCGACAAAACATGTGGACAGGTGTCAAGACAGAATAAATAGAAGTCCAGCTAGAAGCACATCATTAACAAAATAAACAGAATAGTAACTATGGACAAGTAAAATAATGAGGTGATCTTTAAAACCGAGGAGTGGTTAGGAGACAGATTTGGCCAGAAAACTAACACTGGCCCGATCCAGAGACCAGGAATTGCTTCCAGAACATCCAAAGCCACAAACTTCACTTCCAAGCCTCCGACAACCCCGTTAATAAGGACTCAGAGCTTTTTGGATCGCTTCTCCAGTTTTACCCGGGCTTCGTCTGATCTCGAAGGAGCTGCCTCGGCCTCTGAGGTCTGAGCAGGATAAAAGCCAGGCGGACGGTGGGAGCAGGGTTCGGCTTTGAGTTTGGTGGGGAAACTGCTCGGGGCTTAGAGTGGAGAAACAGGGTCTGGGCCAGGAAGAGGAACTGAATTTGATCAAAATTAGCTGATCCGAGTGAAGGATCTAACCACCCAGGGAGACATTTAAAATCTGAGCTGGACAATCGGAAGAGAAGTGCCACCTTCAATATCGGGAAAAATGGCACTAAAACTCCCCAAGAGCCTCAGTCCCTGCAATAATTCATTCATTCATTCAATCATATTTACTGAGCGCTTACTATGTGCAAAGCACTGTTCTAAGCGCTGGGGGGGGATACAAGGTGATCAGGTTGTCCCACGTGGGGCTCACAGTCTTCATCCCCATTTTACAGACGAGGTCACTGAGGCTCAGAGAAGTGAAGTGACTTCATCATCATCAATCGTATTTATTGAGCGCTTACTGTGTGCAGAGCACTGTACTAAGCGCTTGGGAAGTACAAATTGGCAACATGTAGAGACAGTCCCTACCCAGCAGTGGGCTCACAGTCTAAAAGGGGGAGACAGAGAACAGAACCAAACATACTAACAAAATAAAATAAATAGAATAGATATGTACAAGTAAAATAAATAAATAAATAGAGTAATAAATATGTACAAACATATATACATGTGCTGTGGGGAAGGGAAAGAGGTAAGATGGGGGGACGAGGGGGAGAGGATTTATTGAGCGCTTACTATGTGCAAAGCACTGTTCTAAGCGCTGGGGGGGATACAAGGTGATCAGGTTGTCCCACGTGGGGCTCACAGTCTTCATCCCCATTTTACAGATGAGGTCACTGAGGCTCAGAGAAGTGAAGTGACTTGCCCCAGGTCACACAGCAGACAGGCGGTGGAGTCCGGATTCGAACCCATGACCTCTGACTCCAAAGCCCGGGCTCTTCCCACTGAGCCACGCCGCTTCTCTAAATAAATGAGTAGTTATTCAGTGCCCCGCACTGCCTGTCACCCTCAGAGCATAAAATCCAGGAAAAAAGCCGACAAGGAGAGCACTGTAATCTCGTACTCATGAGAAGCAGTGTAGCCTATTGGAAAGAGGATGGGCCTGGGAGCCAAAAGACCTGGGTTCTAATCCCAGCTCTGCCAATTGTTCTGTCAGTTGCTTGCTGTGTGACCTTGGGCAGGTCACTTAACTTCTCCTTGCCTCAGTTTCCTCAGCCGTAAAACGGGGATTCAATACCTGTTCTCCATCCCACTGAAGACCCCGAGCCCCGTGTGGGAGGGGGACTGCAACTGACCTAATTAACTTGTGCCTACCCAAGCGCTTAGTACAGTGCTTGACACGCAGTAAGCGCTTAACAAGTACCATAGAGCAAACCAAAACAATAAAACACAAATTCCCAGTGTCACCCACAGCCTCATGGCCTGCCCTCCCTCCCCAACCCCTGGGTCTCTCAAGAGACTGTTCACGGATTTGATTTTAATCAAGTTCATCATCATCAATCGTATTTATTGAGCGCTTACTATGTGCAGAGCACTGTACTAAGCGCTTGGGAAGTACAAATTGGCAACATATAGAGACGGTCCCTACCCAACATTGGGCTCACAGTCTAAAAGAACAGTGCTTTGCACAGCGTAAGAGCTTAATAAACTCCATCATTATTATTATTAGAAGGGGGAGACAGAGAACAAAACCATATGAACAAAATAAAATAAATAGAATGGATATGTACAAGTGAAATAGAGTAATAAATATGTACAAGTAATAAATATGTTGTGGGAAGGCTTGATGTTGATGGTGTTTGTTAAGCACTTACTCCGTGCCAGGCACTGTACTAAATGCTGGGGTGGATACAAGAAAATCAAGTTGAGAAGCAGCGTGGCTCAGTGGAAAGAGCCCAGGCTTGGGAGTCAGGTCATGGGTTCTAATCCTGGCTCTGCCACATTCATTCATTCCATTATATTTATTGAGCGCTTACTGTGTGCAGAGCACTGTACTAAGTGCTTGGAAAGTACAAGTTGGTGACATATAGAGACGGTCCCTACCCAACAGCGGGCTCACAGTCTAGAAGACTGCCACGTATCTGCTGTGTGACCATGGGCAAGTCACTTAACTTCTCTGAGCCTCAGTTACCTCATCCGTTAAATGGGGATTAAGACTGTGAGCCCCACGTGGGACAACCTGATCACCTTGTATCCCCTCCAGCACCTAGAACAGTGCTTTGCACACAGTAAGGGCTTAACAAATGCCATCATTATTCATTCATTCATTCAATCGCATTTATTGAGTGCTTACTGTGTGCAGGGCACTGGACTAAGCGCTTGGGAAGTACAAGTTGGCAACATATAGAGACGGTCCCTACCCAACAGCGGGCTCACAGTCTAGAAGAATGCCACATATCTGCTGTGTGACCTTGGGCATCACTTAACTTTTAGACTGTGAGCCCACTGTTGGGTAGGGACTGTCTCTATATGTTGCCAACTTGTACTTCCCAAGCGCCTAGTACAGTGCTCTGCACACAGTAAGCGCTCAGTAAATACGATTGATTGATTGATTGATTAACTTCTCTGAGCCTCAGTTACCTCATCTGTTAAATGGGGATTAAGACTGAGCCCCATGTGGGGCAACCTGACCACCTTGTATCCCCCCCAGCGCTTAGAACAGTGCTTTGCACATAGTAAGGGCTTCACAAACGCCATTATTATTATTATCAAGTTGGACACAGTCCCTGTCCCATGTGGGGCTCACAGTCTCAATCCCCATTTTCCAGATGAGGTAACTGAGGCCCAGAGAAGTGAAGCGACTTGCCCAAGGCCACACAGCAAACGGATTAGAACCCATGATCTTCAGACTCTGAGGCCCATGCTCTATCTATGAGGCCACGCTGCTTGCCGTAACCGTGATGGATCAATCAATCAATCAATCGTATTTATTGAGCGCTTACTGTGTGCAGAGCACTGTACTAAGCGCTTGGGAAGTACAATTGAGAAGGAAAACTCTGAGACCATGTGGTACAGATTCTCCTGCCCACGACTTGGGCTCATCATCATCATCATCAATCGTATTTATTGAGCGCTTACTATGTGCAGAGCACTGTACTAAGCGCTTGGGAAGTACACCAAAGCAAGACGAATATTGCCTGGGAAACAGTGCGAGGAGAGCAACCAGGACAGAAACACTGGGAAATGGAAAGCAAGAGACTCACTGTATTGATAGACTGAGGTATTCGGTCTTTTCCCCATTACATTTTGGAGGCCCGATCGTTTCTGCCGATCTTCTTTCCTTCTCTGGACTCCTGAAAAAGTTCAGCTTTCATTTAATAAGCAGCGCAGAAAAGACTTCCCCGCTCAGAGTTTGGTCCTGACTCTCTAAGGCCAATTACCTGGATGATTCTGGCAGAAGACCTTGCTTTGATTGAGTTACGCCACGCTGCAGGGAAGCAGCGTGGCTCTATGGAAAGAGCACGGGCTTTGGAGTCAGCGGTCATGGGTTCAAATTTCGACTCGGCTGATCGTCAGCTGTGTGACTTTAGGCAAGTCACTTCACTTCTCTGTGCCTCAGTGACCTCACCTGGAAAGTGGGCACTAAGACTGTGAGCCCCTTGTAACCTCCCCAGCGCTTAGAACAGTGCTTTGCACATAGTAAGTGCTTAATAAATACCATTATTATTATTATTATTATTATTATTATTCTCTGTGCCTCAGTTACCTCATCTGTAAAATGGGGATTAATAATAATAATAATGATGGAATTTATTAAGCGCTTACTATGTGCAAAGCACTGTTCTAAGCAGTGGGGAGGTTACAAGGTGATCAGTTTGTCCCACAGGTGGCTCACAGCCTTAATCCCCGTTTTACAGATGAGGGAACTGAGGCCCAGAGAAGTGAAGTGACTTGCCCAAAGTCACACAGCTGGCCATTGGTGGAGCCGGGATTTGAACCCATGACCTCTGACTCCAGAGCCCGGGCTCTTTCCACTGAGCCACGCTGATTTAGACTGTGAGTCCCCCCCATGGGACAACCTGATCACCTTGTAACCTCCCCAGCGCTTAGAATTGTGCTTTGCACATAGTAAGCCCTTAATAAATGCCATTATTATTATTATTATTTTTAGGTTTTTTTTTTAAATGGAGAGAGGGCCTCAGTGTCCAGTTTCTGATTATGGGCGAGCTGTAGAGCAATCCAGTTTAATAATGACTGATCACCAAGCAGACAGTGAGACCAATCCTTCTGCGATAAGCGCTTAGGTTGAGCCCACTGTTGGGTAGGGACCGTCTCTATCTGTTGCCAACTTGTACTTCCCAAGTGCTTAGTCCAGTGCTCTGCACACAGTAAGCGCTCAATAAATTCGATTGAATGAACGAGTGTTCTGCATGCAGTGTGTCTCAGTAGAAAGAGCACAGGCTTTGGAGTCAGAGGTCATGGGTTCAAATCCCGGCCCCGCCACTTGTCAGCTGGGTGACTTTGGGCAAGTCACTTCACTTCTCTGGGCCTCAGTTACCTCATCTGTAAAATGGGGATGAAGACTGTGAGCCCCCCGTGGGCCAACCTGATCACCTTGTAACCTCCCCAGTGCTTAGAACAGTGCTTTGCACATAGTAAGCGCTTAATAAATGCCATTATTATTATTAATAATAATAATAAATACGATTGAATGAATGAATGACAATGCTGGCTTAATGGGAACGAACAGTGCTTGGCACATAGACTAGACTGGGAGCCCACTGTTAGGTAGGGACCGTCTCTAGATGTTGCCAACTAGCACTTAGTCCAGTGCTCTGCACACAGTAAGCGCTCAATAAATACAATTGAATGAATACATATACCTGTATATATGTATATATGTTTGTACATATTTATTACTCTCTATTTATTTATTTATTTTACTTGTACATATCTATTCTACTTATTTTATTTTGTTAGTATGCTTTGTTTTGTTCTCTGTCTCCCCCTTTTAGACTGTGAGCCCACTGTTGGGTAGGGACCGTCTCTATATGTTGCCGACTTGGACTTCCCAAGCGCTCAGTACAGTGCTCTGCACACAGGAAGCGCTCAATAAATACGATTGATTGATTGATTGGTTGAATGAATGAATGGATGGATGGATGGATGGATGGATGGATGGATGGATGAATGAATGAATGAATGAATGAATGAATGAATGAAGAGCGGAACAATGCCCAAGAGTAACACTAGAGGTCGCTGCTTGCCGTTATTATTATTTAACGGTCCCTCAAAGCTTCATCCTTTTCCCTCCACAGAAATTTATCCATCTTTTTCCAAACCAGAAGCAAGGGAGAATTAAAAACCCTCACAGCTCTTTCCAGATTGGAAGTGACCCCAGAAAGGATGCCTCAGCCCAAGGAAGCAGGAGGGCAGCTCTCATTCTTGCTGGGTAATAATAATGATGGTATTTGTTAAGCGCTTACTATGAGCCAAACATTCATTCATTAATGATGGCATTTATTAAGCTCTTACTATGTGCAAAGCACTGTTCTAAGCGCTGGGGAGTTTACCAGGTGATCAGGTTGTCCCACGGGGGGCTCACAGTCTTCATCCCCATTTTCCAGATGAGGGAACTGAGGCCCGGAGAAGTGAAGTTACTTGCCTAAAGTCACCCAGCTGACAAGTGGCGGAGCCGGGGTTTGAACCCCTGACCTCTGACTCCAAAGCCCGGGCTCTTTCCACTGAGCCACGCTGCTTCCCTTGAATGAATGAATTCATTCATTCAATCGTATTTATTGAGCGCTTACTGTGTGCAGAGCACTGGACTAAGCGCTTGGGAAGTACAAGTTGGCAACAAATAGAGACGGGCCCTACCCAACAGTGGGCTCACAGTCTAGAAGGGGGAGACGGAGAACAAAACAAAACATATTAACAAAATAAAATAAATAGAATAAATAAAATAAATAGAATAAAAATAAAATAAATAGAATAAGCACTGTTCTAAGTGGAGGGGTAGACACAAGGTAATCAGGTTGTCCCACGGGGGGCTCAAAGTCAGTCTTCTTCTTAGAGAAGCAGCGTGGCTCAGTGGAAAGAGCCCGGGCTTGGGAGTCAGAGGTCATGGGTTCTAATCCCAGCTCAGCCAATTGTCAGCTGTGTGACCTTGGACAAGTCACTTAACGTCTGTGTGCCTCAGTTACCTCATCTGTAAAATGGGGATAAAGACTGTGAGCCCCATGTGGTACAACCTGATTACCTTTTAACTCCCCCAGCGCTTAGAACAGTGCTTGGCACATAGTAAGCACCTAACAAATACCAAAATTATTATTATTATTATTCTCCATTTTAGAGAAGCAGTGTGGCTCAGTGGAAAGAGCACGGGCTTTGGAGTCAGAGGTCATGGGTTCAAATCCCGGCTCTGCCAATTGCCAACTGTGTGACTTTGGGCAAGTCACTTAACTTCTCTGCACCTCAGTTACCTCATCTGTAAAATGGGGATTAAAACTGTAAGCCTCCCTGTGGGACAACCTGATCACCTTGTAACCTCCCCATTGCTTTGCACATAGTAAGCGCTTAATAAATGCTATCATTATTATTATTATTATTTACAGATGAGGTACCTGAGGCACAGAGACGTTAAGTGGCTGGCCTAAGGTCACACAGCAGACAAGTGGCGCAGCCGGGTCAGATCCATGGCTCTCTGGCCATTTCAGGGATTGAATTTGCCATTTCAGCGTGACCTCGGTTTCCCTGAGACCAATTTACCACCTCCTAACCTTCCTCTTCCTGGAAGACTCAAACACCTCTTTCCACACCAGCTCCCTTCCTCCCACTCCTGCCTGCTATCAATCAATCAATGGTATTTCTTAAATGTTTTCCGTGTGCACAGCACTGTACTAAACGGTTGGGAGAGAGCAGTAAAACACAGTTGGAAGACACCTTTCTTGCGAACAAATAAGCTTACGGTCTAGAGGGTCTGTAGATGCCTGTTAGATGGGAAATCAAGTGCTGGTAAGAATTACTGGAGTTCATGTAAGCATGAAGCAGCAAGGCTTAGTGATGATGATGATGGCATTTATTAAGCGCTTACTATGTGCAAAGCACTGTTCTAAGCACTGGGGAGGCTACAAGGTGAACAGGTTGTCCCATGGGGGGCTCACAGTCTTAATCCCCATTTTACAGATGAGGGAACTGAGGCCCAGAGAAGTTAAGTGACTTGCCCAAAGTCACACAGCTGACAATTGGTGGAGTCGGGATTTGAACCCCTGACCTCTGACTCCAAAGCCCGGGCTCTTTCCACTGAGCCATGCTGCTTCTTAGTGGATAGAGCACAGGCCTAGGAGCCAGAAGGACCTGGGTTCTAATCCCGGTCTCATCACATCAATCAATCAATCAATCAATCATATTTATTGAGCGCTTACTGTATGCAAAGCACTGTACTAAGCGCTTGGGAAGTACAAGTTGGCAACATATAGAGACAGTCCCTACCCAACAGTGGGCTCACAGTCTAGACAGTCACACATATCTGCTGTATGATCTTGGGCAAATCACTTCAATTCTCTGGGCCTCAGTTACCTCATCTGCAAAATGGGGATGAAGACTGTGAGCCCCACGCAGCACAGGGACTGTGTCCAACCTGATTAACTCGTATCTCCCCCAGCGCTTTGAACAGTGGTTGGCACATAGTAAGCGCTTAACAAGTACCATTGTTATTATTATTATTATTATATCAATCAATCAATCATATTTATTGAGCGCTTACTGTGTGCAGAGCACTGTACTAAGTGCTTGGGAAGTACAAGTTGGCAGCATCTAGAGACAGTCCCTACCCAACAGTGGGCTCACAGTCTAAAAGGGGGAGACAGAGAACAAAACCAAACGTACTAATAAAATAAAATAAATAGAATAGATATGTACAAGTAAAATAAATAAATAAATAGAGTAATAAATCTGTACAAACATATATACATATATACAGGTGCTGTGGGGAAGGGAAGGAGGTAAGATGGGGGGGGATGGAGAGGGGAACGAGGGGGAGAGGAAGGAAGGGGCTAAGTCTGGGAAGGCCTCCTAGTCTGGGAAGGCCTCCTTAGCAAATACCATTAAAAAAAATAATACTGTCACTGGTCAAGGGTGGATCAGTCCCTGGGCAATCTTGGGAGCAAAAGTTAGTCCATTTCTGGGGCCACTGAAAGAGTTCTATCTACTTGTTTTGTTTTGTTGTTTGTTTCCCCCTTCTAGATTGTGAGCCCGTTGTTGGGTAGGGACTGTCTCTATCTGTTGCCGAATTGTACTTTCCAAGCGCTTGGTACAGTGCTCTGCACACGGTAAGTGCTCAATAAATAGGATTGAATGAATGGAAGTTCTGCTCTCTGGCAAGCTCAGGATTAACATCTGAGCCCTTCCTCCCTTTTGTCTGGGATTAGCAGAACCTCAGCCAAGCTTTGCTGCCCAACCCAAAGATTTACATCCTTGTATCACACTGCAGTAGCTACTCAGGGATCTGGGCTATAACCCAGAGAAGTAGCGTGGCCTAATGGGAAGAGTAGGGGCCTGGGAATCAGAGGTCATGGGTTCAAATCCCAGCCCTGCCAATTGTCTGCTGTGTGGCTTTGGGCAAGTCACTTCACTTCTCTGAGCCTCAGTTACCTCATCTGTAAAACGGGGGTTAAGACTGTGAGCCCCCCGTGGGACAACCTGATCACCTTGCATCCTCCTCAGTGCTTAGAACAGTGCTTTGCACATAGTGCTTAACAAATGCCATTATTATTATTATTATTATTATTATTATTATTATTAAGGATTTGGGTTCTAATCCTGGCTCCACCACTTGTCTGTTATGTGACCTTAGGCGACTCAACATTTCTGTGCCTCAGTTTCCTCATCTGTAAAATGGGGATTAAGACTGTTGAGCCCCATGTGGGGCAGGGACTGTGTTCAACCTGATTAGCGTGTATCTACCCCAGCACTGAGTATAGTGCCTGGCACATACTAAGTGCTTCACGCTGCCTCAATAAGGAAGTGAGTCCCCTTGGGGAAGACAGAAAACAAACCACACTTCAACCATACTCAGGGTATGGGCCACTGGGGTGTAATCCCAACCCCTCCACCTGTTGTATGACCTTGGGCAATTCACTTAACTTCTCTGTGCCTCAGTTTCCTCATCTGTAAAATAGGGATTCAATTCCTATTTTCTCTCTTACTTAGACAGTGAGCCCTGTGTGGGACGGGGACTGTATTCAGCCTGCTTAGTTTGTTTCTACTCCAATGCTTACCCCAGGGCTTGGCACATAGTAAGTGATTCTTCACAAATACCATAGTGATTGCTTTGTTTTGCACTAAACCTGCAATGCCGATGGACTGTCATTCAGTGTTTGCTCACCAAGCACTAATTGCTGGTTCTTTCAGAGTGGCTGCTTAGCTCTATGATACCCATTCTGAGGAGTATGGGGTAACTTTGAAGACTGGGCCTTTATTTGACCCTATACTTCATTCAGTTTTATTTACTGAGTGCTTACTGTGTGCAGAGCACTGTACTAAGCGCTTGGGAAGTACAAGTTGGCAACGTATAGAGATGGTCCCTATCCAACAACGGGCTCACAGAATGTACTTGATTCCTTCCTTCCTCTCCCCCTCGTCCCCCTCTCCATCCCCCACATCTTACCTCCTTCCCTTCCCCACAGCATCTGTATATGTATATATATTTTTGTACATATTTATTACTCTATTTATTTATTTATTTTACTTGTACCTATCTATTCTATTTACTTTATTTTGTTAGTATGTTTGGTTTTGTTCTGTCTCCCCCTTCTAGACTGTGAGCCCACTGTTGGGTAGGGACTGTCTCTATATGTTGCCAGCTTGTACTTCCCAAGCGCTTAGTACAGTGCTCTGCACACAGTAAGCGCTCAATAAATATGATTGATTGATTGATTGATTGATTCAATGCCAATTCCCAAGGCTCGATATAATTATGGTATTTATTAAGCATTTACTATGTGTCAAGCACTCTTCTAAGTGCTGAGGTAGAGATACATGATAATCCGGGCAGACATAGTCTCTGTCCCACATGGGGCTCACAGTCTAAGTAGGAAGGAGAACAGGTATTGAATCTCCATTTTACAAATGAGGGAACTGAGGCCAGAGAAGTGAAGTGACTTGCCCAAGGTCATATAGACAAATGGTGGAGCGGGGAATTTTTCATTTATTCATTCAATTGTATCCATTGAATGCTTACTATGTGCAGAGCCCCGTGTGGTACTAAGTGCTTGGGAGAATTCAATATAATAACAAAGAGACGCATTCACTGCCCACAAGGAGCCTACAATCTAGAGGGAGAGGCAGACATTAATAATAATAATAATAATAATGGCATTTATTAAGCGCTTACTATGTGCAAGGCACTGTTCTAAGCACTGGGGGTATATGAGGTGATCAGGTTGTCCCACAGTCTTCATCCTCATTTTACAGATGAGGTAACTGAGGCCCAGAGAAGTTAAGTGACTTGCCCAAAGTCACACAGCTGACAAGTGGCAGAGCCAGGATTCAAACCCATGACTTCTGACTCCAAAGTCCCTGCTCTTTCCACAGAGCCACGCTGCTTCTCTATAATATTTATTTAATATAAATAAATATAAATAAATTGGAGGCCAAGTCCTTCTGACTCCTAGACTCATGTTGTTGGTGGGGAGGGGGAGAGGAGGAAATGTCTGGAGTGTCTTCCCCTGGAACCTGGTGGATAAAAGCACAAAATATGCTGGTAAATAGGATCCCAGGATGGGAAATTTGGAAGAGACAAAGGGGCCTGAAAGACTGATTGGATCTTGGAGGGTCATAGAACACAAGATCTCCCAGAGAATTAAAATTGGGATGATCCAATGTGGTGGTACCCCTCTCAGGGTCGCATCTGGAGAGTTTCCAGTACTCTAACAGTCGCGGCTACGAAGGGGAGAGTCAAGCAGAGTCCTACCCATTCCATTCCTAGATTGGCCAGTGGCTAGTGAGTGGAAGGCAATCACCTACAAGTCAAAATTCACCTGTGCCGGGCAGCAGCGGCACGGGAGAGAGTCGAGGGCGGAGACTCAAGTTTACTGAGTGGAAGGCGGCAATGATATATATGTATATATGTTTGTACATATTTATTACTCTATTTATTTCTTTATTTATTTTACTTGTACATATCTATTCTATTTATTTTATTTTGTTAGTATGTTTGGTTTTCTTCTCTGTCTCCCCCTTTTAGACTGTGAGCCCACTGTTGGGTAGGGACTGTCTCTATATGTTGCCAATTTGTACTTCCCAAGCTCTTAGTACAGTACTCTGCACATAGTAAGCGCTCAATAAATACGATTGCTGCTGCTGCTGCTGATGATGATGGTAAACCAATTCCGGATTTTTACCAAGAAAACTATATGGATCCACTACCGGAATGATTGCAGATGGAGAGCGGGACATCATAGGAGAGATGTGTCCATGGTGTCGCTATGGGTCAGAAGCGACTCGATGGCATAAGACAAGACGATATGGTGGTAGTGGTATTTAAGCGTTTATTCTGTGCCAAGCCTCATACTAAACACTGAGATAGACAATCAGGTTGTTCTCAGTCCCTGTCTCATTCATTCAATTGTATTTATTGAGGGCTTACTGTGTGCAGAGCACTGCACTAAGCACTTGTCTCACATTGTCTAAATAGATGGGAGAACAGGGATTGAATCTATTATGCAGTCCTTATTCTACCACTCCCAAGCCACCTTGGGCAAGGCAAAGCTTCTGGTGGGTTTGCCTACAGGGCAAGATTTCCTTCAGATGGGTTTCCTCTCCCCACCTGGTAGGAAAAAAATTCTTCAGGAACTGGGATTCAGCAGGAGGAGAAATGGCTTCCCTCTAGCTCCCTCTTCCAATTTGGTCTCGCTCGTTGGAAGGAGAAATTCAAATCCGCAGTCCACGTAGTGCAGATGGAAATTTACTCCATTTTCAGACCTAGCACCAAGTCATAAGGTTCACATCAGCCTGTCCCTGCTGCGAATCTGCAACTGGATCCCGCACCCAACCCTAGGAGTCAGGAGGACCTGGGTTAATAATAATAATGATAATAATAATAATGATAATAATAACAATAATGGTATTTGTTAAGCGCTTATTATGTGCCGAGCACTGTTCTAAGCACTGGTGTAGATACAAGGTAATCAGGTTGCCCCACGTGGGGCTCATAGTCTTAATCCCTATTTTACAGATGAGGTAACTGAGGCACAGAGAAGTCAAGTGATTTGCCCAAAGTCACACAGCTGGTCAGTGGCAGAGCCGGGATTAGAACCCATGACCTCTGACGCCCAAGCCCGTGCTCTTTCCCCTGTGCCATGCTGCTTCTCTAATCTCAACTCCTTGTCTGCTGTATGATCTTGGGCAAGTCACTTATCTTCTCAGTGCCTCAGTTACCTCCTCTGAAAAAAAAAATAATGCTGATTGCATTTGTTAAGTGCTTACTATATGCAATGCACTGTTCTAAGTGCTGGGGAGGATACAAGGTGATCAGATTGTCCCACATGAGGCTCACAGTCTTCATCACCATTTTACAGATGAGGTCACTGAGGCACACAGAAGTTAAGTGACTTGCCCAAAGTCACACAGCTGACAATTGGGGGAGCCGGGATTAGAACCCATGACCTCTGACTCCCAAGCCTGGGCTCTTTCCATTCAGCCACAGAGATTAAGACTTAGCTTTTGTTTTGTTGTCTGTCTCCCCCTTCTAGACTGCGAGCCCGTTGTTGGGTAGGGACCGTCTCTATACGTTGCCGACTTGTACTTCCCAAGCACTAAGTACAGTGCTCTGCACACAGTAAGCGCTCAATAGATACGATGAATGAATAATCAACCTGATTAACTTGTATCTAACCCAGAATTTAGTAAGGTGTCTGGCACATAGTAAGTGCTTCTAGACTGTGAGCCCACTGTTGGGTAGGGACTGTCTCTATATGTTGCCAACTTGTACTTCCCAAATGCTTAGTACAGTGCTCTGCACACACTAAGCGCTCAATAAATATGATTGAATGACTGATTAACAAACACCATAAAAGAAAGGAATGACCTCCTTCCCTACAGTAAACACAACTGGTCTGTGAATCCTCAGAAAGTCTGGCACAGCTTGGGTCTTGGCTCTCCAGATCCAGGAGCTGAGGGCAGAAAGCCCCCTTGCTCTCAGCTTCCCTGGGCCTCTGCAATATCTGTTTTCACCCCCAAAACTCTGGGGTACAGTTTATTCATTCATTCAATTCATTCAACCGTATTTATTGAGCGTTTACTGTGTGCAGAGCACTGTACTAAGCTCTTGGGAAGTACAAGTTGGAAACATATAGAGACGGTCCCTACTCAGCAGTGGGCTCGCAGCCTAGAAGGGGGAGACAGACAACAAAACAAAACATATTAACAACATAAAATAAATAGAACAGTAAATATGTACAAGTAAAATAGAGTAATAAATCTGTACAAACATATATACAGGTGCTGTGGGGAGGGGAAGGAGGTAGGGTGGGGGGGATGGGGAGGAGGAGAGGAAAAAGGGGGCTCAGTGTGGGAAGGCCTCCTGGAGGAGGTGAGCTCTCAGTAGGGCTTTGAAGGGAGGGAGAGAGCCAGTTTCGCAGATGTGCGGAGGGAGGGCAGGTTTATTAATCAACCTTCTTAATCAGGGCTGGTAAAAGGCGAGGTGTCCTTTCTCAAGGTTCAGAAAGAGATTTAGCCTAAGGCGGTCAAAGAGCTTGGGCAGTTCTGTGGCTCCTGTTTCATGAACTGCAAATTCAGCAGAAAGGAAATAAATTCCAAACTGCGTCAGCCACTGCAATGGAGTAAAGAGAGACCCTACTGTGAATTAGAAGGATTCACAGTAGGGTCTCTCTTTACTCCATTGTGAATGTCATTTTGGCTTCCCTGCTTAGGGATAGAGCACGGTCCTGGGAATCAGAAGGACCTGGTTCTAATCCTGGCTCTGCCACTGCTGTGTGACCTTGGGCATGTCATTTAACTTCTTTGTGCCTCAATGACCTCATCTGTAAAATGGGGATTAAGACTGTTAGCGGGACCATGGACTGTGTACAAACTGACTACCTTATATCAATCAATCAATCAATCATATTTATTGAGCACTTACTGTGTGCAGAGCACTGTACTAAGTGCTTGGGAAGTACAAGTTGGCAACATATAGAGACAGTCCCTACCCAACAGTGGGCTCACAGTCTAAAAGGGGGAGACAGAGAACAAAACCAAACATACTAACAAAATAAAATAAATAGAATAGATATGTACAAGTAAAATAAATAAAGAGTAATAAATATGTACAAACATATATACATATATACAAGTGCTGTGGGAAAGGGAAGGAGGTAAGATGGGGGGGATGGAGAGGGGGATGAGGGGGAGAGGAAGGAAGGGGCTCAGTCTGGGCAGGCCTCCTGGAGGAGGTGAGCTCTCAGTAGGGCCTTAGTTAGTAGGGCCTGAGTTAGTTATATATCATCATCAATCGTATTTATTGAGCGCTTACTATGTGCAGAGCACTGTACTAAGCGCTTGGGAAGTACAAATTGGCAACATATAGAGACAGTCCCTACCCAACAGTGGGCTCACATAACTCAGTACAGTGCCTGGCATATTAAAAAACAAACAAACGAGCAAAAAAACCCAAAACAAAACTGGGAGTCAGAGGACCTGAGTTCTAAATCTAACTCCACCACTGCTAAGTGACCTTGGGCAAGTCAGTTAACGTCTCTGTGCCTCAGTTGCCTCATCTGTAAAATGGGGATTAAGAGCGGAAGCCTACTGTGGGACAGGGACTGTACTCAACCTGATTAATTTATATCTACCCCAGTGCTTAGTATAGTGCCTGGCACATAGCAAACACTTAACAAATACCATTTTTAAAAAACCCAAAAAACACCTGGGCGTAAGACTCCCTTGCAGAAAGGGCCTAGCAAATCGAGGAGTAGGGAAAAAGTCTTTTCCTGGCAGGAGTCGTGCCTGCCTCCAGATATTCTGGGCCTCAGCCCATTTCTAGTCCCATTTCTTAATCTCAGTTTGAAACCTATCCAATTTCTGTTATCCACAGTATCAGTCCCCCCCACTTTCCTCAGAGTTGGGTCACACCTCTCCTTCCTCTCTCCTTATGTCTTCCCCTAATAACAATAATCGTGGGCATTTATTAAATGCTGACCATGTGCCAAACACTGTACTAAATGCCGGAGCAGTTACAAAATAATCATGTTGGACATAGTCCCTGTCCCCCGTACGGCTCACGATCTAAGTGGGCAGGAGGACAGGTATTGAATACGGGGATTCATATATGTTGCCAACTTGTACTTCTCAAGCGCTTAGTACAGTGCTCTGCACACAGTAAGCGCTCAACAAATACGATTGATTGATTGATTGATTTTACAGATGAGGAAACTGAGATAAAGTGAAGATACGTATTTATTCTTGTACATATTTATTCTATTGATTTTATTTTGTTAATATGTTTTGTTTTGTTCTCTGTCTCCCCTATCTAGACTGTAAACCCACTGTTGGGTAGGGACCGTCTTTATACGTTGCCAACTTGTACTCTCCAAGTGCTTAGTACAGTGCTCTGCACACAGTAAGTGCTCAATAAATATGATTGAATGAAAGAATGAATGAAAAGGAACAGCAAGAGTAGCAGCAGTACATTCATGGTCAAGGTCACTATTGAGAAGCAGCGTGGCTTAGTGAAAAGAGCACAAGCCTGGGAGTCGGAAGTTGTGGGTTCTAATCCCGGCATCGCCACTTATCAGCTCTGTGACTTTGGGCAAGTCACTTAACTTCTCTGTGCCTCGGTTACCTCATCTGTAAAACGGGGCTTAAGACTGTGAGCCCCACGTGGGACAACCTGATTACCTTGTATACCCCCAGCGCTTGGAGCAGTGCTTGGCACATAGTAGGCACTTAAATACGATCATTATTATTGTTATTAATATTGTTCACCAAGCACCTTTATCGAGCAGAGCACTGTACGGGAAGCGTGGAAGCACACCATAAAAATACAGTAGAAAGGCTTGGTCTTTGCCCTCCGGGAATGTACGACCGAAAGGTCACTGCAAAGAGTCCTCAGGTGTTAGCTGGTGGAAAACTTGATTTTTAATTAGTCTGAAACTACACTGGTAAGGGAGGCTGGAGAGCTTTGGTGCCAGGATTTTCTAGTGATATAGGTCACTTTGCCAACGAGATGCGTGGCTTAGTGGTAACAGCCCAGGCTTGGGAGTCAGAGGACGTGGGTTCTAATCCCGGCTCCGCCGCTTGTCTGCTGTGTGACCTTGGGTAAGTCACTTCCCTTCTCTGGGCCTCAGTGACCTCATCTGTAAAATGGGGATTAAGACTGTGAGCCCCATGTGGGACAATCTGATTACCTTGTACTTATCCCAGTGTTTAGAATAGTGCTTGGTACATAGTAAGCGCTTAACAAATACTATTATTATTATCAGGTTTGCTCTGCCCTGCTCAGAGATGAAAATCAGCAAGGGCCACTTGCTCAGCATTCATTCATTCAATCGTATTTATTGAGCGCTTATTGTGTGCAGAGCACTGGACCAAGTGCTAGTTGGTAACATCTAGAGACGGTCCCTACCCAACAGTGGGCTCACGGTCTAGAAGGGGGAGACAGACAACAAAACCAAACATATTAACAAAATAAAATAAATAGAATAGATATGTACAAATAAAATAAATAAGTAGAGTAATAAATCCGTACAAACATATTTACATATATACAGGTGGTGTGGGGAGGGGAAGGAGGTAAGGCGGGGGATGGGGAGGAGGAGGAGAGGAAGGAGGGGGCTCAGTCTGGGAAGGCCTGCGAGGTGGTTGCCTTGCCCTCTGGAATGAGTACTTAGTTATGGTCTCTATTCTTGTGCCTTAGAACCGTGCTAAGCATTTAATACAGTGCTGTGCACACGACAAGTGCTCAGTGAATACCTCTGATGGATTGGCTGATCGATTGATTGGTATTTATTAAGCACTCACTAGGTGCCAAGCACTAAAGAAGCATGTGGCCAGTTGGTTAGAGCACAGACCTGAGAGCCAAAAGGATCTGGGTTCTAATCCCAGCTCTGCCACTTGTTTGCTTTGTGGCCTCGGGTGAGTCATTTCAATCAATTGATAGCCCACTGTTGGGTAGGGACTGTCTCTATATGTTGCCAATTTGTACTTCCCAAGCGCTTAGTACAGTGCTCTGCACATAGTAAGCGCTCAATAAATATGATCGATGATGATGATTTATTGAGCTCTTAGAGAAGCAGCGTGGCTCCATGGAAAGAGCCCGGGCTTTGGAGTCAGAGGTCATGGGTTCTGTGTGCTCTGCACACAGTAAGTGCTCAATAAATACCATCAATTGATTGATGGGTTCGAATCCTGGTTCTGCCAATTGTCAGCTGTGTGACTTTGGGCAAGTCACTTCACTTCTCTGGGCCTCAGTTACCTCTTCCGCAAAATGGGGATGAAGACTGTGAGCCCCCTGTGGGACAGCCTGATTACCTTGTCACCTCCCCAGCGCTTAGAACAGTGCTTTGCACATAGTGAGTGCTTAGTAAATGCCATTATTATTGGTATCATTACTATGGGCAGAGCACTGTTCTAAGGTGCTTGACTTCACTTCTCTGTGCCTCAGTTACATCCCCTGTAAAATGGGGGTCAAATCCTTCTCCCTCCTGGCTAGACTGTGAAGCTCATGCAGGACAGGGACTGTATTCAACTGGTAATTTACCCCAGTGCTTGGTACAGAGTAACCACTTAACAATACCATAATCATTATTATTATTAACAAATACCACTAAAAAAGAAAAAAACACATTAGGCTGAGCACTGGAATGTTGCTTTAAGGCTTGGATTTGGCGAAGCCTAAACGTGGGTTTGTGGGGAGAGCAGGTATCCCCCATTCATTCGTTCATTCAGTAGCATTTATTATCATCATCATCATCATCAGTTGTATTTATTGAGCGCTTACTGTGTGCAGAGCACTGTACTAAGCACTTGGGAAGTACAAGTTGGCAACATATAGAGACAGTCCCTACCCAACAGTGGGCTCACAGTCTAAAAGGGGGAGACAGAGAACAAAACCAAACATGCTAACAAAATAAAATAAATAGAATAGATATGTACAAGTAAAATAAATAAATAAATGAATAAATAGAGTAATAAATCTGTACAAACATATATACATATATACAGGTGCTGTGGGGAAGGGAAGGAGGTAAGATGGGGGATGGAGAGGGGGACGAGGGGGAGAGGAAGGAAGTGCTCATTTATTGAGCACTTACTGTGTGCAAAATACTGTACTAAGCGCTTAGCTGTCTCTCACCTCTTCTCGCAACTTCGCCTTCCATTGCCCCATTCCCTACCCATCTTCGGTCAGACAGGAGTAGAATGGTGAGCAGACATGAGTGAGAAAATCTTCTCTCTGACGGGCATCCAATTCTTCAATCAATCAATCAATCAATCGTATTTATTGAGCGCTTACTGTGTGCAGAGCACTGCACTAAGCGCTTGGGAAGTACAAGTTGGTGACATATAGAGACAGTCCCTACCCAACAGTGGGCTCACAGTCTAAAAGAGGACCTATCTAGGACCTATCCAGTGAAGACTCCCCCCCCCGAATCTGAATCTCTTGCTTTATTTTCTTTCCGGGAGGAGTAGAATTGGTTCCTGAACTTAAAGACACGGATAGACTCTACAGCCTTACTGGGTTTGAGGCAGAGATTATTGCTGGTTCTCGGGGTTGCGTGAGAGAACCCTGCATGGTGCAGACTCGGAGTTGCAAGCATTCAGGGTGGCGTATTTTAGAAAAGTTTCCCACTGATGAAATGAAATGCGGAAAGACTGTAATAGTGGCATAAACACGTTCCACCTCAGAGAAGTAACTGAGAGTGAGGATGGTGGGAGGTGGGACGGGGAAGCAAGAGGGAAAAGCAGTCCTGGCTCCACCACTTGTCTGCTGTGTGGCCTTGGGCAAGCCACTTTACTTCTCTGGGCCTCAGTTACCTCATCTGGAAAATGGGCATTAAGACTATGAGCCCCACGTGGGACACCCTGATCACCTTTATCTACCCCAGTGCTTAGAACAGTGCTTGGCACATAGAAAGCGCTTAATAATAATGATGGTATTTGTTCATTCATTCAATCATATTTATGGAGGGCTTACTGTGGGCAAAGCACTGTACTAAGCGCTTGGGAAGTACAAGTCGGCAACATATAGAGACGGTCCCTGCCCAACAGTGGGCTCACAGTCTAGAATTAAGCGCTTACTATGTGCCAAGCACTGTTCTAAATGCTGGGGTGGATCCAAGGTAATCAGGTTGTCCCACGTGGGGCTCACCATCTTCATCCCCGTTTTACAGATGAGGTCACTGAGGCACAGTGAAGTGACTTGCCCAAGGTCACACAGCTGACAAGTGGTGGAGCTGGGATTAGAACCAATGACCTTTGGCTCCCAAGCCCGAGCTCTTTCCACTGAACCACACTGCTTAACAAAATACCATTCTTCTTCTTCTTCTTTATTATTATTGTTGTAGTGGAAAGAGCAGTGACCTGAGTCAGAGAACCTGGGTTCTAATCCTGGCTCTGTCATGTGTCTGCTGTGTGGCCTTGACAAGTCACTTTACTTCACTGTAGCTTGGTTTCCTCATCTGTAAAATGGGGATAAAATACCTGTTCTCCCTCCTACTTAGACTGTGAGCTTTGTGTGTGACAGGGACTGTGTCTGACATGATTATTTTGTATTTCTCCCAGTGATTAGCCCCACGCCGGACACATGGAAAGTGCTTAAAGGACAGAGGGGAAGCAGCCTCCTTTTCTGGTCACATGGCACCTTCATTAAAAATAAGATTAGTGTCCAATTCAACTCTGACTCAGAATAAAACCAGAACTCTCCATTCAAACAGACGACAGGGTAGGGAGAGGTTGAAGAGCTCCAATGAATCTGTCCATCTTCTGTCCTCCCTCATGCTTAGATGATAAATCCCATTAAGAGCAGGGACTGTGTCCAACCTGATTATCCTGTACGTGCCCCAGCGCTTAGTAAAATGCTTGGTTCAATGGAAAGAACAAGGGCTTGGGAGCCAGAGGTCGTGGGTTCTAATCCCGCTCTGCCACTTGTCTGCTGTGTGACCTTGGGCAAGCCACTTAACTTCTCTGGGCCTCAGTAACCTCAACTGTATAATGGGGATTAAAACTGTGAGCCCCGTGTGGGACAGGGACTGTGTCCAACCCAATTTGCTTGTAATTGGCCCAGCGCTGAGTACAGTGCCTGGCACATAGTAAGCACTTAAGAAATGCCACAATTATCTCAGAGAAGCAGCGTGGCTCAGTGGAAAGAGCACGGGCTTGGGAGTCAGAGGTCGTGGGTTCTAATCCCGGCTCGTCCACATGTCTGCTGTGTGACCTTGGGCAAGTCACTTCTCTGAGCCTCAGTTACCTCATCTGTAAAATGGGGATTAAGACTGTGAGCCCCACATGGGGCAATCTGATCACTTTGTATCCCCCCCAGTGCTTAGAACAGTGCCATTTTTTTTATAAGTGCTTAATAGATATCATTGTTATTATTATCATTGTTATTTCCTGGAGTTGGTGGGTGCCTCATGCTTGCACTCTGAATGCTCTTCTCTGGTTTCATTTTTTCAGTAACTTGGGTGTTTCTGCAGCTACTCTACACCATTTGTAATAATAATAATGACATTTATTAAGTGCTTACTATGTGCAAAGCACTGTTCTAAGCACTGGGGAGGTTACAAGGTCATCAGGTTGCCCCACATGGGGCTCACAGTCTTCATCTCCATTTTACAGATGAGGTAACTGAGGCACAGAGAAGTGAAGTGACTTGCCCAAAGTCACACAGCTGGCAAGTAGCAGAGCTGGGATTTGAACCCATGACCTCTGACTCCAAAGCCCGGGCTTTTTCCACTGAGCCATGCTGCTTCTCTAATAATGATAATAATCATGGTAATAATTCAGGTATTTGTTAAGCACTTCCTATGCGCCAGGCACTATACTAAGTGCTCGGGTGGATACGAGCAAATCGGGTTGGACACAGTCCTTGTCCAGTCTCTATCCCCATTAGAGAGATGAGGTAACTGAGGCCCAGAGAAGCGAAGGGACTTGCCCAAAGTCACACAGCTGACAAGTGGCGGAGCTGGGATTTGAACCCATGACCTCTGACTCCAAAGCCCGGGCTCTTTCCACTGACCCACGCCGCTTCTCTAATAATGATAATAGTCATGGTAATAATTCAGGTATTTCTTAAGCACTTCCTAGGTGCCAGGCACTATACTAAGTGCTCGGGTGGATAAGAGCAAATTGGGTTGGACACAGTCCTTGTCCAGTCTCTATCCCCATTAGAGAGATGAGGTAACTGAGGCCCAGAGAAGTAAAGGGACTTGCCCAAGGCGACACAGCAGACAAGAGATGGAGCCGGGATTAGAACCCATGACCTTCTGATTCCCAGGTTCATGCTCTATCTGCTACGCTATGCTGCTTTTCACTTATAGCAATTCTGCACTTATCGTCTTACACACTTAAGCATTCTTCTACATTTCCACTTATCCTTATTCCTCCTCTCTGTGCATTATTCTGTGTCAGGCTTCCCTGCTAGATTGTAAATGCATTGCAAGCTCCATGAGGGCAGTATCATCATCATCATCATCAATCGTATTTATTGAGCACTTACTACGTGCAGAGCACTGTACTAAGCGCTTGGGAAGTACAAATTGGCAACATATAGAGACAGTCCCTATGTGTCTCCTAGCTGCATCGTATCTGAACTTTTAGCACAATGCTCTGCACTCAGTAGGCATTCAATAATTGATGGGTCCCAAGCAGTAATAATAATAGTAATAATAATGATAGCATTTATTAAGTGCTTACTATGTGCAAAGCACTGTTCTAAGCACTGGGGAGGTTACAATGATGATGATGATGATGGCATTTATTAAGCGCTTACTATGTGCAAAGCACTGTTCTAAGCACTGGGGAGGTTACAAGGTGATTAGGGTGTCCCTCAGGGGGCTCACAGTCTTCATCCCCATTTTACAGATGAGGTAACTGAGGCCCAAAGAATTGAAGTGACTTGCCCAAGGTCACACAGCTGACAATTGGTGGAGCCGAGATTTGAACCCATGACCTCTGACTCCAAAGCCGGGGCTCTTTCCACTGAGCCACGCTGCTTCTCTAGTTACAAGGCAATCAGGTTGTCCCATGGGGGGCTCGCAGTCTTCATCCCCATTTTACAGATGAGGTAACTGAGGCACAGAGAAGTTAAGTGACTTGCCCAAGTAAGATAGTAAGATTCCAAGGTACAGTCACAGGGTTTTGGGGTTGGGAGTGTTTAAGTGACAAAAATCCTCGAGGCTCCTGAGCCACCACAGTTTAAGTCAGTCAGTCAGTCAATTATATTTATTGAGCACTTACTGTGTGCAGAGCACTGTACTAAGCTCCTTGGGAGAATACAATATAACAGTATAACACATTCCTTGCCCACAGTGAGCTTACAGTCTAGTGTTCTAGTACCGTCAATAATACCGGGGTTGTTCTGCAAATCTAGACCGCAAACGCCTTATGGACAGGGATCAGTTCTACCAACTCTGTCATATTATACTTTCCCAAGTGCTTAGAGCAGTGCTCTGTACACAGTAAGTGCTCAAGGCTGCTGATTAATTGATTTATCTTGCCTGTTGAGGCTGGGCTGGGATGACTACTGTTTTGTGAGTGACATAGTAAATGTAAAGGAATTCCCCATTTCTGGCATTATTGACATTTTCCGTTTGGGTTGGTGCTGGGGGAAAGAGAAGGTACAGAGACCAGAATCCAAGTAATCTTGAGTTCAGGAATTTTTCGCGTTGGCTCATTCATCCAAGTTTGATACTGAACTCAAAGGCGTCGACTGTCGTGGATGGAAAGGGAAAAAAGGCCACAAATCAGAGCTTGGATTAGAACGTAGAACACGCTTCTTTACTCGGTCAACTTCAGTCATATGATCATTTTATCCAAAAATGAAGAGATTTTTAAAACGTGCACCAGGACACTGGCCAGTGCCTAGAGAATACATTCCCAGATCATCTCAGAGACCCAGCATTTCATACCGCACAATCCTAAATGCTAAGCTCATTAAAATGACATTATTTCGGGTCTTCCTGAAAGACCGCATTCATTCCAACTGTATCACCTAGGAAAAAGTAAGAGCACTCCTAGGTACTCCCCTCCCTCTTTCCTCTCAGCTTTAAAGCAATCTGATGTTAAAAGAAGTTACTTGTAAACATGACAGCCTGGCAGAGACCGGGTAAGAGCAGGGAAAATCTGAAAGAGATCCCGAGGGAGGACCGTAAACACAGGGCTCATAGCTGGTTTCCCACTCATCCCAACCCTTTCCCCTTGTCTTGGTCTGTTCACCACCCCAGGTTGGTGTTCATAATTGCATTCAAACCAAATTCTTCACAGTTCAAGCAACTCAGAATGAGGGTAATTGTGGCCTGGATATACTCAGCTCCTTCACTGATGAATCCCTACAGAGAGGAGCTGTCACTCAGAAACACGGCTCTGTGACTTGAATTTGTGCTTCCTCCAGTTGTCTCTTGAGGACAGCAGCATGGCCTGAGGAAAGAGCACAGGACTGCATCAAGGCAGGAGATGCGGGTAATCCCAGTGCTACTTGTGACCTTGGATAAGTCATTTAACTGTCCTGGGCCTCCGTTTCCTCATCTGTAAAATGGGGTTAAATATCTGTCCTTCCCCTCCTTTAGACTGTGAGTCCAGTGTGGGGACAATGACTATTCTGACCCGATTATCCTGTATCTAACCCAGTGCTTGCCTGTAGTATTCTCTTAGCAAATCTTGTAATAATAATCACCATTATTTTCATTATCCTACAAATACAGGGCAGAAAGCATCTGTCAAAGAGTCCCTGGTTACCTATCAGTACAGAGCTACCCTCACGGAACACCCCGTACCCCAAATCTTCCTCTGCTCTCAAGCACCAACTGGATTGACCCTAACCCTTACAGCGCTAGAAAATGTCAAAAGCAGCCGCTATGAGCTTCTTCACTGTCTATTTGTTCTTTTGGCTCTTATGCACACCTATTTTATCTAATCATTGTTATTATTTTGGGCCTGGATGGCTGTGAACTGAAAAGAAACGAGGATCTTGTTCCACAGAGGAGAACTTTTTCAAGGGTGCGTCAAATGAAAAACTGAAAATTCTCCTCTCCCACCTATGTTTTCCTTTGTCTGCCTCTCTTCATTACAGTATTACAGTAAATATCTGTGACACAGAAACAGGAACTGGCTTTTTTTTTTTTTACACGGGTGTTACACATCCATGAAACTTCCATAGGGAAAACAGTCTTATTTCTTTTTTAAAAATAATATCTCATCAACTATTTTCATATGAAAAAACAGTTAATGATCATTCAGTGATACAAAATAAATTTCTGTCATCTTGGATGCAGCTATATTCTTTGGGGTAGAACATCATTCCGAAGACTGTAGATGCATACAGGGAAATTTGTATAAATCCTCTCGACTGTAAGATCGTTCTGGGCAGGGAACTTGTCTGCCAACTCTGTTGTACTGTACTCTCCCAAGAGCTTAGTACTGTGCTCTGCACATAGTAAGCGCTCAATAAATACCATCGATGATGCTGATGATGACGATGAAGTCCAGTGGTAAGGAAATCAGAATCCCACGTTTCCCAGATTCATAACGCCCCCTCTTCTCCATGCAATAGAGGATGGGGAGAAAGAAGCAACTGACGGTTTGCATGCACAAGAAAGAGCTGATGCTTTGGTGGGAGCTGAATTCTTGTAGTGAGACTAAGAGCTGAAGTAAAAAACAAAACAAAACCAAAAAATAAAAGCTTTTCTCCCTCAGCATTTCTTTCTTCCTTAGAGAGGGCAGTTCCTTAGTTGAGTAGCAGCGGCCTTTTGGTGCAGAGCTACGGATGTCCGGAACACTGATCCGATTCGCTCTTCTTCCAAGATCAGTGGCCAGACTTGGCTCAATCCCAGTTCAGTGGGGCCAGTCTGGTCCTCGAGGTTGGCTCTTATCTGTAAGAAAAAGAGATTGTGGCTCACGAGCACGGCAGGTCCTGGAAGGCCCAAGCTCTCTTCTGAACTGAGGAGCCAGACTGTCCCGTCTACTGGTACCTGGGGTCTTTTATTTATTTATTTTTTACATTAATATAAATAAATGCCATTTATTTATATTAACGTCTGTCTCCCCGCCTCTAGACTGTAAGCTCGTTGTGGCCAGGGAATGAGTTTATTGTTTAGGGGAAGCAGTTTAGCCTAGCAGATAGAGTGCAGACCTGGGTTCTAATCCCAGCTCTCGCTGCGTGTCTGCTGGGTGATCTTGGGCAAGTCACTTCACGTCTCCGTTCCTCAGCTACCTCATCTGTAAAATGGGGATTGAGACTGTGAGCCCCATGTAGGACAGGGACTGTGTTCAACCTGATTAGCTTGTATCCACCCCAGCGCTTAGAACAGTGATTGACATGCACATAGTATGCACTTAACAACTTCTTTAACCATTTTGATCCCATTCTCGCATTCCTTCTCTCTTTCTCATTGTGTACATTGTTCCTTGGGGACTTCAATATCCATGTAGATGTTCCCGATGACTCTTCTTCTATCCGCCTTCAATCACTCCTCAACTGCACTGACCTCCTGCTCCACCCCACCTCACCCACTTACCAACTTGGACACAGGAAAGATCTCATCAATTCTAGCCACTGTGTAATCTCTACCCTCACTGACTCTGAAATCCCTCTATCTGACCACAACCTACTCACCTACCTACCTCCTCACCACAGATCTGTCCTGTTCGCCCACAGAGACCTGAAATCTTTTGACCCCATCCAAATTTCTCAAGTCATCATGCCCCATTTAGGCTCTGTACCCAAAGTACCTTTCCTTGATGACCAAATAGATGCTCTCAACACCACCTTCTCTACTGAACTCAACTCGCACACTCCCCTATCCCTTCATCTATCTCACACCACTAACCCTCAGCCTTGGATCACCTCTTCAGTTCATCCCCTTCGCACCCCGTACATGAGCCGCAGAGCTGGTGGAAATCTAGATATCAGGCCGGTTTCACTCCCTTGAAGTTCATCCTTCCATGCTTTAACACTGCCCTCTCCTCTGCCCGACAAAATTATTTCTCCACCTTATTGACACCCATGCCCATCGCCCTCACCAGTTATTCCAGACATTTAACTCCCTCCTCAAACCCCTTGTCTCCCCACTTCCCCCATCCCTTGCCCCTGATGACCTGGCCACCTACTTCACCACCAAAATTAACACTAACAGGGGCGGTATCCTGAAAATCTCCCCTGCCCCTCTCCAGGCCCTTCCCTCTTCTGCCTCTTCTGCAACTCTCCCATCTTTCCCAGCAGTTTCTCTAGAGGAAATCTCCTGCCTTCTCTCAAAATGCACCCCCTACTCCAATGCATCCAACTCCATTGCTTTGCACCTCATCAAAACACTGCCTCCTCCCTTCTTCCCTCCCTAACTGCCATCTTCAACTGTTCATGTTCCAATGGCTTCTTTCCCTCTGCCCTGAAACATACCCAAATCTCCCCTATCCTAAAAAAGCCCTCCCTTCACTCCATGGCACCCTCCAGTTACCACCCCATCTCCCTCCACGTACTCCTCTCCAAAAACCGTGAGCGAGCTGTCCACATCCACTAATCTTTGATTAGACTCAAGTTCCTCTCATCCAATTCTCTCCTTGACCCCCTCCAATTGGCTTCCATCCCCTCTCCACAGAAACCACTCTCTCAAAGGTCACCAATGATCTCCTTCTTGCCAAATCCAATGGCCTCTACTCTGTCCCAATCCTCCTCAACCTCTCAGTGGTTTTTGACACTGTCAACCACTCCCTTCCCCTGGAAACACTATCCATCCTTGGTTTCTCTGACACTGTCATCTCCTGGTTCCCTTCCTATCTCTCCGGCAGCCAATTCTCAGTTTCTTTCAGGGCGCCTCCTCTGCCTCCCACTCTCTAACTGTGGGTGTCCCTCAAGGTTCAGTTCTGAGTCCCCTTCCTTTCTCCATCTACACTCACTCCCTTCGAAAACTCATTCACGCACTTGGCTTCCACTATCACCTCTATGCTGCTGACACCCAAATCTACACCTCCAGCCTTGATCTCTCTCCCTCTCTGAAGTCTCTCATTTCCTCCTGCCTGTACGATATCTCTACTTGGATGTCCTTCCATCACCTCAAATTTAATATGGCTAAAACTGAAATTCCCACCCAAACCCTGTCCTCCTACTTACTTTCCCATCATTGTTGATGGCACCACTATCCTTCCTGACTCACAAGCGCTTAACCTTGGCATTATCCTTCGCTATTCCCTCTCATTCAATCCACATATTCAAACCATCACTAAATCCTGTCAGTTCTACCTTCACAACATCGCTAAAATCCGCCCCTTCCTTTAAGTCCAAACTGCTACCACATTAATGGAAGCACTTAGCCTATCCCGCCTTCATTCATTCAATCACATTTATTGAGCACTTACTGTGTGCAGAGCACTCTACTAAGCGCTTGGGTAATACAAGTTGGCAACATATAAAGACGGCCCCTATCCAACAACGGGCTCACAGTCTAGAAGAGCCTTGATTATTGTATAAGCCTCCTCGCTGACCTCCCTGCCTTTGGTCTCTCCCCAATCCATCCATACTCCAGCCTGCTGCCTGGATCATTTTCCTTCAAAAACGTTCAGACCATGTTTCCCCACTCCTCGGGAAACCCCAGTGGTTGATCTCTGCATCAAACAAAAACTCTTCACCACTGGCTTTAAAGCACTTAACCACTTAACCCCTCCTACTTCACCTCACTACTCTCCTACACACACACTACAGTGTTAAGCACTTAGTACAGTGCTCTGCACACAGTAAATGCTCAATAAATACGATTGAATGAATGAATTCTTCTAATGCTAACCTTCTCACTGTACCTCGATCTCATCTATCTCGCCTTCAACCTCTCACCCACATCATACCTCAGGCCTGGAGTGCCCTCCCTCCTCATATCAGACAGATAATTGCTCTCCCCACTTCAAAGCCTTATTGAAGGCCCATCTCCTCCAAGAAGCCTTCCCTGGCTAAGCCCTCCTCTCTTCTTCTCCCACTCCTTTCTGCCTCACCCTGATTTGCTCCCTTCATTCATCCTCCCTCCCATCCCCAGAGCACATATGCATATATAATAATGATGGTATTTGTTAAGCGCTTACTATGGGCAAAGCACTGTTCTAAGGGCTGGGATATATCTGCACATATCTTTTATTTTTTATTTATTTATTTATTTATTTATTTATTTATTTATTTATTTATTTATGTATGTATGTATGTATATTAATGTCTGTCTCCCCCTTACTGAGCTCATTGTGGGCAGGGAATGTGTCTGTGGGTTGTTATATTGTATTCTCCCAAGCACTTAGTATAGTGCTCTGCATACAATTAGCACTCAATAAATACGATTGAATGAATGAACAAATACCATCATCATTATTATTATTTTTGTTATATTGTACTCTCCCGAGTGCTTAGTACAGTGCTTTGCACACAGTAAGCACTCAATAACTAAGATGGACTGGCCCAGACCACAGTCTTCACTTCTTGCCCAAAGACCCCACCAATTGAGCAATCGATTGTATTCTTTGCGCACTTACTGTGTGCAGAATGCTGCATTCAAGGCTTGGGAAAGTACACAATAATGGAGTTGGCAGACGTTCTCTGGCCACAGTGAGCTTACAGTCTAGAGCGGGAGACAGGTGTTAATATAAATAAATATATTATGGACATGGACACAAGTGATTTGGGCCTGAGGGACGGGTAAATAAAGGGAGCAAATCAGGGTGATTCAGAAGAAAGTGGGAGAAAAGGAAATGAGGGCTTAGTAAGAGAAGGCCTCTTGGAGGAGGTAATAATAATAATAATAATGATGATAGCATTTATTAAGTGCTTACTATGTGCAAAACACTGTTCTAAGTGCTGGAGAGGTTACAAGGTGATCAGGTTGTCCCACGTGGGGCTCACAGTCTTAATCCCCATTTTACAGATGAGGGAACTGAGGCACAGAGAAGTTAAGTGACTTGCCCAAAGACACACAGCTGACAATTGGCAGAGCTGGGATTTGAACCCATGACCTCTGGCCTTCAAGAAGGCTTTGAAGGTGGGGAGAGTTATCGTCTGTCAGATATGAAGAGGGAGGGCATTCCAGGCCAGAGGCAAGACCCAAAGTTTTTCTAATGATATTTCTTAAGTGCTTACTATATGTCAGGCACCATACTAAGATCTGGGGTAGATACAAGATAATCAGGTCAGACACAGTTCATGTCCTGCATAGGGCTCACAGTCTTAATCTCCATTCTACAGATGAGGTCCCTGAGGCCCAGAGAAGTGAAGTGACTTGTCCAAGTTCCCACAGGCAGACAAGTGGTGGAGCTGGGATTAGCCAGGATTCGACTTCCCACTCAGAATCTGTGTAGGCAGAATAGTCGCTAGAAAAAATTCAATAAAGAGTTACTCTCTTTCTAGCCACAATAGAAGAAAATTATGTCATGGTTCTGTTCAACTGTCCAAGCAAGGAACATCGAAAAAAAAAAGGGTCTCTTCCTAATAAAACTGATTTAAAACATCAGTCCTCTCTGTGTCTGGACATAGCTTGTGATCATGGGCACACTCTTCAAGCGAGCAAGAAGTCTAGAAGCTCTTTTTCACTTCTCACTTTCAATCTTATTGGCTTCTCCTTTATGGTAATTTCCAGAACCACCCCATCCTCTACATCCAGTCTCCCCTCACCACTCTAGTCCAGATTATTATTATTATCCTTTGGTTATTATTCATTCATTCAATCGTATTTATTGAGCGCTTACTGTGTGCAGAACACTGTATTAAGCCCTTGGGAAGTACAAGTCGGAAACAAATAGAGACGGTCCCTACCAAACAACGGGCTCACAGTCTAGAAGGGGGAGACAAACAACAAAACAAAACAAGTAGACAGGTGTCAATACCTTCAGAATAAATAGAACTATAGCTATATACACATCATTAATAAAAAATTATTATTGTTATCATCATCACTGAAACACTAGAGAAACTGAGGGTGACTTTAAGAGGTAGACTTTGCAGGAAAATGGTATTATTGCTGTTCAGAAATAAAAGGAAGGGATGGCCTGCAAACATGCTATAGTTGAAGTATAGACATCCAGCTAGAGAGGGAGAGGGAGCGGTCCTTCAATAAAGCAGCCAATTGATTATATTTATTAAGCACTTGCTATGTGCCAATCATTGTATTAGGCACTTGGGAGGGAAGGATGCATTAAATCTGGTAGATGCTTTCCCTGCCCACCGGGAGTTTTGGGTCTAGAAGGAGAAACAGACATTGCTTATTAAATTAATCCAACTCAATTCAATTAATTCACTTTTGAAAATCACATCACGGGAGACAAGATTTCGGGCAAGCGGCCGAAAAGATGGATAGAGTTTCAAAGACAACATATCCTGGGATGTTGTCCTCACTTTAGGGCAGATCCTTGGTGTGCTAGTATGCTTCATCAATTCAGGGTCCTTTTTCTGATTTCATAGTCCTGCCTCTTAGCATCTTGAGCTTCACTGATCAATCAATCGATTACTCAACGGAATTTGTTGAGCATTTAGTGAGCACAGAGCACCGTTCTAAGTCCTTGGGAGAGTACAGGACAATAGAGTCGGTCGACACAATCCTTGCCCTCAGGAAGCACTCACCCAATTGATACCATCCTTCCTGTCTCACAAGTCCGCAACCTTGGTGTCATCCTCAACTCTGCTCTCTCGTTTACCCCACACATCCAATCTGTCACCAAAACCTGCTGGTCTCACCTCCACAACATCGCCAAGATCTGCCCTTTCCTCTCCATCCCAACTGCTACCTTGCTGGTTCAATCTCTCATCCTATCCTGTCTGGATTACTGCATCTCCAGCCTCCTCTCTGATTTCCCATCCTCCTTTCTCTCTCCACTTTAATATATTCTTCGGTCTGCTGCCCGGAAACACTCTGGGCATGTCACTCCCCTTCTCAAAACTCTCCAGTGGCTGCCTGTCAATCTACGAATCAAGCAAAAACTCCTCACTCTCGGCTTCAAGGCTGCCCATCACCTTTCTCCCTCCTACCTCACCTCCCTTTTCTCCTTCTCCAGCCCAGCCCGCTCCCTCCGCTCCTCTGCTGCTAACCTCATCACTGGGCCTCGTTCTCGCCTGTCCCGCCATCGACCCCCGGTTCACGTCCTTTCCCTGGCCTGGAATGCCCTCCCTCACGCATCTGCCAAGCTAGCTCTCTTCCTCCTTTCAAAGCCCTTCTGAGAGCTCACCTCCTCCAGGAGGTCTTCCCAGACTGAGCCCCCTTTTTCCTCTCCTCCTCCCCATCCCCCTCGCCCTACCTCCTTCCCCTCCCCATTTGTATATATTTCTACAGATTTACTACTGTATTTTACGTGTATATCTTTACCATTCTATTTATTTTGTTAATGATATGCATATAGCTTTAATTCTATTTGTTCTGACGATTTTGACACCTGTCTACATGTTTAGTTGTGTGTCTCCCCCTTCTAGACTGTGAGCGGTCCTTCAATCAAGGAGCCAATTGATTGTATTTATTAAGCACTTGCTATGTGCCACTCATTGTATTAGGCACTTGGGAGGGAAGGATGCATCAAATCTGGTAGATGCTTTCCCTGCCCACCAGGAGCTCATGGTCTAGAAGGAGAAATAGACATTGGTTTTTAAATTAATCCAACTCAATTCAATTAATTCACTCTTGAAAATCACGTCACTGGAGACAAGATCCTATCCACCGGGGCAAGCGGCCGAAAAGATGGATAGAGTTTCAAAAACAACATATCCTGGGATGTTGTCCTCACTTTAGGGCAGATACTTGGTGTGCTAGTATGCTTCATCAATTCGGGGTCCTTTTTCTGATTTCATAGTCCTGCCTCTTAGCATCTTGAGCTTCACTGATCAATCAATCGATTACTCAACGGAATTTGTTGAGCATTTAGTGAGCACAGAGCACCGTTCTAAGTCCTTGGGAGAGTACAGGACAATAGAGTGTTTCCGGGCAGCAGACCGAAGTATATATTAAAGTGGAGAGAGAAAGGAGGATGGGAGATCAGAGAGGAGGCTGGAGATGCAGTAATCCAGACAGGATAGGATGAGAGATTGTTGGGTAGGGACTGTCTCTATTTGTTGCCAACTTGTACTTCCCATGAGTTTAGGGCAGTGCTCTGCCCACAGTAAGCGCTCAATAAATGCGATTCATTCCATCATATTTATTGAGTGCTTACTGTGGGCAGAGCACTGCCCTAAGCGCTTTGGAGAATACAATACAAAAGAATCAGCAGATGAATCCCCTGCCATAACGAGCTTACGGCCTAGAGGAGGAGACAGACATTAATGTGTCCATCCCACCTGCTCCCCAAAGATGCGCCCATGGCTTCCAGGGGGAAAGAAAAGTTAGAGCTCATAATTTCTCCTGAACACCTGGAAGTAATTCTAAATTATGAGCCAACCGGTGAATATTTCAGACCTAAGCTATTAAGGTAAACCTAGAGCAGAAAAAAAGAATCGATGGCGTGATATTAACTTGGCTGCCCAGCAATAACATCGAGTCGCAGATTTCCGCCTTCATGTTTCACTATGTTTACGGGAATGCTGCCTTCTGGCATTTTGATTTGCAATCCCCCCCTGCTGCCTTTTCAACCTCTGGATCACTGGTGTGGTGTCAGCTTTCTGCATCCATCACAGCTTCCTTTGGAGGGATCTCAGAAGGGAAATGCAGTTTCTTTTTGCGGACAGTGTTTGGTTGGCTGACTCTAACTGCACTCTGAGGTTTATTTCTGCTTTTTGTCCCAGTCATCGTGAAGTCACTCCCCTCCAGGCCTCTGGTCCTCTTGGTTTCCAGAACTCTTACCCAATTCTCCTGCTTAAGGAAAAGAATCAGACATCTCCCTGATAATCCTCTTGGAGATGTTCAATCAATCACATCTCAAACTGCTGTTTTTCTAAATGAGGGCATGGGTTTTTCTGATTAAACAAGAGAAGTAATATGTGGAGGCGGTGGGGTTTTATTTATTTCCTCGGGTAATGTTTAAATTTAAATAATTTCAGGATTTATTTTTCTGATGCACACTCAACAACATTTGCATGGCAGGTGTTGCTTCGATAATTTTATTCTTTTCCAATAACTGGAAGTGCCACGAAAGACTAAACAAATGCTTTACAACACAGCTATTCGTTTGCACACATAGCAGTGTTAAGGCAAACTTGTGGAATTTTTAAGGTGCCACACTCCAGCTTCAATCTCCAAACTTCACAATCTCTAAATCCACTGGAGATCAGTTACCCAAGGAAACACCAGACTCTCTGCACTGTGAGAGAAAGAGAAAACTCCCAGAAATTAAAAAATGTTGATGAGTTTAAAAAATGACCAAACTTTTGGGATACCACATCCCCAAATACTGTCAGTCAGTTGATCGTATCTATCAAGTGACTAGTGTGCGCAGAGCACTGCACTAAGCACTTGGGAGTACAATAGAACAATAAACTGACACATTTCCTGCCCACAATGAACTTACAGTCTAGAGGACTGTGGATATAGACAATTTATGACTCAAACACACTAAAATGACTTCAGTTGTCCATGTCAGAACTGGCTTGGATTTATAGACTGACAAGTTCATTTTGGCAATCAAAGTGTTCAGAAAAACATACACCCAGTTTTGAAAATTGGACTTTTTTCAGTGTAACATGAATTTTCCAAAGAATGATTCAGAGGTAGAAATATGATCAATCAATTCATCAGTCATGTTTATTGAGCACTTACTGTCAGTCAGTAAATCATATTTATTGAGCGCTTACTGTGTGCAGATTATTGAGCACTTGCTGTGTGCAGAGCACTGTACTAAGTGCTTAGGAGAGGACAATATAACACATTCCCTGCCCACAAGGAGCTTACACTCTAGAGGGGGAGGCAGAAGCTGATGAATAGTCGAATCAGAAATGACAAATTCCTGGACCAATGTGGTGGCTGTTCAGGTGGGGAGACAGGGGAGCATCCTGCAAATATTTTGGAGGAAAGAACTTACTAAATGTAGAGCACTGTTCTAAATACTTGGGTGAGTAGTAGGGTAAAACTCGCCAAATCCCCTTCCCTGTTTTAAACATGTTTCGGGCCATTTTCTTTCCATCTGAAGTGTAGTCACCTGACATGATACCGGCATTACAGTCAACTGGCCTGATTTATAGCACCCTGACATAGCTTCTTTTGGATACCATAGCCAGGCTTCTCTTTCTATGCCATCTCCTACAGAAACTTTTCTCCCCCACATCAGGCCTCCCTTTGCCCGCCTCTGCCCTCAGATCAGCCACTATTCACGTCCCAAACTTGTTCACTCCTTCTGCAATTTATTTTAATGTCAGTCTCCCTCTATAGACTGTAAGCTCCTTGTGGGCAGGGATCATGTCTACCAGTTCAATCGTAATGCATTTTCTCAGTGCTCAACACAAAGTGTTCAATAAATATCACTGATTGCTCCGTTGGTTGATTGATCGAATGATTGAGTTTTTCTCCTTTGATTGGTGGGGAGAGAATACATCAGAGCCTCTGGGGAAGAATGCTGAACTGAGTTTGCATGTGAGAGAAAAGTAACATATTCTTAGCTGCCGTATCAGCACACTCCGGTAATTTAGTTTGATTTTTGGGTTCAGTGACATCAAAGAACGGAGCTTACTAAAACACCCAGAGAGTAAGGAAACACAGTTTCCCCAAGCTACATTTGTAACAGCGGTTCTTTCTGATGCCATTCAGAACAGTAAATCATTCAGATGAGTCAAACAGAGCTGTTGATTTTAAATACTCTGTAGCAGAATTTCAATCTAAATTTTCCTCTTTCCTTCTAGACAAGTGTTTATTATTTTCTCATTCCAGCACCGTTTCATTCAATATGTTAATTGCATTTAAATCAAGCTCAATTTCATGCAGACCTTCTCCTCAGTTATCCAGATCCAAGCATCTGGAAGTCATTTTAAAAAATCAAGCTTCAGTTGAGTTGAGAAGCTAATGCTATCACCGTTCTACTAAATGCCTCTCTCCAGGAGAGGATCTAACCTACTCCAGCCAGTCTCCTTCTTGAGCTGACAGTCTTCTAATCCACAGCCTCTTGTAAAGAGAAAACTGTCACAGAAAGTAGTTGTTTATCCTGGCTTTCTTTATCTGTCAAAGGAAGCAATAAAGCAAATGTCTAATATAGTCTGAGAATCACAGACAGACAGAGGCAACTTTGCCCAACTAAAATGTCAATCAGGGCACAACACTCCCCTTCTCTAGTCTTAAAGAGCCTTTAAATTCTTTAGGCATAAAATAAAGACACTCCAGTCCATTAGCTTCCTACATAGACTGTGAGCCCCAGTTGGGACAGGGACTGTGTCTGACCTGATTATCTTGTATCCAGAATAATAATAATAATAATAATGATTGTGGTATTTGTTCAGCACTTACCAGGTACCAGGAACTGTATTAAGCGCTGGAGTAGATACAAGCAAATCGAGTTGGACACCGCCCCTGTCCCACATGGGGCTCAAAGTCTTAATCCCCTTTTTACAGATGAAGTAACAGCAGCACAGAGGATTTTAACTACTTCTTGTCCCAAGGTGAAGTGGGGTAGAAGCAGCATGGCTCTTAGAAGCAGTGTGGCTCAGTGGAAAGACCACGGGCTTGGGAGTCAGCAGTCATGGGTTTGAATCCTGGCTCCGCCACTTGTCAGCTGTGTGACCTTGGGCAAGCCACTTAACTTCTCTGGGCCTCAGTTCTCTCATCTGTAAAATGGGGATTAAGACTGTGAGCCCCACGTGGGACAACCTGATTACTTTGTATTCCCCAAGCGCTTAGAACAGTGCTTTGCATATAGTAAGTGCTTAACAAATACCGTCATTATTATTATTACCCAACATCTCAATGTCAAATGCTATCTCTAAATTGCCTGAGGCCGCAAGGCAGAACAGCAAGGCAGCAAGGCGATACCGTCCCCACAACCAAAACCGCTAGATTGACAACCCAAGTCAGGAATACGGAAGCTGCCCCTCGTCCCCGTGTCAATTAAATCAAGTATGAAGGAAGGGGGTGGTGGAGATTAGATTAATGGAGGCCGGAAGCTGAAATAGCCAAGGAGCGCAGGTAATAAATACCTGTGGCCTCTGACCTTCTGGGTTGTGGATTGAGACGTTCAGCAGCCGGCCGCGAGTCACCTCTTGTCCAGACCGTGGGATGCCCGCTCTGCCCGTAAGATGGGTGAGTGACCCAGTGAACGCTCACGGGGTTGGAAGCTAGGGCGCATTGCCATGGGTGTGTAACACATAAATGGATTCTTCTCATGTGGGAAGCGTTTGTGGGTGGGAGCAAGCTGCCTTGCCACATGCGAACAAGGCATAAGTGAATTCCTCCTGAGTGGGAAGCGTTTGTGGGTGGGACCCAGGTGTTTTGCCACGCGTGAGTAACACATGAGTATATTGCTCATGACTGGGAAGGTCTAATCATTAAATAGTCATATTCCCCCTAAAAGAGGCCTCCCCAAAGGGAAGTGCAATTCGCCATATCCAAAATAATTATATAACTTTATCTTTCCCGAAAGGGGAAGATCAATTTGCCTCACGGAATAAATTTTGTATAAAACTCAGTCTTTCTCTCTCTCTCTCTCTCTCTCTCTCTCTCTCCCTCACACACACTGCCAATTTCCAAACAAACCTGTCCCCTGGCAACAGGTGACACATGTCCAAGGTCACCCAGCAGACAAGTGGTGGAGGTGGGATTACAATCCAGATCCTTCTTACTCCCAGGCCCAGGCTCTATCCACTAGGCCACGCTTCTTCTTTGGAAGCACTTAGTACAGTGGATAGCACATAGTTTTCTAGACTGTGAGCCTGTTGTTGGGTAGGGACTGTCTCTGTTGCCGAATTGTACTTCCCGAGTGCTTAGTACAGTGTTCTGCAAACAGTAAGTGCTCAATAAATACGATTGAATGAATGAATAGTAGGTGCCTCCCCAATACCATGACTATTATGATGTTGATTATTATTATTAATAATAATATTGGTATTTGTTAAGCGCTTACTATGTGCCAAGCACTGTTCTAAGTGCTGGGGTAGATACAAGGTAATCAGGTTGTCCCTCGTGGGGCTCACAGTCTTCATCCCCATTTTACAGATGAGGGAACTGAGACCCAGAGAAGTTAAGTGACTTGCCCAAAGTCACACAGCAGACAAGTGGCAGAGCCAGGATTTGAACCCACAATCTCTGACTCCAAAGCCCGGACTCCTTCCACTGAGCCACGCTCTACTGCTATTCAAAGTTTTCAGTTGACTGACTCCTGTCCTATCCAGTCTCTTCTTCTGCTGCACCCTCGCTGAGGGCCTTTACTCTTCCCAAAGCTAGCCCGCTAATTGCACCTATCTTGAGACACCTTCACCTTTGATTCTTGGCTCACGTCTTTTCATCTGCCTAAATTGTCCTTTCCCCTTCAGTTTCATGACACCAATTCCCTCCCTTAGAGTTCCCCCCAAAGGAGTTACCCTTGACCTTTTGAAAGCATTTATTCCCTGACTAATATGTTTTGTTTTGTTGACTGTCTCCCCCTTCTAGACTGTGAGCCCGCTGTTGGGTAGGGACCGTCTCTAGATGTTGCCGACTTGTACTTCCCAAGCGCTTAGTACAGTGCTCTGCACACAG